>NC_141535.1:238337500-238650000 GCF_021556685.1 Rattus norvegicus | reverse complement strand
AAGTCTTTATCCATGTGGCACACAGCAGTCTTTGAGAGAGTTTTATGAATGAATGGATCCTGGGCTCTCTCAGCCAAACAGGTGACTCCCAGCCTTGGTAAGTCTTTTATCATTCCATAAATTAAATAAGGAAACATAAAACACAGAGGGTCATGGCAGCATGCATGAATAAAGAAGAGAGACCGCTGAGCAGAAATCAAGTTCAAAGCTGTCTGACTTCGACTTTCTGTTTCCTCTTCCCTCCCACTCCTTCTGCAGCTGGGGTTCCAGGCCCGTTTCTGATGGAAAGACGGCCCATCCCACAGGGCTGATGGGAAGATCCAGAGACCCTGTGCTGTTAGTAAGTAGAGAATGCAACAAAGACCTCTGTTGTTTTTACGTTTAAAGAGAAAAATACATTCAAATAACAGAGGACAGGTGAATCCTACTTAAGTATCTAGGACCCCCTCCCTCCCTCTAAACTGGAGTTCCCCCTGAAGCCAGCAGCTGTGTGATTCCCCCTGTAGCTGATGTCCCATGTGTGTGTCGTGAGCACAGCTGCTCCCCTGGTGATCTCCTACTCTGACACTGACAGTGAAAGGGTAGTCCCAGTGGACAATGAAGAGAGCAGGAGTGAGGGGTGGAGAAGCCAATAATTGTAAGTGCCATCGGCCTACCATTTAGAGAGGCCACAAAACAGGCAGAGTAAAGCCCAGTTGCCCTCTCATTAGCCCCAATTAACAGAGTGAAGGCTGTTTGTGTGTAACAGAAGACACCTTATTCTTTATTGTTGGCTTTTAGCAATTGAGAGATGAGGAATCCCAGTGATACAGTTAACAGAAGAGCAAACGATTTATCCAGAAACAAATGTCTACAGATTTCAACCTGTTTTATGGAGCAAATAATGAGTTTAGAGAAGTTTTGTCAGCTGATGAAGAAGAACTTCAGCAAACACACAGCATTCGGAGTTACCTAACATAATAAAAATTTAATGTATGTGGGAATTAGTACTGCCAGTATTGTTGCGAAAATAATATCAGTAATTCTACATGCTCCTGACTACCTCACTGCTGATAGCCCTGACTGGAGTCTGATAGTGTTCCAACAAGGGTCCCCTGGGAAACAATGGCCAGCCCTTTACATGTCTTAAGTTGTGCCTTTTCAGGATCAAAGCCCAGTGTGGAGACAGGGCCCACGCTCCTCTTGGTCATCCCTCAAGCCAATCGCTTACATAGATAGCCTATGTGCTGTAAGGGCTCCTGGTTTCCATCCTCAGCGCAGGGTAAAATTTTAAAGTAAGAGAGGAATAGATGGTCAAATGGTTAAAGAGCAGTGGCTGCTGTCACAGGGACTGGTGGTTTGGTTACAAGCACCTACTTTGGATGGTTTCAACTGCCTATAACTCTAGCTCCGAGAGCACTCTGCTCTAGAGCCTGGAAATAAGCACACAGTCGACATACAGAAAGCAGGCACGAGCACACACGTGTGTGCACACACGCACACACACACACACACACACACACACACACACACAGAAGGCAACGTGCTTAGACCGAAGACAAGACTTCAGCATGGGTATCCTTAAATGTGTGGAATCACATGTCAGGCAGGGGCTGGTCAGTGGGACCTTGCCTTGCCTCCATTCTCATTAGAGAGCCAGCCGTAGCTTTCACCTGATTTTCAGTCATTTTTATCTCTTTTAACCAAATTTCCAGTCAACTCACATGGGCCGGCCTTGAGTATCACTTTCTCCGCCAAATTCTTTCTCTCCTAACCGGCATTCTGTGGTTAAACAGATGAATTCCAGATGTGAAAAGAATCACTCACATTCATGAGGAATGAGGTCCTGACTCATTAAGGGAAAGATACCATTGCTTTCTGGCTCTGAACGCCGAGATTGCATTTCCTAGTTATGAGAGGGAATAGTGAAGTTTAACAAAAGCCATAAAGGATACTTCCTGGGTCACCAAAAAGGGCACAACCTGTGCATACCATTTGATCTCCTGCCGGGGTCCATATGCCTCCTTTGTGAGGAGTCCCATGGGCACCTTCTACATCGCACCTTCCCAGCCAGCCGCTGAGGGAGACAACCATTGGCACCTGCACCACTTATCTCACTGATCTAATCCAGAAGAAAGCTTCAATAGAATCCTAGTTTAAAGTATTGAGGGAAGACAAAGACTCCTGAGGAGGGAGGAAAGACGTGTGCATGCTTAACACCCACCAGGAAGTGATTATGGCGTTTCAGCAAGCAGAGAAGCCTGAGGAAGGCAGGAGAGGAACAAAAGGTCTACACATGCTGCAGCGCTATCTGCTCTGGTAAGGCTGTGAGAGATCTGGACCTGCTCTCCTAAGCAAGTCCTTCAGAGTTCAGTCACTGTCGTGTGCTCGCCAGCCTCACGGGTCTCATACAGGTTAGTCCTGCTCAGAGTTCTGCGGCCAGATGCTAATTTCTCGCAAACTGAAGATGCCCTGTGGCATGCCCTGTTCAGAAAACAAACTTCTTTCTTCTCTCACGTTTGTTTCTTAATCAGATTCAATATTGTAAAAGTGAGAAGAGGTACTAATTAAAGCAAAACAGCATCATTGCCAAGAGTGTGCTTTTGACTGGCTACAACTTTCCCTCGTTACCCCCATTTTGAGGAAGTAGGCAAACCCGTTTTGAGGAGTTAGGCAAACAACCACAGTGAACCAATGATTACACACCAAAACATCCACTGGCACGGCGTGACTCACAATGAAAATGTGCTTAGACAGAAGTGTGCTCCCCAGAGCCAGACCCCCACATGACCCAATGTGTACTTTCCCAAATCCAACCTGGTAAATGTTAGGTGGCCCAAAGTAAATGCTTTAGTAGTGGTGTGGACTCACTGTATTTCTCTGAAGTCTGAATCCCATTGTCTCATTTATAATCACCATTAGGGCTTTATTTCAAATGGGACAAGGCTATCAGATAGACCTCTGCTGAGACTATGGGGGCGGAGCATGAAATCACTCACTGGGAAATGAATTGTGGTGATTCATCCCCTCGCACAGCCAAAATGGGGGCGGGGTGGGGGGAAGCAACGCCCAGTGACTCAGAGGATGGTTCCAATGAATAACACCAAGGACATGGTGGAAGGCTCAAACACACTGGTCCACTCCATGCTTGAGGTGAATATGAGCGTCTCTGTCAACCAGACAATGGATGTCTTAGATATTCCACCCATTCCCACAGGCCGTGTCACAGATTGCTTCTTTCCCACTTTAAAATCTGCTGGATTGCTAGGAAACTGATCTCTGAGGTTTGGAATGACACTTGGGGAAGCCAGCATCTTACGCTTTGTTCTTTCACGCGCCCCTGCTGCACCCTGAGAGCAGGTGCTTTGCATTAGGCTGCCCAAGGCCAGCAGGGCCTGGCTTTATTACACTTGGGTAAATAACAGTCACTGTTGTCACCACCACAGTTTTCCACACTTTCAGAAAATGTCACTAGCCACATATCAGCAGGGTTCTTTGTCTAATTCCTACAGCTAAGGTGGCGAGAAGGTTATTAGAAGTAATAGCAAATTTAAACTTTTATTAGCAGTAAACTGCAAAAGCTAATGGTGATGCCAACACTAGATAAAATCATTGTCACAGTTAATTCTGAACTCCTTATTTCAAGCTTAATAATAGGAAACTCAATGGAAAGGATATTACACGCCCCATATCACTCATGAGTGCCGCAGGCCTGAGTAACTTGTTATTTTGCTCATGAGTGAAATAAAATGCAGATTATACTGCCTGCTATCAGGGGCATTGTTTTAATTGAGGATGTATGCATGGAGATGAGGGGGGGGGGCTTCTCAGTTGTGTAAATGTTTTAAGAACATTCTCGCTTAGCTTATATCTGTGACTCTGTGATTCACCTTAGTGCTGCATGTGTGTGTGTGTGTGTGTGTGTGTGTGTGTGTGTGTGTGTGTGTGTGTGTGAGAGAGAGAGAGAGAGAGAGAGAGAGAGAGAGAGAGAAAGCTTTTAAAATTATTCCTGCCTAAGATGCAGAGAAACAAGCATAAGATGCAGAGAAGATTGTAGTTGTGGGTGCTTTTCTCATCTATTTCTGCAAAATTTCTTCCTCAGTCAGCATTCTAGTCCTTGTACCTCCAGTCACTCTGTCAACCAAGGCAAACAATGGAATATTTGTGTTTCCCTGCCTGTCTCATTCCAATTGTGTCTGTCCCACATTTAAACACACACTCAAATACACACAGACACACTAACACCCACACTCCTGCACACACACACACACACACACACACACACACACACACACACACACACACGCTCCCAGTCAAGAACAAAACAGACAATATTCATTCTTCAGTTCTTTACATTGACTAAGAAAATGGGTGTTTCCAGGTTTCAAGATCAAACCTGAGTTTGTGTGTCTGTGTTTTTTTTTTAATGTGTGCTATTTTTTCCCTTTCAAAAAAAAAATTGAAGCGATTTCTGATCCTCTGCCACAAATCATTCAAATGTGCCCTGGGAGCTATGTGCGCATTCCTGTTGTAAGGGAGCCTTCTGTGGTCTTAACAGGGATGTCTGGGATTCCACAGGTCAAACTTCAGCTGTGTGTGTGTGTGTGTGTGTGTGTGTGTGTGTGTGTGTGTGTGTGTGTGTGAGAGAGAGAGAGAGAGAGAGAGAGAGCACATAGAAACCATTTACATTGATTGAAGTTGAAATTTTAATATATCCACAACCAAACTCATTTTTTGTCTTTAGGTTTCACTATTCTACTTGAAATATTTTTCCAATGACTCTCTGTATGGACAGAGCTATGAATGGCTCAATGTCAATTAGTAACTCATGTCAAGTTGACTTCCACTGAGAGCGGAGAGCTACAATACTAAAGGCTGCAGCCTGCCTAACAAAGGTTTTACATAAATTAGAGGAGCAGAAAGGGGTGGATGAAAGCAGTTAGCTCTCTGCTCTATATTCCTAGTTTGAAAAACAGGAAAAGAAACAGGAGTTTAAAACTCTCCTTTTTTTCGGTGAACTCAATTCTTACTGGCAGACTAAATTAGCTACCTGGTTGCAGTGCTGATTGATTGGCTCAGTCCTGCTGCTCACCCAGTGCAGTGGGTCGCACTTTCCGTGTCTTCTCAAGGCCACTCTTGTGTCCGGCTCCAGCGTGCAGGCCCCATCATTACATGGTACTTTCTATTATCCATAGCTATAAATTAATTGAGAAATGTGTGTGTTCTCAATACGATGTTGCCATTAGGAATAAGTCCCGTCCACTTCAAGAAAAATGAAACACTGTGTTCCTAAAGTACAAGCAAACAGTCCTAAATTCCACATATTATTGTCACCAGAAAGAGGAAATGCAGAACTCCGAGTATGTAAACCCACACAGCTGGGCAAGATTGCTCCAGACATCCATGCCTGCGCTACCTGGTTCCACATAGTTCCCACTCAGACACTTCATTCTTATTCTTCTTGAGAAGAAACATTGTATCGTAGCACTTGAGATCCTTTGTGTGGTTGTTATTGTTGCTCTTTATTTAAACACAAGCTGTCAGTCAGACATGTATTTAGTATTCCATCCATTTGGTTGCTGGGTTTGGTTTTTCTTGTGTTTTAACCCCTAATTTAGAAAATCACCAGTGCTTTGCAAGAGACATTTTTAATGGATCATCATACCTAATTTTGCATGGATGCCAAGATGTTTGGCTGGTTCTATCTTGAGTCTTTTGAGATCTATAGAGATTTTTAATGGTTTCGAAAACAGTCTTGTTCTGTAGATTACACAACTATCCCCTAAAAATACCTCTCTGTTTACATAGTTTTTAAAAATTGTTGTGGGAACATTGAAATGTTTTGATGATCATGCTAGCACAGGTAACTGATATTTTGAACTTAGATGATACTAATTTATGAAATTTCATTCACGACTAAATATGGTATCCTCAAGCCTGTGTAAAACTTCATTTTACTCTGTCAATTTACAAAATTGTAACAGTTTGCTGTTTTTAAAGGTGAGTCTATAGACGCTTGCTCACTATGTGGCAAGAATCACTCGGTGGTTATACATGTCTGTCTGTCCATCTGTCTCTTTCTCTCTTCCCCTTCTCTCTCTTCCCACTCACTTTCCAACTCTGTGTGCCTGTGTGTGTGTGTGTGTGTGTGTGTGTGTGTGTGTGTGTGTGTGTGTGTTCTACAAAATCACAGCTCTGCCACAGAGAACTATCAATAAATAAAGCAATCCTAACCTTTGTCCTTGGAGTTCATTACCCTTTGGAGGTGTGGTACAAATACATACAGACTACTGGTTAATGATAAGCTCTCTAGAAAAAACGAAGCAGACAGGAGAGTGATTAGGAAAGGCCTTCATTGAAAGAACAAAATCTGGGCATAAGAGAACTGAAGAAGCACATCATGGAGGTGAGGACAGAGGCAATCTTCTGACAGGGGGACCCAATGGCTAAAGGTCCCAGGGGAATGATTTCCACAGGGTTTGAAGAACATCAGGAGGTTGATGAAGAACAAGCAGGGGAAGCTTGCGTGATCATCGTCAGGGAGGTGAGGATGAGATGATCAGTGTGTGAGGAAAGGGGGTTGGGGACTTATTGAATGCTTCTTTTCTTGTGTTAAATTGGCAGCCTTTACAGCATTCAGCGAAGAAGAGAGACGTGATTTCAGAATGATCAAGATAAGAGATGATGAAGGCCTGGCTCACCAGTGGGGGCAGAATAAAAAAGGCAAATTTCAGATGCAGCTGGCAGCTAAAGGTTTTGCCAAAAAAAATGGATAAAAACTGCGTGAAACAAAGATTTAAAATCTTAGAAATAGCAAGACAGAACTGCCATTTTCTAAGTAAAGACAGATTTTATGGAAGTAATTTGGCAAGGGTAGTACCGGGAGCTGAGACATTAGCTATCATGAGAACAAGTTAAGAGCATAATCGCATGCAGGACTCTCTGTAGGTCAAAGAAATCGTCCCTAGAATGTCTTTGAACTGTGGCAGTTTTGAGGTCCTGAGTACAAACAGAAAAGAGAAGTCCAAAGCCTGAGTTCTGAAACATTTGCTACAGAGCGATCGGGGAGATGGCACATTAAAAAGAGGCTTAAAATACATGACTGGTAAAGAAGAACATTCGGGAAAGTGCTGTGTCGCTAAAGCCACGAAAAAAAGGAATCTGTGTTAGATTTCACCGTTACTGCAGCCAGGTCCCCAGAAGAAGAACCTTAAGACATGAGACGTAGTTCAGTTCCTTCTTTCAGAGATTCCAGCTCATGGTTCATGGCGCCATTGACTCTGAGCCCATACTGAAGCAGAACATTGTAGTGACAAAGCAAAGGCCACCAGCTCATGAAAGACAGGAAGTGAGGCAGAGAAGTGACCCGAGGGTACACAGCAAGGTGGAGCCTCAACAGTGAACTCTGCTCGGTGATGCACTTCTCCTAACTGGCCCTCATCCTTTCAATACAAGTCTATTCAAGTTTTTCATTAATCACTTCATTAAACCATTCATTTCAACCTGATCATCAGAATGCCTAGAAGTTCACACACACACACACACACACACACACACACACACACACACACACACACAGTGGAGAGGAAGAGGGAAGGGGGAGAGAGCTCCAAAATGCTAAACATCTCTCAATTTGATCATGTTGATAATCAAGATTAGCTGGCAGAGACTAAAAGAAATGAACTGACATAGTAAATGACATATACTTATTCCTAAACAAAAATCACTTGTTCACAAACATTATTACACTATATATATGTTATAAATGTCTGGTACACCCACATACATATGTATTTATATGTATATATAAATATGTGTTATATAAATATAAATATAATACACATTATTATATTATATAACACATAATAAATGTCATATTAAGTATAATCATGTAATATGAGATAGTTTATACAAATCTACTTTTAATGTTTTATTATGAGCTCATCTGTCTGCATGTAGCACTGGCCTCCTTAAGACACGTTTTGGAGTTTAATCCCATTATGAGTATTAAGAAACTGACAACCTAGCCAATTATTGGTGTTAATGAAGCCATGGTTTTTACAAAGAGAATCTAGAGCCACTGCTTTACTAAGCCAGCTTAACTCCCCCAACAAGAATCTGTAAGCGTTTGTCCTTACACCCCCAGCTAAGTGCAGTCCTCATCCCTTTATCACAAAAGCTTCTCTTTGCTAGAGGCAGAGACCACCACGAAAGACCAAGGCCAGTCTACATGAACAGTTCTGGAGCCCAGGCCCAGTGGGTACATCTAACAGAGCACTCTTTCACCTAAGGTAGGAGAGCATTTCAGAAGGCAGGAGGAAAGTTTGTGAAACCAGGGACATTTGTGAGATAGTAATATCAGGAGGTAACCCATAACGTCTCGCCAACTTCCCCAATGTGAGTTGAATAATGGAAACCCCGAAGTGGATGGGTAAGCCCATAAGGCCTCCACTCTCCATGAAGAACTGTAGACAGCGACAGAAAGCTGGGAGGAAGAGAAGTGTCTTTCTCAGGGAAGAGCACACCAATGGGTCATCCAAGGCTAAGCAGTCAGTCCGGAAAACACACATACAAATAGCATTGTATGTACTTAACAGGCTATATTTAAAGTATGTATCTGAATATGTAAAGAGTCATGCAACAACAATTGGTGAGAAAAGAGGCCATGAATTTGAAGGGGACTTAAAGGAATGTGTGGGAGAATTTGGAAGGAGGAAAAGAAGGGAGGAGATGTTTTAATTATGTTCTGATCTCATTTTTTAATGGAACTTAGTCCAACTTGGCATTGGGAAACTTGGAAAGTGACAGGATATTTAACATACCACCACTATTGTCACCGGTGGCTTCAGAAGTAGAGAATTAGAGGAGTCAGAGAAGACAAATTCACCTGCTTCCTGGCTCTTACCCGATTCCATGCCGTAAGTCTTTGCGTATATCTGTAAGAAAGCCATGACTGCTTCAGAACTGTGAGCCAACATAAATATCTCGTAGGTATAACTTACTCTTTCAGTGGTCATATGTTACCACCAACAGATCCAGATCACGGTCATATGAAGGTAAACTGAATCCTTCAACAAAGGTTCACTTTTCACACTTAAAATAACCTTAGAGTGTTTCTATGATTTTCTCTCATAACTTGGTCAGCTCTTTAAGATGTCAAGATACTTATCATATTCCTTGCATGTCTTTAATGTGTGTATGTGTGTGTAGCATTTGCTCTCAGGTACAGTATAGGTTTTAAAGCTTTGCATTACAAATTCTTCAAATTCATATTCTATCGCTTCTTTGTGTTTGAGTTAGTGTACATTTCCTGATACTAAATTGTTTATCTCTAGACTCAGTACCTTGACAAGATTACTGAGAATGTGAGTATCGAAATCTGTGGACGATGCATCCCACTTTATTGTTAGGACTTTATTCAGTGCTTGTATTTGTATTTATCTTGTAGTTTGATCCAAACTTTCCCACGAAGCAGTGTCAGCCATTCCATGCTGTGAAATAAACACCCAGGGAAGTCATCTTAAGCAAGAAAGATTCATTTTGAATTTTGGTTTTAGAGAATTTAAGCTGGTTCTGTTTTATGGTCATGTTGTGAGGCAGAGGAAAAGCATAAATGGATGGGTGATAAAAAAAAGGAAGAGTCTATGGAAAAATAGACTATTTAAAGCATATGACTAACTTCCCCCGACCAGGTCTTATCTCTGAATAGTTCATGCAGGGATAGATGAACTTGTTGATGAATCAAATACTGAAATTAAAAATCCCATGGCCTGATGACCTCTCAGAGTCATGTATCATACATGTATCATGTATCCTGTATCTTTACATACTATGATAGACAAACAACCCTTTAATATTTTAAAAAGTCTTCATATGATATTTAAAATCCAGATGACAACAGGAGCCGATTTTATCTAAGAAAATGTTTATATTTCTCTTTTCTTTTTTTTCTTTCCAGAATTTATTTCCGTATTTACTTTACCTTCCAATTGTATCCCCTCCCTTGTCTCATCCCATTCCTGCCTCACAAATTCCTCTCTCCATTCCCTCTGAGGAGAAGGGGAAACCCCCCTTTGGTATCACCTCATCCTGGGTCATCTTGCTCCAGCAGGACTAAGCATATTCTCTCCCACTGAAGCCAAACCCAAAGTAAATGGTTTATTCAATGGCAGGCAATAGAATCAGAGATAGCCTCTGCTCCAATTGTTAGGTGGCCCACAAGAAGATATATGGCTACAAATGTGAAATGGTTCAGTCTCTGTGAGTTCCCATAGACCCAGGACAGTTGACTCTGTAGGGCTTCTTGTGGTATCCTTGACCCCTGTGTTCACCTGCCTGAATTCTATCCCCTACTCTTCCACAAGACTCTCCCAGCTCTGACTGGTGTTCGGCTATGGGATTTTGCTTCTGTTTCCATATGCTACTGGATGAATGCTACTGGATGAAGCCTCTCAGAAGTCAGTAATGTTAGGTTCCTGTCTGCAAACAGCAGAGCACCATTAATAGTATCAGGGGTTGGCTCTTTTTCATGAGATAGGCCAGACATTGGTTGGCCGTTTCCTCAGTTTTTGCTCCACCTTTATCCCTGAGTATCTTGTTGGTGGAATAAACTTTGTGACAGCACAAGCTGGTGAGGATGTGGAGAAAGTGGAGCACTCCTCCATTGCCAGTGGGAGTAGACACTCATACAACCACGTTGGAGATAAATTTCATGGCTTCACAGAAAATTGGGACTAGTTCTACATCAAAACCCAGCTATACTATCCCTGAGCATATACTCAAAAAATGCCCCACCATACCATAGGGACACTTGCTCAACTATGTTCATAGCAGTTTTATTCATAATAGCCAGAAACTGGAAAGAACCTAGCTGTCCCGCAGCTGAAGATAAAGAAAATGTGATACATCTATGCAATGGAATAATATTCAGCTATTACACACAAATACATTATGAAATTTGTAGGCAAATGGAGGGTACTCGAGAATATCATCCTGAGTGAGTTAATGCAGACCCAGAGACATGTATGATATGCACTCACTCATAAGTGGACATTAGCCATAGAGTGCAGGATAACCATGCTACAATCCACAAACCCAAAGAAACAGAGTAATAAGGAGGGCCCAAGAGAGGATGTGTGATTCTCACTCAGAAGGGGAAACAAAACAGTCATCAGAGGTGAATGAAGAGAGGGAACTGGGTGGGAGAGGGACACTTCAAAGGAGTCTAAAAAAAAGCTTGCATATGATTTACTGTCAGTGGTAATGCAAAAGAACAGAAGAGTGGAAATTGGAGAAAGGAAAGTAAATAAATGAAGTTAATCTAGCAGGACATCAAGTAGGTGAGCCAGATGTGTGATTGTGTTCAATATATCCAGTGGTCCATTGGGGAACTTTGTATACTGCTTCTTAGGATTTTCTACCTGAGTCATGGGCTCCTGTCTCCTATTATTTTGCACTAGCACGTTGAGGTGTTAAGTTGTATAAAGAATGAGTAAGTAGATTCTACAAGTTCTACACAGTAGCCCTGTGCCAAAATTTGACTACTCTGTTGTTTGATTGTTTGTTGATTTGTTTGTTTGTTTGTTTGGCTACTCAGGAATATCAGCAGGCACCAGTGGTTAAAACAGAAAGGCGAACTGAGAAAATGGCAGGTGGCTTCAACAGCTTCAAGCCTTGTATCTTCCCAACACAGAACTTCTCATGTGGAGACCAGCACCAAGCTCAATGCACACTCAATACAGATCAGTTGGCATACAGTGTGAAATTAGTCCCTAGTCACTCAGACTGCTTCCAGGCTATACATGACATCAACTTTCCTTCACCCCCAAACCTACTCAGTGTCCCCCTCCAATATAAATTTACCTGATTTGTGGGAAGACCCAGACTGCCCTCCTCAATTAGTCAGAGCTCAGAGCATTTTACTTACAATTTCTCAGTCAGAGCAATGTCTGTACAATGGTTCTGCCTATGCTGTCACTGGAAGGCTTCTAGAATGCTCCTCGGCTTCTGTGCCTGGTATCCCACAGCACTCTTACGCTACATCTCTTGATAAGAATGACATTTTGTTATTCTGATCCAATCGGCCACTTCAGTCTCAGAACATGACCAAGCAACTCTCCCAGTGTTGGGTCATGAATCGCAGAACCCTCTAGTGAAGTGTGCACATGTGCCTACAGAACTAAATTCTTAATGTAGTATTGTCTAACTGGAGGCCTGAGAAGAACAAAGTTATGTATTTCAGCACACTGAATCATAGCCAAAACAGAATCCTGACCCTGCATGATGTAGTCCCTACACTGGACCTGAGCTCTGTCATTAATATGTTCGCCCATCATTTCCAGAGGCAGCTGCACAGTCAGGAATATTAATACACCCTCCCTCCATTGTATCCCCAGTACACAAGATAGTACCTGAGGCATATTAGGCACAAAACATTCATCTTTGAATGAGTGGATGGATAGTGTCCTGGTTTGTTTTGCTACTGCTATAATAAACAACATGACCAACAGCAACTTGGGCAGAAACACAGCCGGGGAGACCCGGAGGCAGAACTAGAAAGAGCGGCTGTGGAGGACTGTTCCTTACTGGGCTGTTTGCTGCTGCTTGCTCATTCTGCCGTTTTATACAGCCTAGGCCCACCTGCTGTGGGTGACACTACCCACAGGGCCACCCATCAATCACGAAAATGCTCTGCAGACTTGTTTACAGACCAATGTTATGGACACAGTTCTTCAACTGACATTCCCAATGTGTATGATTCTAGCTTCTGTCAAGTGGACAAAAATGTAACCAATACAGATGAAGGAGTAGATCGTAGATCAATTGATGGATGGGTGGGTGGATGGGTGGATGGATGGATGGATGGATGGATGTGTGGATGGATGAGTGGATGGATGGATGGATGGATGGATAGATGGATGGGTGGATAAATGGATGGATGGATGAGTGGATGGATGGATGGATAGATGGATGGATGAATGAGTGGATGGATGGATGGATGGGTGGATGGATGGATGGATGGATGGATGGATGAGTGGATGGATGAGTGGATGGATGGATGGGTGGATGGATGGATGGATAGATGGATGGATGGATGGATGGATGGATGGATGGATGGATGGATGGATGGATGGATGGATTGATGAGTGGATGGATGAGTGGATGGATGGATGGATGGATGGATGGATGGATGGATGGATGGGTGGGTGGATGGATGGATAGACGGATGGATCCAATTAATCTGTTGCTCTCTTTGCATCATCTGGAAACAGTCAACATTCCAAGAGAAAGACTTAAATCCCCTATGACCTAGGACCTCACAAAATCAGATACTAATTTGATTAGTACATGGTAGGTCAAAAACTAAAATTAGGAATACCGAATAATTTACACATTCCTAATATGGGTAGAATTAGTCTACTATTATCAAAATCATATTTATTTATTTATTTATTTTAATGTGCCAACAAATTTTGCATGTAGCAAAAAAAAGAGAAACATGCTCATTTATTTTCCTTTATTCTATGCACTAATAAATTTTCTACAAGAAACTTTGTTAAGAAATACTATGTTCGATAATAAATTGTAAAGCCCCTGCTCCTCCAGATTAAATATATGATAAAATATTTAAAGTGACATTTATTGTATCAATTTTTAAATAAAGCTAGAGGAAGCTGTTAATATAACTTAATCATGCAAAGCCTTGTTCTTTTTCCCTTTCTAGCATATTTCTCTGGTAATATATTGTGCCGACTACTGCTGAAATATCAGAGTATAACATAATGCCTACATGACTAAAATGAAGTTCTACAGAATGAAGGGGGTGTTGTAAATGTGTAACGTCTCATATGAATTTCAGCTGAGTGCTTGATATATCACAGCATGTTGCCTGCCAGAGAGATCTCAAGTGCCAGGGAAAAGAAAGTCAGGGGAGTCTCATTTTTGAGAGGAGTTGCTTTATTAATAGTCATGGGACAGTTATTGATCTCTGGCAGCTCTAAGTGCTTAGAAAGCTCAGAGAAAGTTCATTTTCTTGTCCAATTATTAAACATACATCAGTGATGCAATGCAATTGGATCTACTTACCTAGCTTAATATTAGACACTCTCAATATACATAAAATTAGTCTATCAGCATCTAAATCATGTTTGTTTACCTTAACACACCAGCAAATGCTGACACAGACTGGTCTATGCACTTAATTTACCAGCATCTAAACTCTGTGATGAGGTTGACTTTCTTTTTATAAAATATCATTCCTACAGAAGACTTTCAATTAAATCTTATACCTATAGAAAAGGAAGACCTGAGAAATTATGTCTAAGCATTAAAAAAAGAAGAAGAAGAATGGGGCAATTACAAATATGAAAAGCTTCTAAACCCTGTTGCCACGGATGGTTTTGTTGTGTCCACTAAAGAGGGGAGTCATCAGAGCCTGGAGTCAGATTGACTTGGGGCATGCGCAGAGTTGTCTTGATTAAGCTAATGGAGGTGAGAAGATGCACACATTCTGGATGGCACCTTTTTCCTAGGGAATTGTGGACTGTATGAGAGTAGAAAAGTGTGCTGGGCACTACTGGAATGACCATATTAATCCACTATGTAACCTGCTGGCTGCTGCCAGCTTCTATCTACTTGAATCCCTCACGATGATGGACAGACTATAACCTGCAACTGTGAGCCACATGAGTCCTTTCTCCTGCAAGTTGCTTCTGTCAGGTTTTGTTATTATTTATTTTTTATCACAACAATAGGAAAAGAAACCAAGAATGACTATATCATTTCCTATTTATATTTTATTTAATTTTAAAATGGATTGTTCCTGTTCTGATGACTATAATGGATAACCTTACCAGGTAGGATAAAGCCTCTTCATTTCCTTCCCGCTGGCCTCTGGCCTTTGAAACTTCATATTATACCTTTCCAACTGATTGTAAGCCATCTTTACGATCTTAAAAGGTGATCTCAGTGGTCTGTGAGTTTGTATGAATATATTATCGAGAGAACAATCATAATTAGAAACCATAGCAATAACAATGATTTTACAATAACTCAGTGCATTAGCATCACCTTTCTGGAATGGGAAATCAGGTATGAAACTTGATGGTTTGTGTCAATTCAAGGTAGAAAAATAACAAATATGAATTATTACTTGGAGATCTATAAGGCATAGGTTGGGCATAGGGTGCTTCTCTGTGATTCCAGTCCTGGGAAGCAGAGGCAGGAGGACCAATTTTATGTTGAGTTTGAGTCCAGTTGGGTCACATAAGACCGTGTCTCAAAGATACAAGTTTTAAGTTACTTCTGTTCAGTACTTGTTCAGAAGATACCGCCATTTTCAATACCTGTCAGTGCAAAACAAACCCACAGTAATACGGGAAAGAAATGGGACATTTTATGGTCTGGCAGATACATTAAATTCAATTATGTTTTTTTTTCATGATTGCTAGTAACGTCACTCTAAAGAGTTCCAAAGTATGCCATTAGCTCAAATAATCTAAGATTTTTAAAGCAGATGCTCATCGGCCTCATTGCAGGATTTTAATACATACAAAAAAAAGTATTTTCACCATAATCACTTCCTATTATCCTGTCTCATTCCTCTCCCTTTCCTGTTGATCTCCTTTTCAACCACACACCCCCATTGTTCGCCCTGCCCTCACCCCCACCTTAGTTTTTAATAAGCATATGTTTCTAATTTGTCTAATTAAATAATACTTATGTTTGAGAAACCTCACGTGGTTTCCAAAATTGGCGATTTGGAAGAGCTCGAAGAAGGATAGTCCTGTGAAGTTAATAATTCATCTCTCCTCATCACCTGCCCTCAACCTATACAAGCTCGAAGGAATCCTTCTGCTAGTACCCCAGGGCACTCCATGTAAAATTTGTAGAATCGACTGCAGAGGACAAGGTGAATTCCTGGGTCTCCTCTGTTTCAAATATTATACACTCGGAGTCTTGGCATTTTCATGTGACAGAGAAAGCGAAAACCATCCTAAGATTTACCTAGCTTTTCTCTCTCAGGGCTTCTTGCAAAGAAGTCACATGCCGCACTTACACCTCAAATTAGAGACTTAAGTTCCCCCTGCCCGGTCAATTAGAAGACCTTTGACCTTACAAGAGAATACAAGCTCAGCCATCAACAGCGTGTTGGGCTTTAAAGAAATCTCAGTCGATTTTTGCAGCTGGATTTTTTTTTCGCCTTTGGTGTGTTTCAGGGCCACTGCTGGTTTTCATTCATCTCCCTTCTCTGGGTTGCAGGTGACATTTTGGGGCTAGAAACATAATGTGTCAGAAGACAGCTGCAGCTTCCCACTGTGTTAGTTATTGTTTCCTTTGTCAGGAGGTGAGCCAGCACAAACATTTTCCAATTGCTCAGATTTTCAGACAGGTTTAGATCTACTGAGCCGTCACCGATGCCGATGCCCACGCCTATGCCATTTAGAAACACTGATAGATTCTTCAGAGAGAAGGCTGGACTTCAGTCCCACACAAATGCAGCTACTATAGTCTCTCCCCCCTCCTCTCCCTCTTCCCCTCCCTCTCTTCCCCTCTTCCCTTCTCCCCCTCTTCCCCTCTCTCCCTCTCCCCTTCTCCCTTCCCTCTCCCTCTCTCCTCCCCTCCTTCCCTTTCCATCCCTTCTTCCCTCTGTCCCCTTCCTTCCCTCCCTCCCTCTCCATCCCTGTCCCCTGCCCCAAAAAGGCATAGATTCCATGTCCTCTCCTTGGTTTACCCCTGCTCAGTACAAAAGAAATATCCAGGATGCTTCTCTTTCAGAGTTCAAAACACCAGCTTACCTTTCTTTTCTCCTTCAGGCAAAACATTATCATGATCAACAGAATGTGTCTCTCGGGACTCAAGCGTGCAGTCCTTTCTTGGATAAAATTCCCCTTAGAATCAGAATTAAGTCCTTAGTGAAAACTTAAATTACATTTTAAGATTCATTATAATATCATAAGTTCCAGCGAGGCTTTGCCAACGGCGTTGAATGATTCATGATAAACTTGAAAACCTCAGTCTCCTCTTCCCAGGGTGTCTTCAATTATTTCTTTGACGAACTCTACTCTTAATTCCTTGTTAAACTGAAGCAATAAGGAGTTTAGGGTCTTTATATTCGCACTCAAACTTTTTTTTCACTTTAACATTGGATATCTGCAAGTAAAATACCATTGATTGGATCATTCTAAATGCACCTCTTATAAAATTATGGCTAAATATTATCTTACTCTTAGAGAATTTGTAGGACTTATAAATGTAAATTCTCTATAATATCATTTTAGCTATGAGAATCACATCATTAAAAATTGCTCAAATTCATTTTACATCAGTCTGAGCAGTTAGTTAAGTTAGAAAATAAGTCTTGATGAAATTTCATCCTGCTTTCAATTCGATTTCCTGGCCACTTAGGCTATGGGTCCACGTCACCAGCAATAGAGAGAATTGAACGGATGAAATTAGAGACACCGGTGAGTTGGGAAGTCTGCTTTTGTCCCTCATCTGGAGAAACTGAGTCCTGGAACAGACTCGACATCTAGCATTGAAAAAAGGAGCAGTATGTGTTCTATTTCTATTAAAGCTATGGAATCCAATGTGAGTTTAAATGTTAGACATACTTGATGGTTAGGTATACTTAATGGCCACATCTGTTCAGTGAGCATGTCTGCTACATATGCATGCCTGAGTATGGTAGCATTCATGAAATTCTTAACTATGAAAGCTTTCTTCCAAGATGTCTGAGAAGACAAAAGAGTAGGTAAAGACTGATCATGAATAGATGGTAGGTAGGGAGGAAGGGAGGGAGGGAGGAAGGGAGGAAGGGAGGAAGGGAGGAAGGGAGGGAGGGAGGAAGGGAGGGAAGTGGGGCTATCAATAGAATAAGAGGTAAAGCAGAAATTTCTGGTTTCTTTGGAGACTCAGTTGTGTCGTGTGATGCTTTTCTGGAAACTGTCTGATAAGAGGATGTTTTTGCTGAAGCAGACACATGGGAGAATTTTTTTTTGCTAAGAACACACGTGTGGTGGTTTCCTGGAGGCAGCCTGGAAAAGGGGCCTGTAATATTTTGCTAGAGCAGATGCTGGAGAGAACACTTGATGTTCGGAAAGGATATAAATATAGCCCAACAGACAGGAAATGATGCTGGATGGTATTGGTACACCTTGGCGTTCTTTGCTGGCCAGCATGGGGCTCTGCTGGTGCTGTCTTCACTGATGACGCTGGGTAGTATCAGTATGCCTTACCTTTGTTGGTCACCATTTGTCATGACCTCACAGAGAGAAATGCACCAAACAAACTTCTAGTGGTGTCTGGCAGCTTCTTGTTGCCATGGATGTGGGTTGATTGGCAGAGCTTCGAAGTTTCTTCTGATTCGTGACTGGTGCTTCATGAAGCTCCTGTTCATTCATGTGACTGGACTGCTGGTATCCCGACAACACAGATTGGATTTGCTCCAAAGAAAAATTTCTAACCAAGTCCATGTCCTCCTTTGTTTTATTAACCTTTTCTTTCTACTACCTCTGGTGGGTGGTGGGCTAGAGGGGAAGTTAAAACATTTAAGAACACTTACTAAATGTAAGTTTTGAAAAATCTAGGCCTACATAGATCTACATAGATGAGAGAGAGAGAGAGAGAGAGAGAGAGAGAGAGAGAGAGAGGAAGGAAGGACAAAAGAGAGGATAACAAATAGCTAACCGGTGATGGATAGATAACAGACAAACAGATTGCTAATAAATGGATGATAGAGAGATGACAATTAGGTAAACTCTACACTGATATTCAATGGTGGGGAATACTGTAATTAGTATCAATCTGATAGAACTAACCTGAAAATGTTTCTTTCTCCTTGCCTCAGTCCAGTCTATACTGTAATAACAGAATATCAGAAACTGGGTAATATAAAATTAATTTCCCAGGACTGAAGGCTAATCATTCCAATATCAAGACACTGACTTCTGATAAGCTACCCTTTGCTACCTTGTCCCATGAAATAAGGTGAGATAAGAAGTCAATAGGGAGAGAAGACTGAACTCATGTTTGATTATGAATTATGTATCTCCCATGACAATAAGCACAGTGAGGGCATCTATTCCCTTGAGAGGAAGGATTCCTCTTTATTTGGCCCCATCCTATAAGACCACTGGTCGTCAAGTCAGTTCCCAATATTTGCTTCTCATAGCCACACTCAGGCAATAGCAATTCAGTTTTCTCGCTGCCCTACCTTCATGTAGCATATGCAGCTTACAAATGTGTTTTCATGGTCTAGGTTATGATATTATTGTGTTTGTTTATCTTTTTTAAAGAAAGGGACATGGCCAACCAGATATATTCCCATACTTGTGTAGGTGTGGAATCTTAGAAGCTAATGAACATAGCTGTCCCTACAAAAGAACCTTGAGAGTTGGTTTTGAGGCCCTACCAGGATAGTGAAACTACTCAAATATCTTCCTCTATTGGACGATGTGGGGGTATCTGTGTGTGTACATTTGTGTTTGTGTGTGTAGACATGTGTATATGTTTGTGTAAGTGTGTTGTTTTGTGTGTATTTAGAAAGAGAAGGGGAGATGGAAGGGAAAGTATACACGGTGCTAGTTGGAAAGGAGTTGGAACAAAATGAGGTAATAGATAATTGTGATCGAAATGCATTATGTATGCATATAAAACATCATGATAAAATTCATTGTTACATATAATGGATATATGGTGCTGAATACATTTATAGCCATCTTAAAATAATTTCTGACCTAGTATATCAGTCAGCTACTCATCTTTCCCAATGTCGTCTCAGCTCCAGCCCTTTATTTGCTGCAGACCAAGGGTCACCTTGTCCCTAAAGGCTTACTCTGCTGCTCCAACAAGATGTAGCATGTCGCACAGAGTTAAGAAAGACAAAAGAGCAGCCAGCTCTTGCAGACACATTCTGTGTAGAGTTCCTTGCTGAACATGTAGCAAATTGTATGTTGTTTTGTAATTACTTGTATCCTCAGCTCATTTGGTGTTTCAGATAGTGGTTCATCAGGGCAGAACTATGTCTTCACCTTTTAGCCCTGTTCCTTTAAAAGTAGAAAGAACTAAAGAACAATATTAATTGAATACCTTAACATACAACAGGAAATATATTAGCAGGAATGAAAAGTTGGGAGCATCTGGAGCAACATTAAAAACCATGACTGTATTATTCCAGTAAAGGACACTATTTTTTCTCCATCTCATGCCATCAGATTTCTGAATTTGTAGCCAAAGGGGACTGGAACACAAAGGGACTGGAACACAGTGGCACAGCGCATGCTACAGTCACTAAAGTTGTCACACTTCCATCATCTCTTGACATATCCAACTGCATGGAGAAACACAGAAATAAATAGAAATGATCATTCAGCCAGCAATACAAAACACATGGAAATATTTGCATCAGTTGGGCATGGTGGTGCAAGCCTCTCACCCCGGAAATGGAGGAGGGATGATTTAGGTAGGAGGATGAGGAGTTTAAAGTCACCTCAGCTACAGAGGGAGTTCATTGCCAACCTGGGCTTCAGGAGACTCAAATATCAGCAGCAACAAATATGCATGATCATGATGTATTGGTATATGAAGAAGTTTGAAAACTAGAATTTCTCTAAGCACATTTATGTTCTGTAGTACATGCATCTTTTAATGTATCTTAAAAAGGGGAGACATTTGAAGAGTTATAATGTTGAGTTCATTAAAGAAATTCAACAAGATGTCGACTCTAAATCTCGGTGACTTTGTGGTCACAAACTATCACTTTTAGGAAACACATCCCTTTATATGCTACTGTTGGTTACAATTAATTAAGCAGAAATATTAGTGCACATATGAGAGGAAAAATATAAAGTATTTCTTACAAAAATTATTTCTCTTGTGACCTATAGTCAAAAGGGTCCTTTATTTTATAGATTAACGATACTCACAGTTTCTGAGAAGTTCTTGCTCTCCAAATATTACTACAGTCTCGAAACTGTGAGCTCCAAGCCAAAGCTAGACACTGTTTTTCTCAGAAGCAGACTCCTCCCCCACAGAAAGAAGTTGAAACCAAATCCAACTATGTTTCAAAATAGAGACAAACCTCCATTCAAACTTGATGAGTTCAATATGGAAACTCAGTATCAAAAAAGTTAAAAAAAAATCATGTGGTAATGAAACAAGACAAATGATTTGGTACAAGCCTAGAGGAAAAAAAAGGGTGAGGAAAAATCAAAACAGAAAATGGAAAAGAAGAAAGGAAGAAAGAGTGTATAGGAGAGATCACAGCTTGCGATCTGAGTACACCAGCAAGTGTTTAGAATGAACTCTATATTTTCATTACATGTAAAATTGACTGACCTATTTGAAGTCAGGGATCTCCTCCATAGAAAGACTACTGGGCACAATTACTCAAGATAGTCCCAAATTCTGACAGCCTGCCCCTGCTTCCCTCTACTCCCCACTGTGAGCAGAGATGGCATTAACCCTTTCAGCCCCTCAGGGTATCATTTGGGAAGTCACCAGTGTTTCATCTCTGTCCACAATCCAGCTCCTGAGAGAATCTGGATCAATGTGTTTCGTACCCATGAAATTTGAAAAACAAAGGATGTGTTTTGTTGTAAGAAAGTGAGGTCTACATTTCTCATTATCCCTCTACAGACAGAGAAGATCCCCTCTCTGAACCCAGTGGGGCAATCCAATTACAAAGTCATTAGATGCCATTGTAAGGTGATGGCAGGGTGGATTCCTATTTTCATAACAAGCCTGTTCTGTGTTCATCCAAAACATATATTCTGGCCTCTTGCAGTCAGTTTACAGGTTTCTAATTAAGCTCCAGAGAGAATTACAGAGTTCAGTGAGCTGAGTCGCTCTGCTATAGCTGACAGAAGAGACACTCTATTTTATCAGAGAGGTAACCACTTTCCTTTCATTTTCTCTACCACACACGTTATCTCTTCCTGACATTTTTTATAGGTTTTTATTTCAAAGGATTACCTTAAGATTACTGTCAACACCAGCCAGGGGGACATCCCCATACAGAATATAGTAGGTGACTTTGCCTTCTTAAAAATAAAGCTTGCTGTAGACAGTACAATATCATCTAATATTTCTAAAACAATTGCCCTAGGTGAGAGCAAAAAAAAAAAAAAAAAAAGACTCTTTAACAACCACGGCTTAGTTTCAATTTTAAGGAAGAGAAAATATTTGTGAGTAACAAAAGCACAATATTTGCCAGCTTGATTTTTAAGTCAAAATTCTAGCTTTTAAGTTGTTTCAGACGCTTCTCTGGTTTCTACTGCTCGACGGACCATCCGCAGGCAAAACAGAGCATACCGGATCACAGTTCGTAACTTGGCGCGAGAGCATTGCAAAGAAAATAAAGTCCCTTCCTTTCCTATGCAAGGGCGGGGAGGGGGAACACTTCAGTTATTATTCAGCTCGAGTAAATGCTCATAACCATGGAATTAAATATTTCTGAAGGGCTCATTCCTGGGCTCTCTGGGTTGAATTAGGCTCCTCTCAGAACTATACTTCATGTCACCCACATGTCTGAGGAACTGGTGCCTTCTGCTCTGCTGTGCATTTTTTCCAGACATGCCGGATGTCTATGCAATAAGCTCTCCGCGACTTCAAAGAGCCGCAGAGCATTCTGTGCTTTCTCTCCCCACCATTCCATGTAAACACCATTTGGAACACCAGTGGAACCAGACCACTCCTCTGCCAGAAGTCCTCATGGCTTGACTTCGGTCTGTTAGTTGTTCACGCTCGCTCTTGGACTTTATTATTCTTGGTGGGGCCCGTTACCAGCACACGTGCTTCCTTCAGGACTACAGGTACCTAGGACATCCTAGGGAGCACAGGCACCGCCCCTGATCACGTGTGCTCAGTGCTGCGGCTTCTACCCTCGTCAGGAAATTTAAAAACACATCCAGATCCTGCCGTGTATCTGGCATTAGGACGAAGGTGGTGAGGTGCGGTCTGTGGATAAGAAGAGGAAGGCCAGGCATGTGTTCCCAGGCAGCGTTCTTCACAGTTACTTAGCATGTACAGTTCCTGGGTGTAGCCCCCCAGCATAAGCGTCACCCTCAGGAAAACCAGGAAGCAGAATATTTGTATCTCTGCGTCCCCAGGAACCTAAATGATATTGCGGAACTGCAGGAGTTAAACACGTAAATAAACAATCTTTAAATGATTTGAGATAATAATAAGCCACGGAGGAAAGGAATCCCAGGATAAGATGAGAAATTATGGCTTGGGGGGCTGGGGATCACAGCTGGAATGCTCACGAGAGAGCCCTTTCCGGGCAGATGGCATCTGAGCTGAAACCTGAAGGGGTGGAAAAAGGACTCCAAACAGTCTACATACCAGACAAAGAGGTTTTCAACATAGAGGAGACAGGAACAAAGCCCCCGGGGGGTGAGAGTTTCTGTGGGAAGCCTGCAGGATGGAGGTGCAAGCAGTCACAAGCTGGTGAGAATTGCCAAGCACACACAGTTCTTTGCCCGTGAATGGTCCCAAGAGTTGTCCCCTATTTCTTTGAAGCAGATTGATGATATTTTTTTGCAATAACTCTCCACTTAATGGAACTTCGTGGGTGCAAATTTAATTTTTTTTTGAAAATTTGTTTGAAAGTCTGTTTAATTCTCCTCCTAGCAAACTCTGTGGGGATAAAAGTACAGCTCTTATAAGACTTCCATGAGGATTGCCGCATGTGGCTGGTATTCTGCATTTTTTTTTTATTTGACTGGATTCAGAAACACCTAGGAGATGCATCTCTTGGTGGAGCTATAAGGGCCATTCTAAATAAGATTCACTGATCGGGAACACCCACTCTGCAGAACTCAGAATAAACAATAAGAGAAAAGGAAGGAAGCCTTCTGAATTCCAGCATTCGTGTCTCTGCCTCCTGAATGGCTATCCTGTGATCAGTCACGTCATGAGCCCACAGCCATGCCTTCCCCACATGGGAGACCGTATCCTGACTCCTCGAGGATGAACCCCTGCCTTCTTCAGTGGTTTTTTGTCAGGTGCTTTGTCACAGCAATGAGACAAGGACTGCACCTCCACGGAGGGCACACCCCAGGGGTTCCTTACTCAAGATCCTTGTCTTGAATAAACCAGATGTAGTTCGAAGCAGCCATGTTTTCACATTCGTGGGTGCATTCTTACGTGCTGCGCACAGCTCCATCCTTCCTGGTAGCTGGTGGGTATAGTCTCTGGCATATGTGGTTGCAATTGTCTGAGATGGCTTCCTCTGTCGTATCTTGGAAGGAGATTCTGACAGTAAAGGTAGAACATCGGTCTTGTAACCCTAGGCACCAGGAGACATGACACGATTATTTTAAGGCCATCCTGGAGCCATTATCGGCGTCTTACCCTCTCTCCTACCTCACTGAGTTTGGTTAACAATGAGCCTCATCCAATCCCTTTGTACGATAGCGTAGCTATATGGGTCCCCACACAAATATAGCGAAGCAGATATAGGGTACTTAGTAGTTTATTCTTGTCCGGATTCTGTGCCTGGCCAGCAAGGAGTAATGGGACACTAGCTCCTCCCATTTGACCTTTCCCCCACTATGAGTGGCGCATAGAATTACTCCCACAGTCTCAATGGATAAGAAAGACGCTTGCTATTAACTAAACATTTGGAGCATGTCTTCCAAGAGAAATGTGACAATCTTGTTTCCAGTCCCACAGAGATTAGAAAGACATTCACAGCCTATGTTTGGGGTAAGACAAGTATGATATCCAGTATACAATCGTGGATGGATGAAGAATTCTTACCTATAAACAAATGAGTATTGAGCAAAGGCCAAGGTGACTGCTTGCCACCTCCTACAGGTCAAATCCCAGGGGGAATCTTCAATAAGTAACTAAATCACACTATTCCCAATCAACAACTCCTATTTGTCAGTGACAGTTCCCCCAAACTGACAGTATTAAAGTGATGATTAGTAGATGTTTCTCACAAAGACATTCTATGCCCAGAACTATACAGCCTGTGTGCATCACCGTCTTCAGCCCTCATATGTCTCAGGGAGTCAGTAATAATAACTATATATGAAATGAATATAAAATTTATCACAAATAGGAGGATTCCAAATACACCGGAAACTCTTCACATCACATTGAGCTGGATCTCTCTATATTTTCGAACCGCTCTTCTGCTGCCCCCACAGACGTATGGATGAGTGGGTTTAGAAGCTTTGTCCTTCTTACGTCCATGTTTTCAGGCTGCTTATCCCTGTCTGCAGCCATTTGTGCACAGTTCTGTCAAGAGCTCCCAGAATTCTTCAGGATGAGATCTGTCAGCAGAACTCAGTGTGATTAGAAGCAGGAAGTGTGCTTCACCTGTGGGTGTGCCTACTGTTTGGGAGCTCAAGGTTTGTGCTTACAAACATCAGAATTCTGATACATTCTACTTCATATAATTCCGTTAACATTTATCTTCTGGGGCTGGAATTATTACCACTTCTGTGTGTATCTCTCACATGAAAGAACTTCCACACTGGCCAGGCAACTACAAAACCTGTTTGCAGCACTTCTCCTTTCAAGTTTCCATGTCTGACATTTAAGGAAGTCTGCCACCAAGTAGTTTCTAGCCTCTGATATCTCAATATTTGTTTCTCTGCTGCTACCCCAAAATTCCAATCAGTAGGCTCTACCTTACATCCAAGACATTACCTTGGCACCTCCGCAAAGGGCTGCCATAAGGCTTTCAATTCAGGAGGAACCGCAGTATATTAGAAGATGATACCCCGTCCCCCTGCAAACTGTAAATGCAACTCAACTTTATATCAACAAAATACACAAAGTTGTCAGAAAGAGAGGAGAAGGCCAAAGGAGAAAAGGTACAAAAGGACCTGGGCAGAAAGAAGAGTAGTATGCATACGAGGGGAGAAATGAGAGGAGGTAAACAGGTGAGAGTCCTAGAAGGGAAGAATGAGGAAGGGGAGAATAAAGGATAGGAAAAAAGGAGAAGGGGGAAATCTTAGGGGAGGAGAGAGGCAGGAGTGGAAGGCAGAGGAGGGAAACACATACATGCAAACACACACACACACATACACACACACACAGAGAGAGAGAGAGAGAGAGAGAGAGAGAGAGAGAGAGAGAGAGAGAGAGACTGACTCTTCTCTCCTTTTCCTGTGAGTTGTGTAAGAACAGTGTAGCCATTCTAGTCACTGAGCTTGGCTTCGACTTTGTTACCATGGTTACATTCATTGCACCAATCACTGGGAATTCCTGGAGCAGTTCACTATGGATACACCTTTTGCTTAATTTTGGTTTTGTTTTAGGAATTTTTTTCTCACAGTTTTGTTTTTTTTCCTCTAACTTCAGCTTATAATGGTCTTCATGGTCTTAAACCGAGGTGAGGCTGGGAGGGGGTTCCTCCATATTACTGTCCCTTAATTGCTTCCTCCACGGTTCATTGCAGGTGAAGTGAAGAGTTTCGTTCTCCTGACCCAGTATTATGTCTGTGTGCTGTTTCAACCTCCTGAGGTCAGAGCTTCTTCAGGGCTTCTGTGCATTCTCATGGTAGCCAAGTGCCTTTTATTTCTGAAGGAACATAAAAGGACTTGGGGGCGGGGTGGGGAGAGAATGTTGTACTATTCTGAGTTGTTTCATTTCAGAATCCAGGCCTACAGTGTCCCTCCATCTCTCTTCCCAGGTGAAAGCCTTTTGTCTCCACTTCTTCAGTCAGGTTTTGCCCCTCACATTCCTATGGTCATAGGAATGTGGTTGCTCTGTAAGGATCCCCAACTATTGCTTGATGCTGAGCTTCTCAGAGAAATAACCTCTACTCCCATTCCTCTCCCCACCCTTAGCCTAAATGGACCAATGGATGAGTTTCAGCTCAGTTCTCCTCAGCGTTTGCTTCCACCTTCTCTCAAACACAGAAAACATTGGCCCCAGCGCTAAAAGGGTTGACCCTACAATTTCCTTGGAGTTTTTCAATTTTACCTCATTACCAAGAACCATGAAGATGCTCCATTAGAAGAGGTTCGTTTAGTTCTCTTCCTTTCCAACATAAAATTCTTCTGAGCATGTGTGTGCACGTGTTCTTGCGTGTATGTAGACGTATCTGTGTGTGGGTGTGGATGTCCATCTGCATATGTGTACATGTTACTTAGTACATGTGCACAGGTCCATTCATATATGTCTGTGTTCCTGTGTGTGTATATATACATGTTAATGTGTTTGTTAATGTGCAAGTGTGTGTGGAAGGTAGAGATAGATTTGAGCTGTCTTCCACTGATGCCTGCCAAGTTATTTTTGAATAGAGGGTCTCTCAGTGGACCCAGAGAACACCATTCTGGTGAGTCCTGCTGGCCAGCAAGTTCTAGGGATCAGCCTATAACCATGGGGACTCTTTCGGTGCTTCAGATTTAGATGCATGAAGGGTCTAATTTTTTACATGGGTGTTGAGGATCCAAACTCAAGTCCTTATGCTTACTGTGCAACCACTTTACCCACTGAGCCATCTCTCCAGCCCCATAAGTATGTTTTTAGATCAAAGAATAAAGCAAAACAAAAGCTGAGAAAGTATAGATTTTGCTCATATCTGAACTCCGGAGGATTCTCCTCTGTCAGATTAACTCGTAGTTGGCCTTTAGAGTTGAGTTAAAATTTGCCTGTCTTTCAGTACCTGCTACTATTAGCAGTCACCTTGTTCTTCCAAAAATCATTCAAAGGTGAAATGGTTTGTTTGTCTCCTCTTTCTTGGGAAGGAGTTTTGCAGCCTTTGAAAGTCAGTTCATGTGATTAGAAGCTTCATCTCTTGATCTTAAAAGAAAAGTAATTTTGTAGATTTCTTTTGCTTGCAGTCAGGATAAAAGGACAGTTTCTGGCAGCCCTCTGTGTTCTTAGGAGAGAGAGAGAGAGAGAGAGAGAGAGAGAGAGAGAGAGAGAGAGAGAGAGAGAATGCGAATGCTCTAAATAGGACATTTTATGTTACAAAATGGAGACTCATGAGAGGTCTAGTATCTCACCCTGTATCAGAGATCTATTAAAAGCCATGACTGAAATTCAAGTTGAGATTTTTCCTGATGTAAAAGTCATCTGCCTTAAACATAGGCCCACATCCCTTACACTCTCTTCACCGAAAGACAATACCTTAGACGTCCAGTTCTGGACCACTCAACTCTTTCACTTTTCGTCCCTCCAGCATACTGGAAAGAATTCAACCTATTTCTTTGTGTAAGAATTCAAAGGATAAAATATCCCCCTTCTTTTAGGTGAATGGGCCTGCAGAAATCTGCTATTCTCCAAGGCCTTGAACTATTTGGAAAGCAAACCTCAGTATTTTTGCCATTATTATAGAACTGGAGTTTTTTTCTTTAAGTTTCCAGTATCTGCTGCCTTGGAGAAATGTCCAGGAATGCTGAGTGAAACATCATATGATCTTCAGCCCAAGGAGCTAGAGGAGAAAGGATAGCTTAAGGACGGACAATTTCTTCATGAAACTAAGGAGGCAACTTGGATTTGGTGGCACAGTTGACGTTCATGAAGGACTTATGCTGTTATCAGAGAAAGTGTCAAATTCAACACAGAAGCAGAGACTGAAACTGGAGCCTGTCCAGTGGAGCCAAGAAGGGCAGAGCAGAGCTTTGGAAAGAGGTGCCAGGCGCTCTGCAGACAAGGATGAAAATAAAATATACCCTGTGTGGCCTGCAGAAGTCATTCTGGTTGCTTCGGAGCCTGAAAGCGTCTTAGATGCAGTCAGATGACTCTCACACCTTGACCAGACATAGATTGTATGGCCGATTTTACTTCATAAACCACTTGCTTGTGTTATCTTGTTTGAAATTCATGACAATCCTAAGGAGGAGAACGTATGGTAAATCGCTTTTTACAGATGAAACCCCCAACACTTTAAACAGAACATTTACATTGTGATCACAGCACAGGAACGCCATTTGCATCAGATGCCCATATCCACTTCCAGGGTGCACAGAGCTGCATGTCTTCTCTGAATATTGGACACACAGACACACACACACACACACACACACACACACACACACACAGGGAGATGTGGGGGTACAGAGAGTGAGAGTTCACAAGTGGCTAAGGAATCACTCCATTTTCCAAGCTGCAGTATAATAAAATGGAAAGGGTTTTAAACTGGTGACCCTTCTGCTAAGTACAAGCAGAAAATCTTCATGTGCTGAGGGAAGCCCGATGTTTCATATCTCATAGACATATAAATCAAAACCTCCCCACCAGCACTTGCAAACATTTTAAGGTGTTATTAAGGTAAAAAATTATCTTTAGAGTCACTGCTTGGAGGAGAGATCGTGTTATATAGAAATGGAAAGCTTTGCATGTGGGAAGGGGAGGGTGTTGCTGAATATTGAAACATTATTTTTATTAGAATATAATATATAAACATTTCAAATGCTATCCCCTTTCTAAGTTTCCTCTCTGGAAACCCCCAACACCATCCTCCCTCCCCCTGCTTCTACCTCCCACCCACCAACACCTCCCCACCCTGGCACTTCCCTACACTGGGGCATCAAGCCTTCCTAGGACAAAGGGCCTCTCTTCCCATTAATGTCTGACAAGAACATCCTCGGCTACATATGTGGCTGGAGCTATGGGTCCCTCCATGTGTACTCTTTGGATGGTGGTTTAGTCCCTGGGAGCTATGGGGGATCTGGTTGGTTGATATTGTTGTTCTTCCTATGGGGTTGCAAACTCTCGAGCTACCTCAGTCCTTTCTCTAACTTCTCCATTGCAGTCCCTTTGCTCAGTCCAATGGTTGGCTGGGAGCATCCACCTCTGTATTTGTCAGGCTCTGGCAGAGCCTCTCAGGAGACAGCTATATCAGGCTTCTGTCAGCATGCACTTCTTGGCATCCACTACAGGGTATGGGTTTGGTATCTACATATGGGATGGATCCATAGGTGGGGCAGTCTCTGGATGGCCTTTCCTTCAGTCTCTGCTCCACTCTTTGTTCCATATTTCCTCCCTTGAGAATTCTGTACCCCCTTCTAAGAAGGACTGAAGCATCCACACTTTGATCCTTCTTCTTGAGCATCATGTGGTCTGTGAGTTGTATCTTCGGTATTTGGAGCTTTGGGGCTAATATTCACTTACCAGTGACAATATACCATGTGTATTCTTTTGTGATTGGGTTACCTCACTCAAGATGATATTTTCTAATTCTATCCATTTGCCTATGAATTTCATGCAGTCATTGTTTTTAATAGCCGAGTAGGACTCCATTGTGTAAATGTACTACATTTTCTTTATGCATTCCTCCACTGAAGGATATCTGAGCTCTTTCCAACTTCTGGCTATTAAAATAAGGCTGATATGAACATAGTGGAACATGTGTCTTTGTTATATGTTGGAGCATCTTTTGGGTATATGCCCAGGAGTGGTATAGTTGGGTCCTCAGGTAGTACTATGTCCAATTTTCTGAGGAACCGTCAGACTGATTTCCAGAGTGGTTGTATCAGCTTGCAATCCCATCAGTGGAGGAGTGTACCTCTTTCTCCACATCATTGACAGCATCTGCTGTCACCCGAGATTTTTATCTTAGCCATTCTGACTGGTATGAGATGTAATCTCAGGGTTGTTTTGATTTGCATTTGTCTGAAGACTAAGGATGATGAACATTTCTTTAGATGCTTCTCGGCCATTAGATATTCCTCTGTTGAGAATTCTTTGTTTAGCTCTGTGACACCATTTTTTATAGGGTTATTTGCTTCTCTGGAGTCAACTTCTTGTGTTCTTTGCATATATTGGGTATTAACCATTTATCGAATGTAGGACTGGTAAAGATCTTTTCCCAATCTTTGGTTGACATTTTGTCCTATGGACAGTATCCTTTGCCTTACAGAAGCTTTGCAATAAGCCATTGGTGTTTTGTTCAGGAAATTTTCCCCAGTGCCATGTGTTCGAGACTCTTCCCCCACTTTTTCTTCTATTAGTTTGAGTGTATCTGGTTTTATGTAAAGCTCCTTGCTCCACTTGGACTTGAGCTTTGTACAAGGAGATAAGAATGGGTCAATTTGCATTCTTCTACATGCTAACCTCCAGTTGAACTAGCACCATTTGTTGAAAATGCTGTCTTTTTTCCACTGGATAGTTTTAGCTCCTTTGTCAAAGATCAACAGATCATAGGTGTGTGGGTTCATTTCTGGGTCTTCAGATCTAGTCCACTGATCTACCTGCCTGTCTCTGTTTCAATACCATACAGTTTTTTATCAGTATTACTCTGGAATACAGCGTGAGGTCAGGGAATTCACCCAGAAATTCTTTTATTGTTGAAAATAATTTTCTCTATCCTGGGTTTTTTGTTATTCCAAATGAATTTGCAAATTGCTCTATCTCTATGAAGAATTAAGTTGAAATTTTGATGGGGATTGCATTGAATCTGTAGATTGCTGTCTGCAAAATGGCCATTTTTACTATATTAGCCCTGCCAATCCATGAGTATGGGAGATCTTTCCATCTTCTGAGATCTTCAATTTCGTCCTTCAGAAACTTGAAGTGCTTGTCATACCGATCTTTCACTTGCTTGGTTAGATTCATACCAAGATATTTTATATTTTTTGTGACTATTGTGAAGGGTATCATTTCCCTAATTTCTTCCTCAACCTGTTTACCCTTTGAGGAGAGGAAGGCTAATGATTTGTTTGAGTTAATTTTATACCCAGCCACTTTGCTGAAGTTGTTTATTAGGTTTAGGAGATCTCTGGGGGAATTTTTTGGGTCACATAAGTATACTATCAGATCACCTGCAAATAGTAATATTTTGACTTCTTCCTTTCCAATTTCTATTCCTTTCATCTTTTAGTTGTCTGATTGCTCTGGCTAGGCATTTGAGTACTATGTTGTATAGGTAGGGAGCGAGTGAGCAGAATTGTCTAGTCCTGATTTTAGTGGAATTGTCTCAAGTTTCTCTCCATTTAGTTTGATGTTGGCTACTGGTTTGCTGTATATTGCTTTTACTACGTTTAGGTATGGGCCTTGAATTCCTGACCATGAAGGGGTGTTGAATTTTGTCAAATTCTTTCTCAGCATTTAATGAAATGATCATTTTTTCCTTTGAGTTTGTTTATATAATGGATTGCTGTGTTGAATTATTGCATATTGAACCATCCCTGTATCCCTGGGATTAATCCTACTTTATCAAAATTGATGATTGTTTGGATGTCTTCTTGTATTTGGTTTCTAAGAATTTTATTGAGTATATTTGCATTGATATTCACAAGTGAAATTGGTCTCAAGTTCTTTTCTTTGGTGGTTCTTTTTATGGTTACGGTGTGAGCATAATTCCAGTTTGGTTGAGTATAGGCTTTTGTAGTAAGATCTGATGATTTTTTTAAATTTCATTAGATTCTGTTGTTATGTCTCCCTTTTCATTTCTGATTATGTTAATTTGGATACTGTCTCTGTGCCCTCTAGTTAGTCTGACTAAGGGTTTATCTATCTTGTTGATTTTCTCAAAAAACCACCTCCTGCTTTTGTTGATTCTCTGTATAGTTCTTTTTGTTTCTACTTTGATTTTAACCCTGAGTTTGATTGCGTCCTACTATCTACTCCTCTTGGGTGTATTTGCTTCTTTTTGTTCTAGAGCTTTTAGGTGTGCTGTCAAGCTGCTGATATATGCTCTCTCCTGTTTGTTTCTGGAGGCACTCAGAGCTATGAGTTTTCCTCTTAGCACAGCTTTCATTGTGTCCCATAAGTTTGGGCATGTTGTGCCTTCATATTTATTAAATTCTAAAAAGTCTTTAATTTCTTTATTTATTCCTTGACCAAGTTATCATTGATTAGAGTTCTGTATAACTTCTATATATATGGATTTTCTATATATGTGGATTTTCTGTCATTTTACTGTTATTGAAGACCAGCCTTAGTCTCTGGTGATCTGATAGGATGCATGATATTATTTCTATCATCTTGTATCTGTTGAAACCTGTTTTGAGACTGGTTATATGGTCAGTTTTGGAGAAGGTACCATGAAGTGCTAAGAAGAAAATATTTTCTTTTGTTTTAGGATGAAATGTTCTATTGACATCTGTTAAATCCATTTGGTTCATAACTTCAGTTAGTTTCTCTATGTCTCTGTTTATTTTCTGTTTCCATGATTTGTCCATTAATGAGAGTGGGGTGTTGAAATCTCCTACTATTATTGTGTGAGGTGCAATGTGTACTTTGAATTTTAGTAAAGTTTCTTTTATGAATGTGGGTGCCCTTGCATTTGGAGCATAAATATTCAGAACTGAGAGTTCATCTTGGTGGATTTTTCCTTTGATGAGTATGAAGTGTCTTGACATCTTTTTTGATAACTTTAGTTGAAAGTTGATTGTTTTTGATATTAGAATGGTTACTCCATCTTGTTTCTCGGGACCATTTGCTTGTAAATTTTTCCCACCCTTTTACTCCGAGGAAGTGTCTGTCTTTGTCACTGACACACATTTCATGTATGCAGCAAAATGCTAGGTCCTGTTTATGTATCCAATCTGTTAATCTATGTCTTTCTATTGGGGAATTGAGTCCATTGATGTTGAGTGATATTAGGGACCAATGATTGTTGTTTCCTGTTACTTTCATTGTTAGAGGTGGAATTATGTTTAACTGTTTGAGTTGGTTGAAAGATTATTTTCTTGCTTTTTCTAGGGTATATTTTTCCCTCATTGTGTTGGTGTTTTCAATCTATTATCTTTTGTAGGGCTGGATTTGTGTAAAGATACTGTGTAAATTTGGTTTTATCATGGAATATCTTGGTTTCTCCATCTATGTTAATTATGAGTTTTGCTGGATAACAGTAACCTGGGCTGGCATTTGTGTTCTCTTATTGTCTATATGACATCTGTCCAGGATCTTCTGGCTTTCATAGTCCCTGGTGAGAAGTCTGGTGTGATTCTGATAGGTCTGCTTTTATATGTTACTTGACCTTTCCCCCTTATTTCTTTTAATATTCTTTCTTTGTTTTGTGTATTTGGTATTTTGATTGCTATGTGATGGGAGGAATTTCTTCTCTGGCCCAGTCTATTTGGAGTTCTGTAGTCTTCTTGTATGACTATGGGCATCTCTTTCTTTAGTTTAGGCAAGTTTTCTTCCATAATTTTGTTGAAGATATTTACTGGCCCTTTAAGTTAAGAATCTTCACTCTCTTCTATAGCTATTATCCTTAGGTTTGATCTTCTCTTTGTGTCCTGGATTTCCTGGATGTTTTGGGTTAGGAGCTTTTTGCATTTTGCATTTTCTTTGACTGTTGTGTCAATGTTTTCTATGGTATCTTCTGCACCTGAGATTCTCTCTTCCATCTCTTGTATTCTGTTGATGATGCTTGCATCTATGACTCCTGATCTCTTTCCTCGGTTTTCTATCTCCAGGGTTGTCTCTTTTTGTGTTGTCTTTATTGTTTATATTTCCACTTTTAGATCCTCGATTATTTTTTTCAATTCCTTCATCTGCTTGTTTGTGTTATCCAGTAATTCTTTAAGGGATTTTTGTGTTTCCTCTTTAAGGGGTTCTACCTGTTTAACTGTGTTCTCCTGTATTTCTTTAAGGGAGTTATGTATGTCCCTCTTAAAGTACTCTATCATCCTCAGGAGGGGTGATTTTAAATCAGAATCTTGCTTTTCCAGTGTGTTGGGGTAGCCAATGTGTTTTATGATGCCAAGTAGCCTTAGTTTCTGTTGCTGATGTTCTTGCACATTCTTCTCGCCATCTGGTCATCTCTGGTGTTAGTTTGTCTTGCTGTCTATGACTGGAGCCTGTCCCTCCTGTGAACCTGTGAGCCAGTGATCTTAGGTGTGTCAGCCCTCCTGGGAGACTAGCTTTCTCTAGGCAGGGTTTGGGTCCAGAGAGCTGTGCCAAATGGTTAACTCCAGGGAGCAGATGGGGACTGAAAGGATCCTGTCTCTGGTTGTTCTGTGGCTCCTGAGCCCTGTGGTCTCCTGATAGATCCCTCTTTGACCAATTATTGGAGAAAAATGCTTGTCTCACCTGTGGACTTAGGAACGACAGCACTCCTGGGAGACCAGCTCTCTATGGACAGGTTTTGGTTCCAGAGAGCTGTGCCACAGGTTGACTCTGGCATGCAGATCCCATTGTTTTTTCTTAAGCCCTGCTGTGAAGTATTTCTCTGCTTCTCCTTTTAAATGCACTTATGTTGAGGAGTCTGTCTTCCCAGTAACAGTGTGACATTGTTGAAGGCAGAGCTGAAGATGTTCATTTTATTTCCACATCCTAAATGTTCAACAGACTATGCAGATATAGTAATCATTCCATGAATGCTAATGAATGGATAAAGGGAGGATGTTATCATGCAGCAAACAAGATGGGCACACACACTCCACAATGACAGCACTATGCAGATTCACAAGCATGTGCATGGTTTCATATATAGTGCGTGCATATTTGGTTACAAAGTATGATTTTATGTGTTACATAAATCACACCACACACATATGTCTTATTCAAGACTGAAATTTTGGTGTGCAATATTTAAAGACCAAAATAACTATACACATAGAACAAATATATGCAGATAGAGCATATGTATTACAAGTATATATAGAAGGATGCATATGTTCTTCTAGGAAAGCATAAATTCTATATCATGAACACCCATATATTTACTCATTTTGATGGTCATTTTCTCACATGTTTTTAATATTAAATAGCATTTAATGAAACTATAGTAAAAAAGAAATGATACTAGACACTGGTTTTGAACAACTGGAAATCAAAATGGAAATGTTAATCTGGGCTGGCCTCACTGGGTGTAGTATTAACTGCACTGGCTTGAGGGCTTGCGTGAGGTAGAAGTGGAGATCCCAGGTGCTAGCTGGTCACATGCTCCAGCCAAAATAGTGAGGCCCAGTTGCAGTGCAAAAACTGTCACAGAAACATGAGGTACGGGGCTGAAAAGACAGTCTGGTTGGTAAGGAAGCCTCCTGCAAGCATGGCGGGTGACCAAGCTCAGTTTCCAGAACCCACTTGGTTGTACTCTGACCTCCACATGCATGTTCTGGTATATATACCATTCATACACGCTAAACACACACACACACATACACATTTGTGTGTGAGAATATATGTATATAGATGCATATACATATAAAACTAGTAATATTTATAATATATACACACATATATCACACATGAACCAATAGACATACACACATGATTATACATGTATACATATATACATGTATGTTTATATATTTGCATGTATGTACAAAACCAGTAAAAACATACACATACATATATACCACACTCACCAACACACATACACATACATACGTGTGTGTGAACATATGTATATATGTATGAATATACATATAAAATAAGTAATATTCATAATATATACACACATACATACAACACATGAACCAATAGACATACACACATGATTATATATGTATATATATGAGAATACATGTATATATGTATGTATGTATAGTTGCATGTATGTACAAAACCAGTAAAAACATACACATACATATATACCACACTCACCAACACACATACACATACATACGTGTGTGTGAACATATGTATATATGTATGAATATACATATAAAATAAGTAATATTCATAATATATACACACATACATACAACACATGAACCAATAGACATACACACATGATTATATATGTATATATATGAGAATACATGTATATATGTATGTATGTATAGTTGCATGTATGTACAAAACCAGTAAAATGTATATACACACATATACACCACACTCACCAACACACACACACATACATGCATCACACACTCACCAACACACACACACACACACACACACACACACTCATACCTTCTAAATCTGATTCCTAATATGTCTAACCTTGTACAAATAAATGTAAAGATTGCCGATCCTCTTCACCACCCACTCACCCACTCACCATTCCAGGTAATGTTCTTTGACACTTCTGCAACTGTGCATCTCCGTGTTCACAGACTCACAAGCACATAATTAGCTTCAATCCCCTTTGTCAGGAAATCTCCCCTGGTGGCCACCTCACCCCACTGCCTAATTTCGGACTTGTTCTGATCACCAAGACTGAACAGAGTCAACCTGAACTAAGCTACAGATGGATTCAGGAACTTTCCATTCTTGTTCACTCACCCATGCCCTTGTTCCCAAGCTCTGCAGAGAACTGCAGCTCTGTAGGATGGCGTGATGCACGTTCCTGTCTCGATAGCACTGTGCTTCCCCACAGTGATGGTTTCTCAAGTCTGTGCTTATACAAGGGTTCAAAGAGGTAAGGAATGGACAGTCACGTGACTATACTTAATTGTGTAATGAAAAGCACATGGAAAAACCATTTCAGAGTGTAGATACTCTATATGGCAGAAGGACAAAAGGTACACACGAGATAAGAGCAATGTTTCATTACTTGAGGTCCACCCAAGGCAGTCTGAGCTCCAAGGTGAGGTGAGCATGCTTTCAGGACACAGAGCAGAATGTGGGCTCCCAGGGCACTGGCTAGAGAGGATTATCATTCCCTCACTTAAGCCAGGGCAAAACCTCAGGGTTTAGACCTGACCTAGGTGGCAACCAATAGAATGGAAATTCTCCAGGTGGTTTGAGCCTCACCCTGCACCTGCCACCTTTCTGAATGTGGAGGCTCTCGAGGCTTTGACTATGTAGACCTGCCACATGTGTAAATTAGAGGATCTCTGGGGTTTGAAGCCTGAGTTGTAAAATTCTTCCCCAACCATCTCAAGTGCTGTTCTGGCACTGTGTGCTTTATAAACAAACAGCTTTGGCACTTGGGGTGTTCTCGCAGAAAGGCACCTGAAACTCCAAAGCCCATGAACTAAGAATGAATGATCAGTACAAATAAGTCAGATCTGAGAAACTTCAGGGCCTGCTGGGGTCCATTTTTCCATTACCCTATCATGTGTATCCTGGGTTAGCTCCTTTGGGCTAGAACTGCCGTTCCTATGTAATTCCTTTGCCAATGGAGGCTTTCATCACATAGGGAACTTCCTCTGTAAAGCCTGTGATATATATTATATTGAAACGGATCTGTTTGGATATGTTTTTGCGGCTGAATATAGGGAAGCATATGATATAAGCTGCATTATCCTTAATCAAAAGTTACTTTTATTTGTAGATTTTAAGGGCAACTAAAATTTTTATTTGACAGGTTCGAATATCTCTAGTTGAACATAGCTGCACATTTTTATTATGTTCTAAGATTGGGCATAAATCAAACGCTTTCCCACAGACAAATAAAAGTAGCAGAGTAATACAGTTCCTGGAATTTAACACCTTTCGGTCAGGAGATCACACATGCCAAGGTGTTTATTTATGCACCTCTTAAAGTTGAAGTCTGTGGGCAGGAGACAAAAAGAATGCCTTTCCTTCATTTACATAGGATCAGTGGTGTTGGGGCAGCAAATGACCCAGGTGGTGTCACTAGGAAGATAGCATCTGGCATTGTCATGGAAATATGCGTGTGCTATGATTTTCTGTTTAGATGACAATCACCTGTTATGACCAGGGAAATCTAATAAGCATATTTGGTATTTTTGTGTGTGTGTGTAGTGTACGTGTCTGCATGTGCAGATATGTTTGTGTAGCGTGTTTAAGTGCCCAGGCAGAAGCATAGCAGGACAGCATGCTAATGGCTGCCTCTACTGCTTTCTGCATTATCTCTTGAGACACGATCTCCCATTGCACTAGAAGCTTGCTGTGGTACCTGGCCAGCAAGCTCTCAGATCCACTGTCTCCATCCCTTACTGTTAAGGTCACAGGTACATGTAGATACACTAGCATTTTTAGTGGGCACTGGGGATCTGAACTCAGGTCTTCATGCTTCAAGAGCAAGCTCTCTTACCTACTGAGCCATCTCCACCACTGCCACATAAGCACTTTTTAAAACGTCTGGTAGAAGTGGTGTATGCCATTCATCACCAGGCTTACAGGTATATTAATAATTTTGCAGTTATGTCTGGTAGCCAAAATGCAGCTTGATATATGTCACTTCTATATCAGGGCAGTCAGGAGCCCAAGTAGCTATCACCTCTCACCTTTCCTTACACTGTCCTAAGGAACTAACCATACAGGTCATTCAGAAGTTTTAGCTTCTGATTTGTTCTTAACTGTGGCATGGAACAGAAGTATTATGAAAACAGAGACAGATACAAAGACATACAGGTTAGCCACCTCATTTTTGCAATGCCAATATCTTACAGCACTGGCTAACCCTGAGCAGTTCCTTGTACCCTGTCTCCTTTTGACAAGCTATTTCACTTCCCGATTGAACAGCATCCTTCGGGTCAGCATTGTAGGGTTCGGAAAAGGTTTGCCTCGCCCAATTCCCCGCAGCTCTAAAGGGGATGAAGATTTGAACCCAGAGCATCTAGTTCAGCATCCACACTTCCTCTCTGAAGAGCATCTTTGAGGCCCGTGTCAGTCCTGTTCTGCCAGACCCCAGCATTTATCGGAAAGCGCCACTTACCGTCAGACGTGGCTTTTGGTCCCTTTAAATGCCCCCGGGATTTATAGGTAAGCACTGACTAATAAAGTAAATGGTATCAGTGCTCTGTGAAGGTCAAACCAGAGGGATGGGTGGAAAGAAAACAAAAGCAAGACACCCCCTGCAGTTTTATCGCCGCCCCTGTGTTATTAGTTATTGGGACATTTAGAGCCTTGGACACGTGTTCCTGCCACAGTAACCTCGTAGGCTACCCAGCAAGGAGGATGAGGGCAGAGCTTTTCAAGTGTCTCTCACTCCTCCTGCCTGGAGGTTGTAAGCATTGCCAACCGTGTCTCCTGCAGGCAAACCGGGGAGATGAGGTGTTTTGTTTTCCTGAGCATGAAACAAGAGTGAACTGGCTGAGACCCGGCATAATGCAGTCGCACATCTTGTTTCTTCTTCCAGGAGATTGTCTTTTCCCCGAGTCCTTCAGAATATGTTAAGGAGGTTTCACTGTATATCACAAATCATGGTTTAAATTTCAAAGTATTAGATAAAAATGACCTTACAGTACATTTGTAGATGTCATTCTTAAGCCACCCCAACTCAGTTTCCATGGGAACTAATGTACATCAAAGGCAGAAGAGAGAAAGGAGAGACACTATGTAAGGCCAAATCTTTATTCCCTGCCACCTCCTCTTTTGGCAAAACCAAATGATCCCACTGTTTAAAAACTGAAGACATTTGACACTGGATCTTATTTTCGATGTGAATGCATTTTTCCTAAAAATTAAACTTTTAAAATATAGTTTGCTATTTTTTTAACTTCATGTTTTAAAGGGAAACAAACTTTCCCAAGCCTATTACATCACCTACAAAATATATTTAGAGCCAGACATTTAACTTAGGAAAAAGCCGTCGCACTGTGCCGTTACTGTTGTCAGAAAGCCGAATTTAGAATAATCATTGTAGCCCATCTGATAAGCAACTGTTCTAGGCCCAGTGCTAAGATGAACCATTATTGGAAGTGTGTAGTTCTGGAAGACCATATTCTGAGGATATTAGACGACATATACATTATGCCTGCATATTGTGTGCACTTATTAGAACTTAAACATGTAAGAAGTCATCCAAGGGCAAAGGCAGGTGAGAAGACAATACAGACTAAGCAGCATTATTTCAAAAGTGCATTTGAGATTAATTATCCCTAAACCCCACATGCCACAATTCAAGCTCCCTTGAATTTTATTCTGCAGAGGAGTCTGGGTTGTAAGTGAAGTGAACTAATTCAGTGGAGGCTGGGGGAGTGGGGATGGCCACAAGGAAACAGTGATACTTTACCAAGGTTTACGCTGTACAAAAGACTGAAAGCAGTTAAAGAAATCTCTTTAGTTCAGAGACCATTTGATACAAATGAAGATTATGGTAAATGGCCCAATCATAATTTTTAAAAACTGGTTACATGACAACGGTGCCCCCCGCCATCACGGTACTGAGAACGGGGCACAGGCCTGCGCGATTTAAGAAAAAGACACATATTCAGGTCATTTGTGTTACGAGAATGCCCACGCTTTACTGAGGCTCACAGAATATATATCCCAAGTCCACCGAGTGGAAAATTCCAGGAAGCACAGTGGAAGAACAGGTTTACATCCTCAGAAGAAAAACAGCAACAGAAAAACAGGAATTGACTCAAAGATGTTACCGCCCAGGTCCCAAACAGAAAGGTCAAGATGTTCCTTTGTTAGGAACAAAAGCTTCCACATGCATCAGCAAGGCTGCAAACACTGAGGGAGCCCAGGAGGGTCCAACAGTTACAGGTATTTATGTGTGCATGCAAGAACAAGCCAGTGCACATGTGCACTATAATCACACACACACACACACACACACACACACACTATCAGAGATCAGAGGACCCCTTGCACTAGTTAGTCCTTTCCCTCCTTTATGTAAGTTTCAACTTAACAGCAAGCTCACTGCTGCGCCATTCTGCAGGTCTACTACCTTCGCTTTACTTCAGGGTGATCACTCTCCGATCATCATAAAGTCTGGAAACAATTTCACATCAACATCGGCATCATCAAACTCTTACCTTGGTTCAACTCACAATACTGAAAAAATATTGGGGTTTTCTGAGAATCTTGTCTCCCAGGTTTCTAAGAAGGGGAAAAAATATAACTTTAAACTCCTAATCATCCTTAGTGCCTAGATTACAGTGTGTGTCTCTACACACAATTTACTAGTTTTCCTCAGTTTATTTTCACAGTAGATGTATAAACCATTTAGCTCATGCTTCCGTTCGATATATGAAGACGTTAGTACAAAAGGAGAAGTTAAATATGCAACGTCACATAATGTTCAAATGAACCAGTTGGGTTCCAAAGCCTGCTTTCTAAGCCGTGTATGTGCACAATCTGAGCAGTATGTATCTTGGGGAAAAAATGGCTGTTTTCTACAACTTCAGAAAAAAATATAAGAAAGAAAAGTATTTGTAAAGCTTATTGCCAGATACTTTACTCCTCCCTGAAATCATTTACTCGGCAGTATTTATTTGTAAACAATAAGCATTGTGCATTTGGGGGTTCGGGATAAATAAGACAGTGATGGACTCCATCAAAACACAAGCGAATGCTATGGAGAGGTACAGGGTGAATTGCTTAATTCTTATCTAGAAAATCATGTGAAGCAATATATGACCTTGAATATTTAAACAGTGACTCTAGGTAGATGATGACAGAACACTGTGGAAAGAAGAAACACAGGAAGACCCCAACATGACAGAGGCCCGAAACAGTTCAAAAGTCTTTACCTAGAAGCAGTGGAGATTTGGCCGGTGCTTTATAGCATTCTGGAATAAGCAACGGGATATGTTTTCAGAAAGCCGATTGAAGGCACAATACGGACCGAAGAGGATGCCTCAAAGTGAAGAGCCATGGGGCAGAAGTTGACACACTGACACATTAATGCAAGTTGCACTCTGTCCTTCCAAAATTTATGTTGAAGCTCTTAGCACTAAGACCTGTGAGTTTAACTTCATAGAGAAATAGGGGCTTTTGGATAAAGCCAAGTTATGACAGGGTCACTGTGATAGAACCTGTTATTCCTGCCATCTTCATAAACGCAAGAGAAGACGGAGCTATTGAGGCAAAATTGAGATAGCGTTTGAAATCATGAAGTTGCAAATAAAGGATCATCACTGTCACCAACACCAACACTGACACAGAGTTAAGAAACAATCATGGAATGGAATCTGTCCCCTTGCCTAAAAAGGAAATATGGCCCATCAACACTTTGGTTGCTGACTTCTGGCCTCTAACATTATGAGAAATTAATTTCTGATTCTGTTTTTGTTTTGTTAGAGACAGGAACTAAGTAGCCTTGGCTGACCTGGAAATCACTGAGGACACCAGACAGGCCTTGGACCCACATAGTCACCTGTCTCTTCCTCCCCAGTGTTGTGTTAGATGCACTAACAGCATACATCGTAATTTTAGTTGTTTTAATACTCCTGCTTCTGATCATCTTTAATATTAGTCTTAGAAAATATGTGCTAAATATGAGAGATGCCCCTCACAGGAATTAAGATAGCGGCAATAAAATGGAGAAGAGACATATGATAGGCAAAGACTAGACCTAACACCTGACTAAGAAAGCTGGAAATACAGAAGCCAATGATGGCATCCTAAGGAATCAATAAAATGGTAGTAGGGTCAGTGGATCCTTTTACCCAGTGAACTAGAACACTTTCTGCTCCCGTCATGGCGTGGTGGGGACCTTTAGAGATAGAGGACCTTCACCAGCCAATCAGGATCACCAACTCTGGGTGCCATATTTGCTGTGATTCAGGGGGACAATGGTAGTATCCAGGACTCTGGTATCAATCCAGGCAGCGACCTTGGGAGCTCAATGGCATTGGTCTGACATTCATCTCCATATCTTCATACTGCTCTACACTTCAGGAAGATACATTGAAATTTTATTGAGGGAAGAGAACTCAGAATAACCCACCTAAGTGGCTCCTTGGAGAAGATGAGATAGAATAGAAAGGAGCGAAACGGGCAAGTCGGTGAAATGCAGAGCCAGTGAATCAGAGAGGCGGCCCGGAGTAGAACAAAACTTGTGTAAAGAGGAACTGTTATTTGCACTGCTAAGCTTCTGTCCTTTGTTCTGTTATTGGCCCGAGGACAGGAGGAAAGCTCAGCTAGAGACAACAGCCCTGCTAAGCACCCTTGAGAGGATGACAGCTACAGGGTAGATGAGAAGAAGAGAGGATTGGAGGACAGACCTGAGAAAGACAGAGCACAACAGCGGTGACTGTAGAACAAGGCCCAGCAGTAGTTAGGGAAAGACTCTGTTGATCTTTTTAAAGCTCTGACAGATTAGAAGGCCCAGAAGACAGTCCCTACCTTCATGGGCAGTTAGAAACCCTTCCCTGCCTGTTGTCCTTTAGAGCACCACATTGCTGACTCCTTTATGACCATAAAGGAAAAATGATTGTAAGTTCTGAGAGTTTCCCAAGCACACTTTCCAGCCTTGGTACTACAGGAAAATGCTAACTTTATCTTTGAGTGTTTTTATAAACAATGACTTATGACCTCTATCCCAGACTGTTCTTTCTCCAACTATCAAGTAAAGGGTGTTCAGCAACAAAGAGCAAAGTAGGAAAGAGAACTAAGTATGATGAGCAGAGCTGTGAACCTTCCAGATAGGACAACACAAACTAAACTTCTCAATGCCAGCAACCTCCCTAAACCCACGTAAACCCCACGTGGTGCCTAGGCATGATATGAGTAATGTGACCTGTCAGCAACTCAGGGAGGGAATGATGATAATGAACTGGAGGACAATTCTCAGAAAGGTACCAGACCACACCAAACAGAGATCAAGTATAATTCTTGATAGATTTAAAACCCTTGAGCTTATCCAGCATACTGTATTGTTTGTAGCTGTGGGTCCTTTGTCCTCTGAAGAACCTTTCATGTCCAGCTTCTAGAAGGTTGTCTGTCAGTCTTACGTCACACAGCCTCTTCACTCAAGGCTTTTCTGTAGGTTTCTTCAGTAGCAGCTTAGAAACAGAAGTGACACAAACTCTGGCTGGCCCTGCAGCTGGCCTGCAGAACAACAGGCAGAAGCACTCACAGCTCCCTTCTGTCTTCACAGTAGATGACGCTTTGAGGTTCTCCGTGTTTAATAACCTCTAGCTGCTGTGCTATGAACGTTCAGTACTCAATAGTCCTCACAATTTCTAATTCTGCACCTGTGGTGAGGTGACCTTGCAGACGATCAAAGGAAATACTTTAAAGCTCATGGTGGAAAAGGCATAGACTCCCAGTCTTCTGCAGAACTGTTTTCAATACAAAGCAAGCAGTTATTGGTATCTTTATTTAGGCTGTGTTTCTTCATTTCTATGTGTCTATGTTAGCAGATATATAAAGGAGCAAAATGGTTTTAATGGCCCAAAGTGGCAAAGCAATGATATGTAAGTCTCTGAGGAGCAACAAAAGATCAAAAGACCATGACAACAGCTTCCTGTCTCCTGATGACCAGGAGTCAAATTGTTTTTAATCTGCCTGTGAGTCAAGGGGAAACCCATGGCCACCCATAGCCCTTGAGATCTTCCTGTGAATGTGTCTTTTTGCGTAGGTAGAATGTCAGAGAGGGCCATCAGGTGGGGGAATGGAGAAGATTCTTTGAAGGGACATGTAGGTAATCCTGCCATCTGCTGGTTTAGATCACTTCACAGGAGGCAGTGGCAACAGATGTTTTCTTTCTGGAGAACTGTGGGTTTAGAAAAACTAAGCAGGTACTCACTGAATGTGGACATTTTCGCAACGTAGGCATTGTGGACTTTTGAAACTTCTGGATTCAGCATCTTGAGGAAGCTGACATGGGCAATATTTGCTGTGGTTCCACATGCTTTCCCTGACTATGGGGCTAAGTATCTCTCCATCAGCATCCTTCTTCAAACTCTTGACCACCGAACATTGACACTCATTAACCACCTTCCTCTTCAGTGCATCGTTTTTGCTTTCTGAGAGATTTGCAGGTTATGAATCACCTTCCAACTCATGACAAAAAACGAAGGTCACAGAAGAGATGGCTCGTGAACACACTGTATGTTAAAATCAACCTGGCCATATTTCCTTATGCCTCTTTTCTGATACATTGTAATATTACCTTGAGTTTCAAAAACATGCCATGTTGGGGTACCTATACAAAGAATGCAATACGACAAAGAAACAGACGAAAGGGGAAAGTAACCAAAGCATATAAAAAGTAAACCAGGGCCTGGTTATAGCAGAAAGAGCCTCTAAAAAATCTGAGGGAACCGATTTCCACAAATCCATGCTAATATCACATAATAATACTTTGCTCAAAACTTATTCCTTCTCCAATTTGTTCTCATTGTGTTTTAATTAGAGGTTCAGCTTAAAAGTGACACTTTCATGTCCTCCTCATCTTCCTGGCCCTCTGGAATACTGCCGAGTAACAACACGGCATTCACCGAGAACCACTGTGTCCACTTATGTGCTTTCAAATGGATTCTGAAAAGCCAACGTGTCCTACTAACTCTTTGAAATTCAGACATCCTGAGTTTCAGAGGGCCCTTTCACTGGTGCTTTCAAAACCCTTTACAGACATCCCTTTATTCTCTTTCATTGTATAAATTGGGAGATAGATCAAATAGAAGTTAAGTGACATGTAGAGGTCGATGCAAATTACTAGAAGACCCCGGGAAAAGTATCACCCCAGATCTATAGCAAATACTTCCCTGGCCACCTGATTTTTTTTTGAAGCAAATTGAAGAAGCCTCCAAATACATGTGGCAGATGACAAGGACTCCTCCTCCTCCTCCTCCTCCTCCTCCTCCTCCTCCTCTTCTTATTCCTCCTCTTCCTCTTCCTCCTCTTCTTATTCCCCCTCTTCCTCCTCCTCCTCTTCTTATCCCTCCTTTTCCTCCTCCTCCCCTCCTCTTCCTCCTCCTCCTCTTCTTATTCCTCCTCTTCCTCTTCCTCCTCTTCTTATTCCTCCTCTTCCTCCTCCTCTTCTTATCCCTCCTTTTCCTCCTCCTCCCCTCCTCTTCCTTCTCCTCCTCCTCCTCCTCTTCTTATTCCTCCTCTTCCTCTTCCTCCTCTTCTTATTCCTCCTCTTCCTCCTCCTCTTCTTATTCCTCCTCTTCCTCTTCCTCCTCTTCTTATTCCTCCTCTTCCTCCTCCTCCTCTTCTTATCCCTCCTTTTCCTCCTCCTCCTCCCCTCCTCTTCCTTCTCCTCCTCCTCTTCTCCCTTCTTTTTCTTCTTCTTTTTAAAATTTCTGTGTCTTGGAGGTGCTGGATACATGCATATGTGGACAAGCATTTTCATGTGTGAGAGCATATATGAATGTGAGTCACACAAGTGTGCATGCACTCAAGTATGTTCCATGGAAGCCAAGGGGGATATAGGGTGTTCCTTAATAGCTCCCTATCATATTTATTAAGACAAGGTCTCTCACTTGAGCTCAAAGCTCACTTTTTGGCTATTCCAACTAACTAGCTTACTCTAGGAAGTCCCTTTTCTCCGTCTCAAGAGTGCCAGGACTATAAGCCAACTGGAATACCTGCTCAGCAGTGTCAGTGGTAGTTCTCTGAACTTGGGTCCTCACATAGACACAGCCAGTAAGCCATCTTCCCAGCCCCAAATTCTCTCTGCAAAGATTTCTGTCAAGATTCACCATCAACTCCCTTTCCAAGTGTATCTCCTTATCCCTTGTCCTACCATATCTACATTGAAACCGGTCTACTCTTTTCTTATTCTCTTTGGTGTATCTAGTATAAATTAAAGGCATCTAGAATTTGAGATTCATTATAAATTTCTCTCTATTTTAACAGAATCCATCGAACACAGTCACTGTATTTTATTCTTAAAGTCTCTGGTGGCAATAAACAAATACTGCTTTTAATAAACATTCAAAATCATGTGGAAATTGCAATTGCAGCATTCAGACTTAAATGTTCTGGATCAAGTGTTTGCAAATACTCCTTGCTAGTAGATCTATCTACTGATTAGGGCCAGATCCATGTTCTCTCTGTTTTTATAAATCAAACTTTATTAGCATGCTTGCTCATTTGCATGTCACCCAGGATTACTTTATGACAGTTGCATAGCTAGAACAAAAACCATATAATCTACAAAATTGAAAATATTTCCAAAACTACCATTCAAAAAGATTGCTGCAAATTACTATTGGAGATGAATCTTATTGGTCAACCCTGGGAGATGAGATCAGTGACCTAGAGTGCCTCATATTTCCTAGCACTTACAAAGTATATATTTTCCAAAATACCAAGCAAAACTCCCACAGATTCTCGCTGGCGATCATAGACTTCAGGATCAGACTCACTACTTAGCAAATGTCAAACCATTAGAGCAGAGGAGAGCAGTTTTGCTGAAAGGTCTTTCCACTTCCGCCAGGTGACACCAACTAGGAAGAACTGTTTGAAAACTTTGATATTGTATATACATATATGTTGCTCTAATTGCCACAATGCTGTGGTTGTACCACTCTTATTTACAGCATGCTGAGACAAACGTTCTGGATATCTTGGCATGCGTTTTGGTGCTACAGTACTTCATTGATTATGTGTTTTTATACCTGATATAAATACATTCCCTTTGTGCAAATGCCCTTTACATGATGTGCAAAAAAGCATGATTATTCTTTTTCTTCTCTCTCTCTCTCTCCCTCTCCATTCCTCCTTCCCTCTCTCCTCTCCTCCCCTCCTCTCCCCTCCCCTCCTCTCTCCTCCCCTCTCCTTTCCTCTCCTCTCCTCTCCTCTCCTCTCCTTTCTAGAAGAAGCTGTGAAGTTATAATTACGTTCTCTTCCCACTGGCAACTAACAAGCCCTTTATTTTTGTGCAGTTGGAACTCAATAAGAATAAATAAAGTCCATTTTCCTCCTTGAGGGGCTATTCTGCCATTCCATCTAGGATTTCACAGTTTGCCAATTCCTAAAGCATCTATCGGTATAAATAGTTTTATGGCCTTAAAAAGTGGGCCATAGAAAATGAGGTGAGAAGGGAAAATATCTCAAAAGAATATGAAAAAAATCAACATCATCCGTAAGATACAGCAGAAAACTCACCAGCTTTTAAAAACTTATAATTATCGTTGTTGGTTAATTGGTACCATAGATTACCCAGTACTGACATGTAATTTTCTAAGACAAAGAGGTTTTATTGTTACATGGTGCTGTGGATTTAGGGACATTTTATTTTATTTTTACACATTGAAGAACAAAGGGCAAAATTCTTGAAGCGTGCAAGGATTTTAGATAATGAATTGCATCCTAAATTTAGAAAGTACATCAGACAACATACAATGATTCATGGTAGGAATTTGTAATCCCAGAAAAGCAAGTTGTTTAGATGTTCATTTTTTAATAATTCAACTTTCCTTGGCTCAAAGTTGAATAAGAACAGAAACATTAATGAACATTTATGTAGACCTTCTAAGAGGTCATAATCAGGATGTATTATTTATGCTTCATGGGAAGAAATAGTTAATATTTGTATAGTCATTTAGATTGTAACATTAATTTTAGCAAGTTTATAGATGCATTTGTCTTTTAATACCCCATTATAATAACAATCACCCAGAGCCTATGGAATCTCCAACATTTATGTGATGAATAGTCTGTTTTCCACTTGTGAATGCAAATACTTATTAGCTAGGCTAAACTGTAGAAGGCACTAGCCTCTTTGCAGACATAGCCATGTACTTGGGAGTGGAAACCGACATTGACTCAAGATGCTGCCTTCACATTTTTTGGGGGGCGGGAACCAACTCAGACTTGATATGTAGTAGCATCCTACCTATGTGGCCTGTGAACAAGTGCTTCAGAAGGAAGACAGATATTTGTCTGGGACTCTCTTCTTTAAAACACTAGGATCCTTCTAAGACATCAGGTACGAAGATCAGAAAGGGAGACTGCCAGACCCAATAATGGTGTTAGTACTTTGTAAACAGAGACTTCACTCATCAGTGTGGATGAATTAATGATAATGTAAGGAAGAAAAATGTAGCAGAGGAAACTTCGGATGAACCCAAATGACACGAGGTCTTAGAAAACCAAGAAGAAAGTAGAGCAAGGACTTACCAGCCTGCTGCATCTCAGATGAGCTTCTCCTTTGAATTTTATTCCATGTAGAATACCACACACAGAGATGAACTCATGGAATTTGCATTCAATAATGGATAACTTTTTGACATTTATTTGAAGTTTCCCTTCAGGGAAACCGCCCCAACTAGTTCTTTGGAGTTAGTTCATAATTAAGCAGGACCTGGTGTGTATCATGTGACTAAGGTCATCTCTTAGATAGCCTCTCGAACCTTTTTAAATCTCAAGCTTTGGGGCAATTTAATATTTCCTTTAAAATAGGAGTCAGTGAAAGAGAGCTACTATTCATATGAACAAAGCGGACTCTTCCCTGACAACAGATCCACTGTGTCCAAGAAACGGGCTTGGTGGCAGCTTATTGTCCTTACCTAAGTGTTGGTGGGTTGGCTGTAACCTAGGGGACTTTTCATCAAGTCAACAGAGCCAGCAATGAAGCAAACAGGAAGTGCATGGAGAAAGACAACCAAAAATATAAATAAATAGTATGAGAAAAATCAATAAATCAAATAATTTAATAGAAATCAAGGTGAGGGCTGGTGAGGGCTCAAAGTCTGATGACCCAGGTTCCATTACAGGGGCACACAAGCAGGAAGGCGACATCCTGCTCCTGCAAGCTGCTCTTTGACCTCCACATACACAGAGGAACAGATGTGAATAAAGTTCAAGAAACCCTCATTGTAAGTCTTCTCACAGAACAAACTCAGAAGATGGTGGTCCCTTCATTCTTAGACTGCTGCCTAAAACCATTAGCATACTGTCTCCTTTTAACTTCTCCAAACTTCAGTCCTATCATCTAAGATATAGCGATAACACCATCAGTATCTACCTCAAACAAGTTATTAATGCCACCAGCCACTGGCTAAGCTCGTAAATAAAAGCATCACCCTGTAATCCACAGGATTACCTAGCTTTCCAATCTCTGAAATGCCCCAGCATCATTCTTAGTCATTCAAGGATCCATCAAACTTCATTAAATGTATGCTGTTGCAGGTTTTAAGTTCTCCCCCCACGCAATCTCCGATCATGCATGACAGAGAGCAACAGAAAAGAAGAACTCATTGTAACTGCTTTTACTTTTTAAGAAACATGTCTTCGGGTTGGGGATTTAGCTCAGTGGTAGAGCACTTGCCTAGCAAGCTCAAGGCCCTGGGTTCGGTCCCCACCTCCAAAAAAAGAAAAAAAAGAAAAAAATTGTTGGGGGAGGGCGGCAATAGGGGGAGGGTGGGGAGGGGAACACCCATAAAGAAGGGGAGGGGGAGGGATTAGGGGGATGTCTGCCCGGAAACCGGGAAAGGGAATAACATTCGAAATGTAAATAAGAAATACTCAAGTTAATAAAAAAAAAAAAAGAAAAGAAAAGAAAAAAAAAGAAACATGTCTCCAATATTAAAAAAAGAAAGGTAACTGGTCCATGGACAGTCTTACCCCAATATGTGCTAGATCCCATCTAAGAGAGATAACTATAGTTTTCAGACATAATCTACCTCATGGGTTGTGATAAGTATTTGGTTTGGGTTGTTTTTGTTTTTGTTTTTTCTACAATAGGATCTCATCATCTAGCTCTAGCTGGCCTAGAACTTGCCTTGTGAACCAGGCTAGCCTTAAGCTCACAGAGATCAGCCTGCTTCTACTGCTTGAGTGATGGGATTAGCACTATGCATCACTGGCACATTTTGGAATGTTTCATGGGAAGACAGAACCTGTCCTTCTGCAAACTGTAAAGAGTTGTACATATGCCTCAAGCATCATGTTTCCATTACAAACCATTAGGAATCCATACAATTTACATAAATATCCAAGTACTAAGGCTTGATGAGCAATTCCAAGCCTATTCTGTTCACAACTCTGATGGTGTCCAAACATCAGGAACTTCATCTCCAAGCTCCTCTACTGAAGGAACCCACAACAGTCTAACAGGGATCTGTAAATAACCCCACTCAGAACTGATGAAATGCCGAACTACCTTTGCCATTTCTTACCAAAGAAAATAATCATGCCGCATTGTGTCTTCAGTAAAGTTTTGCTATTGAATGTTGCCATTGAAAATATGAGACGTCTTTCTGAACTTGTTCATAAGAATCACCGAGTTCTCATTTGGGGCAAGAGAAAGAATAGACAGAAATGATTAGATAGCCCCACCCCCTGCCACTTTCTTTTTGAGACAGGAGCTTATGTATTCCTGGCTGGCCCTGAACTTGCCATGCAGAAACCATGGTAACACTGAGCTTTTGCTCCAGCTTCTGTTTTCCCAGATGAACACCACCAAGCCCAATTTATGTAGTTTTGGGGATGAACCCCTGGGATGCATGCATGCTAAGCAAGCACACTACCAACCTGGCTATCCCTTCAGTTTATATGCATGCTTGCTAGTTACAAATGTTACTGTCCTCCAAGGACTAAGTCTTCAAAGGCAGACTAGACATGATTAGAGGAGCAGCTAGAAAAGCTAAAAATATTGTGCTAGTGAACTGTGTCATAAGAATATACCAATGACGATTACATCTAAAACTTAAGTGCTAGTATTTTCCATTTCAACTCTCTTAGAGAACTAGAATTTAGAGGCACCTCGCCTCCCCTGAAGCCATTCCATACTTCATCATTTAATCTCTTTGGTATGCCACTTGCCACACAGAACAAAACTAAGATGTTTTACCCTCAGGTCTGTCCTTTAGCAAAGAAGTAAAGTAATCAGAATGTGGCGTACTTGTTGCTGGCTTCATCTGTGTTCATTTCTCTGCTGATTCCCCAGCGGAAGGTGTAGCTCAGAGACAATAAAGGACCAGTCTACGTCTTCCACTCTGCGTTGTGATATAAATTCAGATGTGTGCTCCTGTTCCTTATTGAGCATCTACAGTGGGTGTGCGGGCTGAAGGCTAGAGATTCTGAGATGACAGGCATAGTTTATGATCCCAAGCAAACCTGCAGGCTGGGGAATGAGAAGCACACAGGATCCGACGAGTCCAAATGAGAGAGGCTGTAATAAAGGCACAGACAGCATGCACCTCGCTCAGATAAGAGGAAATCGGTCCACCAGCTGGTAGGCAAGGGGCTGGGAGGCGCGAGGAAAGCTTTTTGGTGCCCAAGGCATTTGAATTGATGTGTTTATTAAGGATTTCAATCATCAAAGGAAAAAAGGTGGAGGAGACTTCGTGACCCAAGGCAGGGACAGGCTCGCTTTCTACTTACAGCTACAGCCTCCTGTCCTCTAAGAGGACATCATCACCCAATGTATGACACTGGTAACAAAGTGTGTGTGATCAAGAGAAACACTCTGGGACTGATCACTGATGCTGTGGCCTGGATTGACAGCATTGATGTTCTGTAACACCCCTGTCAATTTGAGGGGCTCCGAAGACCACCCTCACTTTCATTTCCATCGCATGCTAGGATACAGTGACCAATGCAGAGCAAGTGCTTAGTAACCAAAGATTCTGGTAATCTTTTTTTTTACCAACACGGTTCCCTAATGCTTATTAAACATAGTAGGAACAATTTTCCTGTCTCCTAGCTGTTGTCATGAAAACTCTTCTCTTCTAGCCTTTCCCTAATCCAGCCACACAGGTCACCCAACCAGCTTTTGTCCATTGATTGGGTGTTAGAATCTCCCTCTGGCTTTTTCAGCTGCTTGTTGGGCATCTTGGAGGGCAGTAGCTAGGCTCCTGTCTGTAAGCACACTATAGCATAAGTAACAATGTCGGCCTTGGAGCCTCCCCTTGAGCTGGATCCCAAAGAATACCTACTGTAAACAAGGACAATAAGTGACAAAGAGAGAAGATGTAGGTCTTCGCAGAATTTAATTCAGAAAAGACACTCTTAAAAATCTATCATACCTAAATAATATGCTTGTGTCTGGATATCATGTGTGTATAATCATTTATTTTCATTAATGAGCTTCCCGTTCCATTTATACACACAAATATATGGATTTATACCTGAATAGGCATGTAATACAGGCTGTAAGAAATAAAACGAGTGAAATATGTAGCAGTTTAACATGTCCGTGAGTCATCGGGTTGTTCATAATCTACTCTCCAGGGCAGTAAAAGTCAAAGGAGAATACAAACACGCAGATGTATTCCAGTCTGATATTTCCTGGGAGATTTACCCATTAATTACACATGAGAGAAGCACCCAGTCATGGTGGACAAGTATCTGATGCTCCTTAGAAACAGAGGCACCCCAGGGGCACCTCAGTACGGCTTTACTGGACCAAGAATAATAAACTCCCAGACAAAAAGCAGATTTTCAACAATGAGGAGGGAATGAGAGCCTTGAACAGCAGTGGCTATCACCAAGGAAACTGTCATTGAGGAACAAGCTTTTTAAAAAGATGCCTGTGCAGAGCGCACTACAGCTCAACCTGGAGATATGCTTTGTGTCACAGGGAATCATCCTAGGTCTAAGCAGATTCCCTGTTGGGAGGCCCCGCAGTAGACCTTCTTCGCGACTCTTCTGCCCAGGTGCTCGAGTACGAACTGCAACCTTGCACTGTTTCCCAGGAAATGCAGGCATGTTGTAGCTTCCATAAGCATGGTTGCTACATGTCTGTTACATGAGAGCAGTTTGGAGGCCCTGCCATATCCTCTACACCAGCCTCCCTCGTCCAAGACACACAGGAGCTTCTCCTAAGCCTGTGGCAGTCATGGTAATGTCCTAACCTCTAACTCACTATCTTCTCCACAGCTCTTTTTCTCTCAGTTGAAGATGCTATACTCAGAAGCTGCCCTGAACTTTCTCTGACTTTGATACTCATAACTTCATAGATACTGCCTGAGGCAGTCTGTGCCCCTCTATTCCTGCACCCTTACATACCCAACTAGAATTCCTTTTGCATTTCTTCTGATTTCTTTCTTTTTAATAATTTTATTTGTTTCTCTACATATCCCATAAGTGGCCTTACTTCGAACAAAAAATACAAGCATAATACTAATAAAATCATAACTATTCATATATCTATCTATATATAATGAATCCATTTATGCTCAAATATTCCTAGGAATACTATGAATACCATTTAAAGAGTTCTATAAAGCATCTCAATCTTTAAGTTATCAAGATTGTTGTTAAGCCATACAGCTTCCGATAGTTAAAACTCGGTCTGATCCAATTATCCTTCTGGTTGCCCCCCTGTTACTCTCAGTCCAGCTATGGTGCTTTAAAAACATATCTCAGGAGCACATACACGGCAGACAATGAGCTCTCCGTCTTTTAGAAGCCCAAGATCAAAGTGTTATTAGCAGTTTGCTGTTGGGGAGAGCCATCTCTAAGTTTGTAGGCAGAACCTTCTCATGGCTGGCTCACTGGGTGGGAGTGAGGGATTTCTTGATCTTCTTTGCAGAGGTACATATCCTATCCACATGCACTTGCTCTCTTGGTAGACTTAAAGCATTGATGGAAGTGTTCATCTCTTCACTTCGCCTCTTTGGTGGCCATGATGTCAATGCACAAGTTGGCAGCAGCAGGATTGGGATGTAAACACCAAGACTATAGGAATTGTGGTTTGTTTGTTTGTTTCATTATATATAAACTCGAAACTCTACTGTTAACCAGGCTTAGAAGGTTGGCTTAAATATCTATTGACAGTGTTAAAGCAACTATTGACTGGACGCTTTGTAGAGAATATATGCATATATTTAATTTTAGTGGGGAGGTTTATACCATCCCACAAGGATTCTATTTCCCTAATCTCACACATTTCAATTTTTATCTCAGAGTTTAAATCCAATTTTTTAATTTGACTTCATTATTTAATACTTTCTATTTTTGCCAGTTTGTCTTCCTTGCTAAAGTTATCCGTAATAACTGCACCAAAGTCATCACATGAAGAAGTAAAACAAAAACTGACTCAAGTGTAAGAAAGGAAACAATAAAAAAAATGTCAGAGAAACATCTTGTAATTTATAAATATGCATGGAAATACATTTTCAAGAAATACTGCTTAAGAGATCAACTCAGTTGTTCAAAAGGAGAGACTAATTTGAAAGAATCATTAATAATATCCGTGGAAATTTTTACTCCAGCTTTATCTCAGAGTGTCACATCTAGACAAATAAATTAGGTCATATCTCAACGTGGTTATTTAATTTCACTCTGGCTTAGAGAATAGACATGAAATACAGAGTCTAAGACCTAAGTGCAAGCCAGATAGATGACATATCATCTCAACATAACGCATAGTTAATATACATTGAATACTTTCCCTGCAACATAAATTCTCACAGTAGATAATAGGTCCCAGATAACACAGAGCATGTGCACCAAGGATGACTCACATTTTCAGACTCAGTCCTACTAATGAGACCATAGACTTTTGGTCTTCTATTTGAGACAGCTACAGAAGGCTCAGCAAACACGTTTCAACTGGGATGCCAAGTTGTATTCATTGGTATCAGAGACTCCCTGAGCTGTGTTAAAGACTCTGAAGTGACATGAAAGGTGTCAACAGACATGGAGAATCGCGGCTTCGGTGTCCTTCTTTCGGGGTTAAAACGCACACTAGCGAATAAAAGATGCTCTCACTATATACTTGTATACCTTCCACCCATGGCAAGGAGCAGGAGGAATCATTGTTAGGGACAGCAAAAGTAAAGACCCTGATATGGGTGCATCCATTTACTGTCATTAGCTATGCCTGATGAGAGAGATGCTCTCTGCTATTAAGAAATGCACAGGCATTTTCCATATACGTCTGTGCTCTCTGTACTCTTTTAACCACTTGAAGACTGATACTCCGTCCCCAAAAGGGTGTTACCACCACTGATATGACAAAGTGTACTTGGTGGCCAGAGGGTTAACATATTTTCCAGAGAAAGAAGACTACACATGATAATTTTTTATAAATGAGCGCACATCTACACATGCATATTCGAATGCACCTGTGCACATGTCTATCAAATACTCACCAAAATATTTTTATTCCAAATTATAAGTGCATATATTTAATTTTAGTAATAGGCTTTATGACGATTTCATGTTTAATACTTAAACTTTAAAAGTATTTTATTTCTATGTGTATATGTATGCGTCTGCATCAGTCCATACACATGTATGTGTGGTATATGTACCTGTGCACATAAAAGAAGACATAAGAGGATCTCAGATCCAGTGGATCTGGAGTCGTATGCATTTTCAGAAGACTCTGCTTACTATGTGGGTGCTGGGATCTGAATTTCCATCCTCGTGATTGTCCACTAATAACTTCTAATTGCTGGACCACCGCTGCAGCTACAGTAGTCAAACTCCAGATAAAATTCTCCCACACTAAACTGATGTGCACTGTGGGAGAGCATCCAGAAGCATCACAGGAGGTGAGAGAGCCTACAAGGCCCAGCTGAGTCACTCTCTGCCCCTCTTAAGCAAATTTATCCACTGCAGTCTAGCCTGTAACTCACAGAATGAAAGTAGTAACTCGAATCATAAATTGAGAGGTCAATTCAGTCCTTCTATTCTGTTTGTTATATATACTGTCACGGTCTCATTCCATCAGGAAATCACTGTGGTGGAAAAGGTGGTAGGTCTTAGGACATCTACAGATGTAGGGCGAAGAGTGTGTACTGAACATAGCTTGGAGCCCGTGCGCCTGCATTAGGAAGTACGCACTGAGGAGGTGAGAGACTTCAGGGAGATTAGTCACTGTCTCAACGATATTTTAATCTTCTGGTCACACAATGAGGGCAATTATGGTCAAGTTTTTTAAGCCAGACATATGAGACATCTGTCCTGTTTGTTATTAATCCTCAGTCTAAACAGAGACTGTCAGAGCAACCAAATAAGGATGCTTCTGTTTAGAGTCCAGATTCAGAATTTCGAAAGGGTTTTTATGTCTGATTGGTATTACTACTGATGATTCTTTGAGTATTCCAAGCATCCAAACATATTATATAAGGGCTGGGTTTAGAGCAGTTTAGAGCGAGGGCTGCTTTTCCAGAGGACCCAGACTTTCATTCCCAGAACCCGTGTGATAGCTTAAAACTACAAGTAAATTCAGTCCCAAAGGATCTAATGTCCTCACCTGGCCTCTGTGGGTACTGCATGCACATAGTACACAAACATTCATATGGGCAAAACAAACACACACATAAAAATAAAGAAAAAGCTAAAACGTATCTTAGTATTACTACAGCATTTTAAAATAATTGTACTATTTCCCAAACAATTTTAATATATTTACTTCTGTCTTGGAAAGTTTTCATATATATGAGCTCAAAATAAATTTCAATAGTGATATTTTCAGAGTTTGTCATTGAGGGAATGCTACAAAATATGTTAACTTTTATTCCTGCGGCAGAACAATGAGTCATGAAGTAAATTAAATTAATCATTTACCTCTCCACCATGTTGACCGACTACAGATAAAACAGCCTGACTTTAATAGAATCCCTCCAAACCCACCACAGCAATCATCACCGGCCTCAGCCATGCCTGGAGGAAGGATTAGACATTCACACATTGCTTTTGTGTTTCCCAGAATTACCCCCACGTTCCTTTTACAAGGGTCACATCAACAAATGAGTCAAATGCCTAAATGCTTATGAACTGCTTTGAAAAACAGCTAATTCAAAAGGAGAAACAATGCTTTAAAGACACAGGGCTAGGAGAGCAAATGAAAGTTCACCGTAGGATGGTAAGGCACCTTCTAGGGAAGTAGAAGGATTTATGGAAGAGCAGCAGCCTCAGGTGATTTGGATCTAGTGGTAGAGAGGATAGGAGGTGTCACAGTCTTGGGAGAAGGAGGAAGCCATTCCCAGATTAGACTCCCAACAAAAAGATGCTATTGGTACCTCTTAGTAGGCATGGTCTCTTATACCTGAAGCTTTTTCTATACTTTGTTGGGTGACTTGACTGACAGTTGAAAAGATCGCTACAAGTTTTAGGATACTTCAGTTTTTATAGCCAAAAGCAATAGTTCTCAGCCTTCCCAATGCTGTGATATTTTAACACAGTTCCTCATGTTGTGTCAGCCCCCAACCATAAAATTGTTTCACTGCTATTTATTCCTGAAATTTCATTACTGTTATGAATCATAACGAAAATATCTGATAATCAGGACATTCTTGTGACCCCTAAGGTGTCATGACCCACAGGGTGAGAATGGCCGGTAAAGTCTGCTACTAAAATCGGGGAAGGAGAGTTTGACTTTTATGGTGGTTGAAAAGGAGTTTACAAGTTTAGAAGGCTCAGTAATGTAATTCTAAATACACAGCAGTTTTAAAAATTCTTGTTTCCCAGACTCCCTTCTCCCAATACATTATATTTTCCCAAGGAATCTTACACACAACACACACACACACACACACACACACACACACACACACACACACACACACACACACACAGAGAGAGAGAGAGAGAGAGAGAGAGACACTGATGCTGTTCTCTACTGACAAATTCACATCTTATGAAAGTTCTTGTCACAAAAGTCTGCTTGTCCGCTTGAGAAAACATCTTCCTGGTCTTTTTGATCATCTTTACCTGCTTTGTCTCCATAGCTCTGAGTCGCTCCCTGATAACCGGGTGCTTACATTCATACTGTTACCATCTGGTTCTCACAGCCATGTGAATGTAGACGCCGTGAGATCAAAGTCTGTCTCTGCTCAGCTCAGTGCCTAGTCGAGGTGGACTGTGGGTAACATGAGATAAATGAATGAGTGAATAAAATTTCCAATGGAAGCACAAGGTCTCCTGTAAATGTGCTTTTACTTGCCAGATGTAATTATCATCTCGGATATTTATTGTTAAATAAGTTCACCCTTTCTAGTCCTTTCTGAACTCAGGCTGGCTGGTTGATCTCAGCTGTTCTAGCTCAAAAATCTTCTTTAAGCTGACTGATTCAGCCTGGCTTCTTTCAGCTTCTCACTGAGTTGCTTGGCCTCAAACTAACTCTGGCAATCTGCTCTAATCTTCTGGCTCCTTATTCTCTGACTTTTCTGGTTTCACCTGCAACATGTCTGTGAAAGTGTCTCATCTCTTCCTCTCTCTCTCTCTCTCTCTCTCTCTCTCTCTCTCTCTCTCTCTCTCTCTCTCTCAAGTCATCTCTCTTTCTTGTCTGTTCTCACGAGAGTTGGTCATATCCAGTCTTATTCATCCTGTCAGATCTTTCTCTGATTTATCACCTTGTCTGTCCATGGCTGCTTCCTTCTACAAACTAACTTATACTGCATTGCTTGGGATTAAAGGTGTGTATAGTAAGGATGTGTGTGTCTATATTCCAGACATGGAGATTAAAGGTATATCATTCTAGCCAGATCACAGAGACCTAGAAGGCCTTTTGCATGCTCTCCTCTGCCGAGCAGCCATGTTGCTGGATTAAAAACCACTCTACAGTCTCCACTACAGGGTGAGTTTCAGCCTCGACAAGGATGGGCTTTTATTTAAAAAAAAATCAAACACTCTAATCTTAAGACAGGAATGGAATATTGCAACGAGTTCTCTGTTACTGCGCATGCTAAATATGAGATGCAATGTGGAAACCCCCCGAGGCATTAGACAAACACCATCTTTGTCTTATCTTCTGTATTTATGACTTATTGGACAGCTTTGCAAATGCTAAGTAAGCCCCAAGTACAGGGCTTCTGATGAGTATTTTCATTTAACAATGAGAATGGTCCTTAGACATGTGTGTATGAAAAAAGAAGTCAAAGTGAAATGGTGGTCACAAGATAGTCTCAGTTTGAAGTACAATAAGATACAATATCCAACTCCTAGCCCAGTGCTCATGCTACTACTTCTAAGTAGGTATCAACACTGTTGGGCAAAGTAGTTAGCAAAGTTGGGGGCATCGATCTTGCTCTCAGGCACTTTGTGATGCATTTGGGGTAGAAAATTTATGTGACACCCTAAGTAAAACTTCTGTTCTTTTAACAGAACCCCAAGTATTTAAATGGGCAACTCTCACTAGCTGCAAAGTAAAAAAAAATCATGACACTGATATATGTCAATTCATTTTTTCTTCTTTGTTCTCTCTCTCTCTCCCTCTCCCTCCCCCTCCCCCTCTTTCTCTCTGGTCTCAATATGTAGACTAGACTGGCTTTGTACTCACAAAGATTTCCCTGCCTCTGCTTTTCCAGTGCCCAGTGCTACAATCAAAGGCATACACCATCCCCAATAAACTGTCTCATCCTTTGTAGAACTCTAAAGTTTAGTTAGTAGTCCAGTGGAAGTCATGCAACATGACTCACAGCAGTCTCATGGGATGTGACAGGTGGGAGACTCCTCCTCTGTTTTAAGTGGGGAGATTTGTAATCTTGTGGGCTGCTTTCAGTCTATGGGCATAAACACAACTTTATGTAGGACAAAACTATCCCTGGGAAGTAGTGGGGTCACTGCTTATAACTGGGCTCTGAAATGTATGCTGCAAAGGGTCAGAGACTGAGTACTTTAGCTTTGCCAACATGAAGGCCCACGGCTCTTAGGACAACCATTCAATTCAGTCATTATAGTGTAAATATCATGAGAGTGAAAGGACTATGGTTCAAATGAAACATCATTTGCACATACAACCACTAGTCTATTTACTTCACTGAGCTGTCAGGACCTGGTTGAGCCAAGACTGTATCATTCCATGAGCTTCTCCTGCATAGAAACTCCTAGTTCTTGCAGAAGACAAATTCCTTCTTTATTTCAGTCAGTTTTATTGAGAGACTTTAAAGAATGTTTTCACCAAATAATATCAAAATAATATCAGCCTAATTAATTCAGCACTTCATACACATAATCACTTGCAGTATTCACAAAACTCCCCTACAACTGGTTTTAAGAGATTCGTTATTAGGATGGTTAAATGGAAACAGTTTCATTTACTAATTGACAAAAAGATTCTTTGATGTCAAGCCTTCTACTCTGTGGTGATGAAGCTCTCAATGTCTATTCCTTGGCACTTTAGAGTTGGAAGTAGGCTTTCTTCTGTAATATTACCAAACCTTCACAAACATAGGAAAGAAAAAGAAAAGTCCATTCCAGGGAGGGTGTGTTTCTATAATCTTCAGAAAGGTTAAAAGAATGAGCATTGATGAACTTCTCTTGATTGTTTACTTTCAAGGTTATGCCCATGTGCAAGAAAAAGGGTGGCCAGCAGCTAACCTCAGTAATTTCTACCACTGGAGCCAGGCTTCCTCATAATACATGGTACCATTGGCTGCTCCCTGAATGTCATGTTAAAGTCGAGTGAGCCCTCGTGACTGTAACATTTATACATTAGCATACTGAGCTCCAAGAAAATATTCTCTGCCTCACTTCTGATGTCTGGATCCCATGCAAATGCATCTAAGTAATAGAACCTAGCTGCAAAGGAGTCTGGGAAGTCTATATTCTGGACTCTCTAAATGGAGATTGAGAAAGCTTCTCCTCTAAAGATTAAGGCTTTCCTTTGAGTGGCGTGAATGTGTTTCCCCCACATTGGTAGTGGGAGAAATAGAGTCCTAGAGACAGGTGGATTTTTAAAAATTTAAACGAAAAAGGATCATTTCCTCATCCCCATCCGCATCCCAATCAGCTGAGCCAGAATAATGACTTCATAGTAATTTTTCACAGTACACTTGAGGGAAAGTAATGCATTCATTATCGGAATAAAAGTGGCTCATGCATATAAATCTTGCCCTTGGCAAAGCAAATGATCAAAGCCCAAGCCAAAGGGATAGATGGCAGGGCCATGATGCTACGTTTGACTTCCATGCAGTGGTATGGAAGGGGCATCCTCCACTGTGGATGAATTTATGTTTCATGGCTCAAGCCTGGTGAGGCATTGGTCTTTGAAATGAGGCATTGTTGTTAGCATATATTAATGAGGTGGATGTTTAATTGTCCTACAATCTATTTTCAGCTATTGAGAGAACGCTGTGCTCCTACAGGAAGACATTTCGGGAGTGCTAAAAGGAAGAGCAGAACTGCCATCCAGTACGCATGGCGGTCTGCGGATTCATTGCAAACCCTTTACTTAGCATTGCATGTGTTTTGCTCTAAGTAACCCTACTCTCAGACTCAATTTTCCTAGCCTTGACATGTGGAGGTGATGGCATGGGAGGATTAATGAGAAAATATGTGTGGAATAATTTGCACTTCTTGAAAAGCACTGCACTATATATTCAGGAATATTGTTATTTGTGATGAGAGGGTGTCAGAGGCATAAATTTGGGCTCTTTGAATTTATTGGCATACAAGAAAACAGAGAATCTAGGTCAATGGAGACCTTTTTCTCAGTCAGTTTCTATTATGAATAAGGCACAAAGGCAACTTTCTCAGGGAAACGTTGCCAGCTTCCACAATTATTTCAATAAGCAACTGTCTTTCAGAAAGGTGTGATTTAAAGCTGGGTGCAGTGTCCTCTCCAAGAGAGGTCTGTAAACCTCATCTTCCCACCTTTTCAAGTTGTTCTCTGGCAATAACCACCACTTGTGCATATTACTAACCAGACTCCAAAGCTGTGCAGAGAATTCATTCCAGGGAAACTTATTTTAATCTGATTTTATCAAATTTCCCGTGAACTGCAAAAGAAATACCCATAAATTTCACATCCAAGGAGATTGCCACTTTCCCTTAAAATTAGAGATCTATGCTCATCCACGGATGACATCATCCAACAGCAGAAAGCACCTTGTTGCACGATGATATTGGAAAGACAGAGCCTTCTGTAAGCCAGCTGATTGCTGACAAACAATGTATGCGAATTTCTGAAAACCACGAATGGGGCTGCAGAACAGTTATGACTTTACTGTGTATAATTATCGATCTCTTAAACAATGTAAGTAGAAATTTAAAATATGTCACGCTAACAGTGCTATTTGGGTACCATTGGCTAAATTATTTCTTTCTTCTTTCCTTCTTTCTTTCTTTCTTTCTTTCTTTCTTTCTTCCTTTTTTTCCTTCCTTCCTTCCTTCCTTCCTTTCTCTCTCTCTCTCTCTCTCTCTCCCTCTCTCTCTCTCTCTCTCTCTTTCTTTCTTTCTAGCCTTCCTTCCTTCCTTCTTCCTTTATTTTATCAAATTCTGGGATACACTTATGTCTCCCAAGAAAGATATAGATGACATCATACCCTCTTCACTATGGGAACTTTTGAATTTGACTTTTTTTATGTGTCTGTTGAGAATCAATCACTAACAAACAGAATCTGAAAGGCTGATTTGAATTCTGGATCAGTGACTGTTTTTCCTCCACTGCGAAAGTAGTTTTCAAGTGTCATTTTTCTTTGCAAGATGGATTGAACAGAAGAAGATCTCTGTTGCATCCTGTAAAAGATGGGGAATTTGAAGGGAGCACACACTGGGCTGGCACTTGACAATATTTCGCCCTCACAAATGCTCATATTCTATAAGGAAAGATAATATTCACATTGATCTGCCCAGATACCGGCTCTGACACTTGTGGATATCACTTAAATATCTATGTATCGTCTGGCAAAATGGTGCAGCAGTAAAAAATGTGCTTGCCTTAAAATCCTGATGGCTTGACTTTAGTCTCTAGAATCCTTGGTAGGAGGAGGAAAAGCGATTCCTAGATAGTGTCTTCTGACCGATGTCTCTCTCTCTCTCACACACACACAATACAGGAAACTACAGAAAATATTCTGAGGTCAACAAGGAAAATGATAGGTAAAAGAGCAGAGAAATGTTACCAGGCAGAGAAATATAGCTTTTTTTCCCCAAATAAGCTAGGACTCAGATAGCATCCAAAATGTTAAGAGTAAAAGAAGCCACTGTGCTACTGAAGATGGCACTCAGACTGAAGCCAGGTGGAGACTATGCCACCGGGAGCAAGAATCAGTGTAGCTGTCATTCTGTACTGGAATGACTGGGTCAAAGATAAGGAGTCTCAGCAAACTGAGGTTTCCCCTCAGAGTCCCATCAGTAACGGCCAGTGATCCCAGCTCTCTGTTATTGTAGGCACAAAGGATCCATGGCCTTATTATTTCCAAACACTGAGTCGGGTCAATGTTCTGCATTTCAGAACGAGGAAGAATGAAAATTTTACTTACCAAGCATAAATGTATGGAAAAAAACCTCAAGGCAATAGATGCTCCTGAGTACAGCGACAGTTAAAAAAATATGTTCCTAATGGGTCCTCACTGCAAAGCAAGGCCACCAAGCTCGGTGGGCAGCTGTGGCGTCAGTAAAATATCACACTATCAATCCAGTTGGTAAGCCTATAGGAGTTCATTTTTTCCAGATTGTTATCCCTGTTTCCTAAATGCTTTGTACAGAAGGGAAAGAAAGAGTCAGGCTTTGAAGCAACTGAGTCATGCAGAAAGTGAGAGAGGAGTTTGAAGGGAATATAGCGGGAAGGGCTTTCCTAAAGCTTCCCAGGCTGTTGCTTGGCTGTTGTCTTTTTAAACCAATGAATCTTATACTGGGCTGAGGGCTGAGGGAAAGGCTGTGATGTCCTTTGCAATGCTCAGGAGGACACTTACATGATTTGCAAATAAAATACTGAACTTGAAAAAAAAATCTTATTTTGAATTCCCAAGCCATTTGCAGAATGTGGTATTGAGCATAAATATGGCAGAGGGGACATATGACAAACACATAAGCTCAGGAATAAAACTCTCATGGGAGATGGAGAACAACTTGCAGAACTTCAGTGTGTGTTGGGGGTGGGGCAGGAAGCGAGAGAGAGACAGACAGGCAGGCAGAGACAGAGGGATAATAGAATGTGTGAGAGAGAATCTCTCTCTCTCTCTCTCTCTCTCTGTGTGTGTGTGTGTGTGTGTGTGTGTGTGTGTGTGTGTGTGTGTGACACCTCCACATCTGTTTCCTGAACAAGGACAGGATTGTAAGTAGGGAGACTATAATATCCAGGAGCAGTCAACAGTTCACTTCTGTACCCCCACCTACACGCCACAAACTAGTTTATCGAAGGGTTAACTGACACTTATTCTCTGTAACTAAACCGTCAGTTTTCCAATGTATTGTCTCCTCTGAACAGCCACATGTCCAAAGAGATAGCAAAATAAATAATATAAATAATGAGAGTATTATACACGAATCAGAGTAAGGCTATGCTACAATAGAAAAATAGCTCACGAGACAGTTAGGAAAAGCAGGAACTGTGAGAGCTGTTGTTTTACATGTTTGTTTTGCAGAACAGATACATCTATGCTTATGGAGGTTAAAAGGCTTCATAGAGAAGGGGGTTTGGCATAGCATGGTAGAAGCAATTTAGAATAAGGTATAAGATAGAACAGAGTAGATAACAGCTTTATTTCCAGATTTATTTACTTCATTTTAAACCGTTCTTTTAGTACTTACTTAAATATTAATGATGTATTTAATTACACCCCTACTAATAAATAGTTTGCCTCCAATAATTTTCTAAAGGAAAAATGTTACATAAAGTATTTGTAATTATAATACTAGCTTTTTGCGCGTCTCCAAAGTGAAAACGTCCTCGAGATGGGATTACGGGGTGAAATTATTCACTTGTAATGATTGGACAGAGCTCGTCGTAAACGTTATCGCAATGGATCCTCCCCGGCAGGCAGTGTGCTCTTCTGTACTTCCGCAAGCATACTTACCAATGGGGTTTGAGAGCAAACTCCGGAGAAGCAGACAGAGCGCGGCGTGCTGGTGCTGACAGCTCCTTACGGGTGAGCAAGAGTTCTACTGAGGGGAAAGGTTGGGATTCACGATCTCCTCTCTTTAGAGGTTTGGTAACTACTGCAGTTGATTGCAGCATTTGGTGGAACCAATAAGGTTGCCTCGTTGTTTTTCCTACGACAATGGATTTCAAATTGTTTCTTTCACACGGTAGAATTGTAACATAAACCTTCTCCTTTTTGAATGTTGAAATATGTCCTCTTGAATCAGATTTTATATAGGCATCCTTTTCCAAACTTCCACATAGCATTTTTTCTCATTTTTTTTATCTGTACCCATGTGTGGTTCCTTTACATTTTGTTCTATGAAAACAATTAAATTATATTTAATTCTAATAGCCTATCTCATACAGCCTCAAGATTTTGCAAAAGAACAGTTTTGTTTCACAGAAGGTATTCAGTACCCATCGCATCTCGTTACGTTATATCCCTTCTTGCAGTAGATAATTAATACTATGATACATGGGCTTGGTGTTTTCTTTTAGAACTTATGTCTCTAATTTGACTAAAAATTCTCAATTAACTTTCCTCAGAACATGTGGAAAAGCAAGAGAGTCGGATTTGAACCTGTGAAGAACAGGACACATGCAAGTATACCAAAGTCAATCTAGAAGCTCCCCTTAGCGGGTCACCTGCTCTGCCTTCCACCACACTAATAGAGCTCACAACCCTACAGTGCACATCGGTGACATTTTCTCTTCCTCTCCATAGAGCCAGAAAGGCTCCAGGCCACTGTCCTTTCTGCCCTTCCAAAGACAATGTTCATTTTGCTGTCCAGAGACATAAGCACTCGGCTGCCTTATCAACTTACAGTAAAAAGACAATGTGCGCTCTCTCTCTCTCTCTCTCTCTCTCTCTCTCTCTCTCTCTCTCTCTCTCTCTCTCTCCCCCTCTCTCTCTCTCTTCCTCTCCCTCTCCCTCTCCCTCTCCCTCTCTCTCCCTCTCCCTTTCCCTCTCTGTCTCTCTCTTTTCTGGTAGGTCCCTCTAACTGCAGACGCATGTTTGAGCATGCTCTGTTTGAAAAGATGTCTCTGATCATGCCTTATCCCATGGTGATTGCTTGAGTTACTCTTCTTGATTCAGTTTTAAATTTAAACCGTTTCTAAAAGCTCTGTATTTTATTGATACTCTTCATTTGAAAGCATATGTTATTTCCTCCTTAGAAGTCACTTTTCAACATCTGTAACGTTATCTTTTTAATATTTTTACCTCAACTAACATATGAGGTAAACTGGTACTGACTGTTCAACTTTTAAAAAGTCTTTGTGTAATTCACTCCATTTTTTTAAACAAATCCTTTTGTTTTGTTGAAGATTTGCATATTACTTTCTATATGTTGAATATCCCAATTTATTTTAAGCTACGTTATCTTAAATTAAGTGTCGTGGGGTGCTAGAAAATTAACTCAGAATGCCGCTGTTATATTAACAGTAACATTTTTACGTCGTTGGGAGCATTTCCAACACCAGCTTTTGATTCTCTGCTTAATGCTCTATTTTATTTTTGTATCTCATGGACTTTGAAAATCCCATGTGTATAATTTGTTTCAATTTCCTTTTTCTATTCTAAAGTGCATGTGTGCTTGGTCATGGAATACGCACCCGATTGTCCAAGGCGGTTGGAGGCAAATTAGTTTCCAGGCGGTGTGTGCTGCCCAGCGTGGGGACTGGACACGGAAACTTGGGTCTTCCGGAAGAACAGCACTAATTCATAAGTGCCGAGCACCTCTGAAGCTCCCCTGTCTTCATTTCTGCTTAATGACATTGCAGCTCAAGAATATACATTCTTGGGGTCATTTGGACATTTCGTTTGCTTTTTGTTTCATTTTTATTGAAAAGAGTGATCCATTCATGGTAAACCTTTCCTAATTACTTCAATAATAATGCCAGCGAATGATGCCGATTCTCATTTTAGCTCACCTGCCTCTGTGTATATTAAACAGAGGTTATGCATTATATTTTGAAAATGGCTGTGCCCTTAGTTTCCCAGAAAGGGGCAATAAAATGCAACCCAATATTGAAAAAGAACGCAAAGAGCAAGGATCCTTCTCGGTGCTTCTACATCAGCCAAGGTTGCGCTGACCAGTTTGCCATGGCCGTGGCAGACTTCTCTCGGGTTCTTCACAGACACCGCACCTTCAGGGGCGTGTCTTCGAGGATCGCATTTAAAGCTACCTCTCTTCTCACTAAGCTCACTAACTTCCTATTCCCCTGACTCTGTTCTTTTTCGATAGCATTTATCTCAGTCCACGTTGATAAACGCTTTAGATGCAGGATATATGTATTGTTAACTATCTACTTTCCTCCTCTATGGTGTGAACTGTACAACCCAGTTGTATCTGGGTTTTGTTGTTGTTTTGTTGTTGTTGTTGTTGTTGTTGTTGTTGTTGTTTTGTTGCTTCAAGGGTGGAGCCTGTAGTTTTAAACATAGAAAGTTAAGTGGTAAAAAAAAACAAAAAACAAAAAACGGGAGCCTGCTTTACCCGAAGACATATGAGACAAAAAGGACTCCTGATCATTTTGGAAACAAATGTGTGCACAGCAAATCATTGACCTTGAATTTTGAATGTAATTGTAAAATCAAAGTCTTCTACTGGGAGGTGTATCTTCCAACAGGAATTACTTTTATATTTTAAACTTTCTAGAGTGTAAATTGTTAGAATATGTTTTTAAAAAGATCATGTTTGGAATGACCAAAAAAAACAAAAACAAAAACAAAAAACAAAACAAAACAAAACCAAAAACAAAACAACCCTCTGGAAGACTTAAATATTTGCATAGACTACTAAAATGGCCTTACTACATAAGAAAGTAACACTAAACTGTTGAATTAAATGCCACATAAAAGAATGGACTTAGAAATCAGAGAGCTAGGTACACAGCTGATGTGGACTGACTGGCTTATGTTACGATTGTACTGCCTGACAAGGGAGGAAGTTCAAGTCAGGAGCCACCAAGAGAGTGGACAGATTAGCCGTTGGGAAGAAAGGCAAAATAATACCTACCAATCTCCATCAAAATTAGTTACTTTTCTGGTCACAATGACAAAAATGTCTAACCGAAAGACAGGAGGGACAATTTCAAGAGGATTCTAGCCAATCTCGATACTCCCTGTCAGCCCTCCCTGTAATGGAGGGTGCTTCATCGTGGCTGACTGTAAAATGAAGGCTACAGGCAGAAGCAACCATGACAATCTATCCACCGTGGCTCACTTCTACCTGCCAGGCCCCACGTCCTGAATGATGTTCAACCGCCCAAATCAGTGCCACCACCTGTCAATCAAGGACCCAAGCACGGGACTCTGGTGAGAACACTTCACATCCCACTCATAACCAAAACAAACCTCGTGTGAGAAGAGAAAAATGTAAAAAAAAATTGTGAGTGGGTGTAGAAATGTTATATACTCACCCCAGAAAACATCAGAAATAAATTTTAACTCCCTTAATATGGTGGGGGAATGGCCTTAAATAGGGAAGATACTGGGATGAGATCCTTATAAAATCAAGGTCAGACACGAGCCAAAAGGGGAACGCTCTAATCTAGTAAATGTACCAAGCTCTTAAAATAACAGGATGGGCTCAGCCACAAACCACCAGTTTTGTTCTCTAAATGGAAGACTAAAGCGACGGCAAATGATGACTTTATCCTAAGTGACCCCACAGATAATGTTGCCAGAATTCATAGATTACACACACAGAGAATCGTGAAAAGCCTTTGATGTCCCCGGAGTCTTGGCCTTTGTGAAAAGGGACTATCCCACATTTACTCTTACCGTAGTCTAAGCACGAATCAACAATGCTGTTTCAACAGAAGAGCCACACAAAACAAACTGGGCCGAGAGCTTATTCAATTGCACAGAACAGTAGAGTTTCTGTCTCTGTATCTTTTCTGTCGATAATAATTAGCCCCTTCTGAAAAGGGTATTGTAGAGACACAGTCAAAATGACCCTTAAAGGAAAGATATAATTTGGCTTACAGAAATCCACTACCAACGAATAACTGTTTGTAAAGGTGACCACAGCAAAGCCTCACATCTGGAAGGGAGATTCACGGAAAGCTACACACCCCCATCCTAGATTGTGTCTTCTATAAGAAATCACTACAGTTCCAATTAACCACCATTTTCTAGGTGTGATGACATCTTTGGGGAGCTAAATACAGAATAAGGAATCAGAAGTGCTTGCTGTTTGTCCCCTATCGGGTCCCTTCCCAGCCCTTCTGCCTCCTGAATAAACTTCAAGAGAGAAAACCCAACCATCTTGTAAGAATAGTTTACCTGGCTTGGTTTCATATGGGACCAGAAAATAATATAGCATCCGTTTATAAACCAGACAGGGCTCACCCTACCATGTCAACACCGAAAAATCAATCCCCTGGCCCTAACCCCAAGCAGTGACCTTTGGGGTTACTTCAGAAATCAATTCTGAAGTAGAATAGAAAGGTCCCGCTCCAAGGCCTGAGAACACATCCCTGAATCCCCAGCCTTGGTGCCTGTTTCCCTCAGTAACCTTACCACTTGGGCTCTGAGTGAGGGTCCACAGGGGAGAAACCATCCTGGCTAGGATATATTGCCTCTTTATGATTACTATAAAAAATATAAATATTTGTTATTGTTCTCTATTCTTTGTCTTGTTTTTGTTGTTTATACACTGTTTATTACAGTGTTTCCCACTTACTATTTGTTTAGTGTGTCGTATGCGTGCATATGTGTGTGTGTGTGTGTGTGTTTAATTTACCAAGTAACTACAGTCCCAATCCATAGGTTAAACAGATTTCGTTTTCTTTCTCCTCTTCCAATTTCTGCCAGATGCTTCTTTAGCTCAAATGAAAACACTGTAAAAACAGATGCCACCATCCATTTCAGGGTGGAGTAAGAAGCAGAGAAGCTGATCGATGCTTTGGGTATGACACGGCCACTGGAGAGACTTTCTGTCCTAATGTGTTTATGTTACATTAATCTTCATACCTAAATATAGAGTTCAGGATGTCATTTATGAGTCAATATCCATCACCAAATTCCTTAACATTGGGGACCATATGCAAGCTAGGATTCTTTATGCTGTCTTCTCTTCAGATCAACAACAGCAACAAAAACCAATCTTCAGCTAACACACACACACACACACACACACACACTCAGACATACACACACAGACACACACACAGACACACACAGACACACACACAGACACACACACAGACACACACACTCAGACACACACACACAGACACACACACACAGACACACACACACTCAGACATATACACACACAGACACACACACACACTCAGACATACACACACAGAGACACACACACAGACACACACACACACTCAGACATACACACACAGAGACACACACACACAGACACACACACACACTCAGACATACACACAAAGAGACACACACACAGACACACACACACAGACACACACACAGACACACACACAGACACACAGAGACACACACACAGACACACACACAGACACACAGAGACACACACACAGACACACACACAGACACACACACAGAGACACACACAGACACACACACACTCAGACATACACACACACAGACACACACACACAGACACACACACATACATACACACACACACAGACACACACACACACACACACACACACACACACGAGGTATCAGATCTTAAGGCAATCACGATGGACTGCTCTCATCTCTTACAATCTAAGTGCTTTGTGAACATGATGGTACTTCGGAACCACAATTCAGTTTCCGCCATGCAGGAAGAAGCAATCCATCTTGCCACTCCTTGATACCCCTCATTCCCTCAGATCGTTTCTGATCATGGTGGGTCACATGAGAGAAATGGTTGTCCAGACGTCTGCTGATGAGTTTCGAGTTGTTGCCCCCATTGTTTCCTCCTGGAGCCCCCATTGATTCTTCCTGTGTTGCCTTATCAGCTCGTATGCCACTGTGATGCCCTTCAAAGAATCAATCCCATGAAGGGCCGTCAGGCATTGTGTGGTACTAAAGCTGTTAGTGCTTCATCCCTTCCGTCTCTTACAGCGGCGGCCATTCACTGTCGCCAGGGAACAAAGTGTAATGGGTAAGGTACCCATCACCTGCTTCAGGAACTGCTTTCTTTCCTTCTCTTTTCTTTTCACCTCCACAGCAGAACAATCTTTCCAATAACAGATTTCTTCTGGGGGTTTAATTTTTAAAAACTGTATTTACTGGTATAAACCACAGCCCACAAATTAAAGAAAGTAAAAAGTGTGTAGTCTTAATATTACAGAGATCCATTTTTGTGCCAAATGACTTTTCAGAGTCTAGGTTCCACTCATGATTTAATGGTTTTTCTCCTTTTCTGTGGGTCCTTTGAGCAGACCATGTATCATTTGTCTGCGCTCACACACACACACACACACACACACACAACACAACACACATACACACACACCCACAAACACACACACACACCACACCATACACACAAACATACCCCCACACACAACACACCACACACACACCACACACATACCATACACACACACACCACACACCCACCATACACACACACACCACACACATACCATACACACACACACCACACACACACACCACACACATACCACACTCACACACCATACACACACACACATAGACCACACACACACACACAGACCACACACACACAGAGAGACCACACACCCACAGACCACACACACAAACACCACACACATACCACACTCACACACCATACACACACACACACACACACACACAGACCACACACACACTCAGAGACCACATACACACACACACACACACACACACACACACACACACACACTATACTTATTGCTGGCTGGCTCATGTCTGGGTTTCCCAGCATTGACACTTTTCTTCTCTGGGCTTGTAATGAGTTGCGACTCCTCAGATACATCAGAGTCATTTCGTCTCATGGATTTTCCACCACTAACCCACACTAGTGTCGGCTCGGGCTGAGTTCCTACCACGCAGCAGCTCATGCACCATGTCTTGCTTTCACCATGTTGGGCTCATCTCTCCAGGCTTATGGGGCTTCGCCCAGCTCCATTTACTACGTATTTACTGTGACCTATGCAGCCCCTCCTTCATGCAAGTTTAGAGAAGCATGTGAACTGACTAAAATCCCAATTAGCGACCCATCTCTCCTTTCTCCTTTTCCATTCTCCTTCCCTGACTGAAATGGAGAAAAATCCAAGAATCATACATCATTCTGAATTAATACTATATATTGTTGCCCTACATAGAGCTAGAAACACAAAAATATAATTTTACCCCATTAATCATATCAAGATGGTAAGCTTTGCTCTTTATTCTCAACAAAAAGCTATTAACTTAACATGTGGTAGACAAATATCTCCTATATACTCCACCTTTCAACAAATATTTTTCCTCGCCTTGTTCCTTTCTTTGTTGCATGGCCGTTTCGGAAGGGTCCTATCGTACTCCCTCTTGTAAGGAGACATTACTCTTTAGAGTTGAACATGGTTTTCTGTCTACAAATTTATTTTCCAAGGAGAAAGTCTATATAAAACATAAATGAAAAAATAAATTTAAGCTTGTCCCCTGACATAAGCAAATATGCCTTATAGCAATATGTCTACTACCGAGGGGCGTGGTTGAGGGACAGACAGTACTAGCCAGTGATTAGAGAGGGAAATCCCAAAACAGAGAATCCAGTGTTTGGAAACATGGGCCTGATTCCAAATCTAGTGTTCTTTTTCTAATTATATTGCAATCTTCCCTCTGCATCTATAAGTCAAACATACATGGGTTATGGCAAGGGTGGGCTGGAAGAGTGAACCAACTACATGTGCCATGATTCCCCCAAACAACACAATAAAACAAGCATCTCTGAACAATTCATGGTATAACCTGGTATTATAATTAATCTAGAGAGAATCTAAAGAAAGAAGGAGGGTGTGTGTGGTTTTCTGGTAATAGCATAATACTACATCATTGCTTCTACGGTGCTTGCGTACCATTTTTGGGTTCTGCCGAGGGTTCTAGAAGAGGTGATTGAGTGTGTGTGCCAATAAGAGGTGAAGACAGCCTAAATGAGGCACACCTTTACCTTTGTCCTGAGAGATGAAGAGTGCCAATGGCTCCCAATGGTGCTTCCTCTATTCTAGCAAGGCCTGTCTTGGAGGACAAAAGTTCAGATCGGAAACCTACTGGAAAGTAACGTTGCTACTCAGTGAGGGAGCATTGTCATCTCTACAGTGAGACGCTCTCTAACATTCTCACTCAGACACTGATTGTGGTGGTGGTGGGGGAATGTAAATTGTTAGATTACAGTTAAATAACTGTGTTTCTTGCAATTTACGCTAATAGTTATTCATTATTCAGTCAACTATTTGGTACAACAGATAAATATTCTCCCACTTGTTAGTCCCTGGGGGCTTCCTTAATCCGATCTGAATTTACTTTCTGTGAATTTCCTAGTAATCAGAAGTTATAGGTTGAGTACATCTTATACTAGGGACACCCATGGTGTAACTGCTTCATTTTTTTTCTTTTCATTTCAAAGGAAATGGTCCATCCAAAGTGAAAATTGTTGGTGGGTTTGTTTTTTTTTTTTTTTTTACTTTTTTTTTTTGGTAGAGAATATTTTCCTCTTTGCTGGCGCTGTTGTTGTTGAAGTTGTTTTAATCAGATAGTTATTTCAAACAGAGGCAATCAGGTTCCTTTTTTCAGTGCCATTTCCTTCCCGCCCCTCCTCTTCATCCGTGCTGTTAAGAAAATACCCTTGTTAGTGATGTGAATCATGTACTTTCCTGTGGAGCAGAAGCAGCTGCGAAGATCATCCCATAGGAATCTTGTCAGATGGTCTTCACAAAGGTAAAATAGCATGAGAGATATAGCAAAACTCCAAAGTTGTAGGTATTTTCCGAGGCCTACTATGTCTTTAAGAGATGAAGAATGGATTTATGATTTGGGGCAGGATAAAAGAGAGCTTTTAAATTTCAAGCTCCACACATGAGAGGATCATGTGCTTATCAACAGAAAAACTGCTCTCATTTGCCCTGGTAGCACATTAAAGTCCCTGATGGGATGGAGGTAGCTATGCAAGGTTTCCACATGCTACCATACAATGGCAGGCACTTGATCATCCAAGGAGATCAAAATTCTGGAAATGGCACACAAGATAATAAAATTTGACTTCAAGAAAGATGAAGAACAGTAACCATTATTTTCCCAACACAGTTGGGTAGATGCACATATAAACACACAGTGGTTATGACTTGTGAGTCCCCCACAAACTCAAGCCAGACAAATAGCCCAGCATGGTGCAGAAAAGGTGTGCATGTAGTCTAAACCTTAGTGAGGATTCACTGACATTGGATAGCTGTTGGGAAAGAAAAGCTCAAACTGACTCAGTATGGAGAGAGAGAGAGAGAGAGAGAGAGAGAGAGAGAGAGAGAGAGAGAGAGAGAGAGAGAGAACATGAATTTGGATGAGGATGATTTTGGGAGGACTTTGGAGAGAAGGTAAATATGACCAACATAGAGTTGGTCAAGGAATTCTCAAGGAATTAATAAAAAATTTATTGAAAAGAGAAAGTAGAAAATGGTTCAAATCAATTTAAATCTGCATTTAAAAACTAGCACGAGAAAAGACCAAATTGGTTTCCAAAGTGGTTATAGGAATTTGCAATCCCACTAGCACTGGAGGAGTGTCCCTTTGCTGCACATCTTTGCCAGCACGTGCTGTCTCTTAGCTATTCTGATGGGTATAAGATTGAGTCTCATAGTTGTTTTGGTTTGCACTTCTCTGATGACTAAGGACTTTGAATATTTCTCGAAGTGTTTCTCTGCCACTCAAGAGTCCTCTGTTGAGAATTCTCTGTTTAGTTCTATACTTCATTTTTTATCGGATATATTATTTATTTACATTTCAAATGTTATCTCCTTTCCCAGTTTCCTCTCTGAAAACCCCCTATGCCATTCTCCTTCCCCTGCTTCTATGAGGTTGCTCCCTGACCCATCCACCCTCTCCTGCCTCACTCCCCTGGCATTCCCCTACAATGTGGCATCAAGCCTTCACAGGAACAAGGGTCTCTCCTCCCACTGATGTCCGACAAGGACATCCTCTGCTACATATGCAGCTGGAGCCATGGGTCTCTCCATTTGTACTCTTTTTTTTTTTTGGTTCTTTTTTTCGGAGCTGGGGACCGAACCCAGGGCCTTGCGCTTCCTAGGCAAGCGCTCTACCACTGAGCTAAATCCCCAACTCCCATTTGTACTCTTTAATTGGTGGTTTAATCACTGACATGAACATGGTCTCCTCTGAGAGGCTCACCCAGAAGCTGACTCAGATAGATACAGACACCCACAGCCAAATAATGGATGGAACTCTTATGGAAGAATAGAAGGAAGACCCAAAAGGGCTACAAACTCCACAGGAAGACCAACAGAATCAACACACTCGTACCCTTAGGGCTCTCAGAGTCTGAACCTCCAACCAAAGAACATGCATAGTCTACATGTTCATATGTAGCAGATGTGGAGTTTCACCTTCATGTGGGTCCTGAATAACTGGAACAGGGGCTAGCCCAAAAGCTGTTGCCTGTATGTGGGAAATGCTCTACTGGCTGGGATGACTTGTCTGGCCTCAGTGGGAGAGAAAGTGCCTAGTGTCTCAGAGACTTGTACAGCCAGGGTAGAGGGGATACCTAGGATGTAAATAAATCAAACAATTAATTAATAAAAAATAAAATCCACTCATATAAAAAAAGAAAAATAACTTTTTCAAATGTTATTTGACCTCTTTTTGTACAAAGAATGAATAAGCTATAAACATTAGTTGTTCCTGTTTGTAACCAAGACACAGGACTGAAATCCATCAGTCCAGCCAGTTTCAATTTACGTATTACAGTAAATTAATCCCAGCCAGTTTTAAATAAGGAACATAGAATGGCATGTCTTCTTTAGCATAGCCAGAGATTTTGTGCTTTTAATCAAAATCAATGCAAGACCAACAGACTATGTTTGCATTTCATTTTCAGAGAGTCTTTCCTTCCTGGCGTTGGCCGAATGGAAGGCCAGCATCCAGAAGGGGGCTCATTGCAGAGGGACTAGAAGCCTATCTGCCACACCATTGTGCTTTACTTGAGAAGAATCAAAGAAGAGATGATTTTTGTAGGAAAGTCAAATATTTCATGGGTGGATTCAACTTGCTAAAAGTTATAATGTAGGATTTTCTGTTCAAAAACATTTCCAGCCCACAATTGAGAGCTCGTTATGAGAGTATGAACTGACTGGTCTTGCCTCTTGAATGCACTTATACCTGAGAAATGTAGACAATTTGTCAACCAGAAGGGGAAAATTGGGGATATAACGGAGGTACATAAGACTCAGTCAAAACTAATTAATTGAAAGTACAAAATCCTTCAAGAAAATGAGTAAGGCACATTAAATTAAACCTCCCACAATGGTTAAAGACTTTAAAGGAAGAGTCTGAATATGTGCTATTTAGCTATGACCACGGATGTCTGATGTATGAGGGAGAGACATAAGAGGAAGAGAAGGCCAAGAAACAGAGTGAGAGAGAGCACAAGAGAATAAAACAAGGATGAATCTGTCTGTAGCTCCAGGAAAACATCAAAGATGAATAAATCCTCTCCTCTACATGTGTTTTCTCATCTTTGGATAAGAAGTAGTTACTGGGGTTGGGGATTTAGCTCAGTGGTAGAGCGCTTGCCTAGCAAGCGCAAGGTCCTGGGTTCAGTCCCCAGCTCCGGAAAAAAAAAAGAAAAGAAAAAAGAAGTAGGTACTGTGCCTCCTGGTACAGTGGTACTAGCGTGACTGAGGTGTGCCAGACACTAAGTTTGCAGAGTGTGACCATGTGGTGACCTCTTAGGAAGCCTGATAAAGCATCCCAAGATGGATGACATTGGGCCCTCTAATTCCAGCTACCGAACCTCTCTCTCCTGTCTATTCAAAGAGCTCCACGTCTTCAAAACCCTTAGGCTCACCATCCCCTCACTCTGCTTTACTTAAATTCTGCTAATTTCATCTGCCCAGCAATCCCTATATCTACAGTGTGCCAGTGTTTAGGAAGTCTTCCCTGAGCTTCTGCGTACAAGGCCTTCCTCTAGTATGTTACAGTTCTCTCTATATATTTGACCTCTGCCTCCCCTCCACTAATTAAATAGTTTCAAGAGCAGATATTACACTCTATTAATTTTTCTAGCATTCTCAGTACAGGGCACAGTTTCTAAAATAAAAGGATCCTTTTGAGAAGAAAGCATTGATAATAAAAGTAAACTGCAGGAAAACGAGAAACCCCACCATGTCTAAATTAAGTTATTTCATATGATTGTGATAGAATACTCTGACCAAATCAACGTAAGAGAGAAATGGCTTAATTGGACTCATTCTGCCAGGTCATCGGCCATCACAGCAGAGGAATCACAGCAGCAGGAGCTTGAGAGAGCAGTCATGTTGTGTCCAGTGTTGGATGAGGAGGGAAATGGACACATTCATGCTAGTGCTCAACTGACTTTCTCTACCCATGCAATTCAGGATCCCTGCTTAAGAAATGATGGTGCCCGTCAGTGGAGAGACCTCCTATCTCCATTAACATACTCAAGACAACTTCCTCTCATTAAACATATGCCTCCAGGCCATCCTACATTGAGACTCACTTTCCAAGTGATTCTTAAATTGTGTGAAGCTGATAATTAAAACCTTTATTGTCCCTAACCAACAAAGTAACATAGCACATGAATGTTCCTTTGGGTGCCTAAGATCCACCCTGAATGTGCAAACAAACAAGCTTTACTCAGAAATTGGTGTAGAACAAATACACCAAGTTCAGCCCAAGATCCGGCCTAGGCTACAAGACTGGCACTCCCTTTTCCTTTGTTAAATGTCTTCCCATAAAATAAAATAATCCTGTCTCCTTCTTTTTAAATATGCTTCCCAGGAGCCTTCAGGTTCCCTGGAATTTCTATTAATAATTCCATTTATCCTAGTAATACAATATGTGTCAAACATCACAGTGTCTGGGAGAGATTAATAACCTCAGTTTGTCTTGACATGAGAAAAAAAAAGATTGATGGAAAAAAACTCTGGAAAAAGATTTTGATGCCAAATTAAGATTTCAAGGTGAATTGTGAAGAACAGTTTCAGACCTGGCACATTGCCCTGTGAAGTTCTTTCTGAGAGCCACACCCTAGTCACTGTGTGTTCTGCCTTCACCCCGTGTCCTGGGTTCTTGACACTTGCGTCCTATAGGGAATCTTCACATCTAAAAAACCTGCCTTGGTATCAACTCCAGGCTTGTCCATAACCTCCCGTCACCCACGTGTGCTTATTCGTTGCCTTAGGCTTTGAGACCCATTCTTTCATACAACTCCTAATCTGAATCCAAGTACTTTTCCTAAGGTTACTTGAAGTTCCCTTCCTGCAATAAGTCTCTGAAGAATTCTTCACTCTGTCAGAGAGAGCAGCCAACTGGAGAAGTGAAGGCTATGACATCAGGCTGCCCAAAGTGCTGGACACAACCAGTGTCCCTCATGTTGTGAGCATGTGATAAATACATGATAAAAACATGAATTACATATTTGTTTCATACATGATCATTGTCACAGTTTGGCAGAGACAGTGGGAAATCAGTGCAATGGAGTTTCATTTGCAGGATAAGGTTTACATCCTGAAATCAGTGGTGAAGCATGGAAACAGGAGAAGAAGGAGGTATGCAGAGCAAGAAGGTTATAGGGAAACCACAGTGAAGAAAAAGAGAAGGGCTTTGAGAGAACTAATAAATGTCAGCAACCCTCGTTTACGTAGGTGCCTGCCAAGGCCTATGGCTAATTTTATGTTTATGACTTCACATTGTATTTTGTAGATGAAATGCCATAAATTTTATATCCTTAAAGCCCTACAAAAGTGAATACCTACTCCTATAAAAGGTAATGGTAATAATATTTATTCACATTGCCACTCAGCAAATGTGCATTGATCTTTACGTCTTTTGCTGATGCAGAATATCTAAAGTCAAATGTGAAAGGGTGATATCCATTTTATCTGTTAACATTTTATTTATAGCTCAAATATGTGCATTACATATTCAAAGTAGCCATGTCTCTTCAGCTGATCCTCACTCCTTAGCGTGGTGGTTTAAAAGAGAAATATCGCCATAGGTTAATGGTGGTAAAGCCTAGTTGGAGGAAATTTGTCACTGGGAGAGGGCTTGAGGGTGCATAGTCTTCTCCTGCTTCCTCTTTCCATCTATCTATCTGTCTGTCTGTCTGTCTATCTGTCTATCTGTCTATCTTTGGTCTATCATCTATCCATTTATCTATCTATCCATCTATCATCTATCTACCCAAATATCTCTACATCTATCTATCTATCTATCTATCTATCTATCTATCTATCTATCTATCTATCTATCTATCTTTCTATCTATCTATCTCTCTATCTACCTATCTATCCATCTATTTAATCATATATCTATCTAACCATCTATTTCTACATCTACCTATCTATCTATCGATCTTTTAATCTATCTCTACTTCTACTTTTCTGTCAGTCTATCTGTTGGGTCTGTATCCTATGTATGAATGAAATGTGATCACCCAGTTTTCTGCCCCTGCTGTCAAGCTTTACTGACTCAGGTCCTCAAAAGCCATAGGCAAAAATAAACACTATCTTCCTTAGTTGCTTTTGATCATAGCACCTTTGTTACAGGAAACTATGGGGCTTCTCAATGACAGGTTTCAGCTGCTCTCGGCCCCGTGGTACAGGTCAGGTACTAAAGTGCAGGGCCATTTGAAACCCATGGGGGGAAAAAAACAGAATGAAGCAGCTTGTTCATAATTCCAGTCCTATGGATTCAAACTTGTGAATGTTACTGAAGACAAAAAAAAAAGAACTTTGTAATATAACCAAGAATATGGACCTTGAGATAAGAAAATTGGAGAGAGATTCTGGGGTCATAAGTTGTGTGAGTCCTGAATATGCAGAATTACATAGGATAATGAAGAGTCAGAGCAGTGCTTCTCAACCTACGGGTTACCTAAGACAATTGAAAAACACAAATATTTGCATTTGGTTCATAATAGTAGCAAAATTACAGTTAGGAAGCAGCAACAAAACTATTTTATGGTTGGGGGTCACCACAGCATGAGAAACTGTATGAAAGGTGAGCGGCGTTAGGGAGGTTGAGAAGCACTAGGTTAGAGAGATACTGTTGGAAGAAGAAAGGATAGACTAGAAGCATGGGAGGAACCTGGGAGGAACCGGTGTCCCAGTTTCTAGCATATAAGCATAGCAAGAAGGAGAAAAGGACACAGGACAAAAACCACAAGAGACTTCAAGAAGCTTGAATTGGCCTCAGCTAATGACCGGCAAGAAAATGGGGTTTGAATCCTATAGAGCAACAAGAGGCTAAAGTCTGTCAACAATACAGGTAAGCACAGAGATGGTGAGTTATGAATGAAATGCAATTGGCCAACACTCAGTGAAACTTGTGCCAGACTTATGGCCTAAAAATGTGAGGTAATAAACTTCACTGTTTGAGGCTTCCAAATGTATGAGAATTTGTTATTACAATAATAAATTAGTGCAATTATGTTCATACTTAAGATGGCAGAGAGGAGCAGAGGTGGGCCTAGAATACTGAACTCATGATAATCAGTTCACTGATAACAAAGGACGCTTGAGAGTGCAAAGAAGCACAAAGGAATTCTAACCGGCAGGGCCAAGAAATCAGAATCCAGAGGAGCAAACCAGAAGAAAGGAAGGAGGGGAGGGGAGGGAGGGGAGGGGAGGAAGGGGAGGGGGAGAGGAGGAGAGGGGAAGGGAAGGGAAGGGAAGGGAAGGGAAGGGAAGGGAAGGGAAGGGAGAGGAAGGGAGAGGAAGGGAGAGGAGGGGAGAGGAGGGGAGAGGAGGGGAGAGGACGGGAGAGGACGGGAGAGGACGGGAGAGGAGAGGAGAGGAGAGGAGAGGAGAGGAGAGGAGAGGAGAGGAGAGGAAAGGAAAGGAAAGGAAAGGAAAGGAAAGGAAAGGAAAGGAAAGGAAAGGAAAGGAAAGGAAAGGAAAGGAAAGGAAAGGAAAGGAAAGGAGAAATCAGTAACAGCAACCCAGAGGCAGCAGCAGAAGCTAAACCCTGCAACACTAAGTCTGTTCTTTCTCTCTCTCTCTCTCCTACATCAGAGAACAGAGTAAGAACAGGCCAGACACTCTGAGCTGCCATGCCCACACACATTTTAACCTCAGGTTTCCTGAAAATGTCCCAGGGTACACTCCTCAAACATAATATATTTTAGGAAAGCATCTAAGTCCATTTTCATAGAATATTTTAAAACCATCTTTTCAATGGATTCATTATCATGATGAAAACCCTAAGACACTCATGAAGGGGGCACACAGTGTGCCACTACCCTGACGCTCCTTTTATTTTACAAACTCCTTTTTCACTGAAGAAGTCCTCTCAGGCCTGATAGCATTCTTCCCTGACACAGCTCATTGAATTTGTTTTTTAAACAAAGGACATTTCCTTTTATTTCTGTAATGTCGTTATTATATACAACTAACTCCACAATCTGATATCACGTAATAGCCAGTTCATATTCAAATTGCTCCGAGGATTTAAAAATGTCTTTTTAAGTTAGCTTAATTTCAGATCCAAACGATATCTAAGATCGTATTTGATTGCTGCTCACTGACTACTTTCAAATCTCTGTCCTGTTTCTCTTTTCTTTTTCTCTCTTACACCAGTGTCTTATCTTCTTTACAGTAACTCTGCATTCTTCTTATCTTCGTAATCCTGAATATGTTATAAGAAAGAATAATGACATTTTAGAGACTTGGTGCATGGCGAGAGGTATAATACTTTCTTGCTTATTCCACTCTGTCCCTGAATGTAATGTTGGATTACCCAATTGTTCCTCAGACACAGCTACTGATTGAAACATGCAACCATAATTATGACACAGAACCTTGTGAGAGTACAGATCTGTCTACATACATACATTCATACATACACACACACATTCATACATGTATACCTGCATGCTCCCATGAGGGATAGGGGTGTTTTTCCATTAGCAAGCTGATAGAAAGGATGAGAACCGTGAGGCAGTCAAATGAGCTATGATCATCTCTACAATGTATGAATTCGTATGAATAAGGTGAAAGATGATCAAATGAATAAAATATTAGAAAATGGCTAAATCAAGTTAAATAAGGACTTGAAATCATGCAGACCTTTGTCCTTTGAAGATCACTAACTTAAGAAAGTACAACATGGACCTAGACCAATAACCATACTCTTTAATGCACTGCTGGAGAGTAAAATGGAAATTCACAAAACAACAAGTGAGACAAAACTGTCTTTTCAAAATCTCAAGGGGTTTGGGGATTTAGCTCAGTGGTAGAGCGCTTGCCTAGGAAGCGCAAGGCCCTGGGTTCGGTCCCCAGCTCCGGAAAAAAAAAAAAAAGAACCAAAATCTCAAGACCAGGAAGATGGAAACAGACTGTGTAATTCAAAGGAGCAGAATTATGAGTAAGAGATTTACAGGGCACACACACACACACACACGCACGCACACGCACACACGCACACATGCACACACACGCACACAGATACACACATACAGTATGTACACACATATGTATACACATACAATGAACATGCAGTGCATGCATACAATACACACATACATTGTCAATTCCAGAAGGTACACATAATCTACAACACAATATACATACTTAATATACTCACATCATCTTCACAATGCATACATATAGTGTACAAACTGATCCAATGAAGATATCCGCATGCAGTGCATATGCACATATACATATACATAAAACATACACACAAAATATATACATAATGTACCCAGTGATATATGGTGTATATACACAAAGTGTATACAATGTACATGTGCAATACACACACACAACACATGCACATATATGCAGATAAGGTACATACTTATTAGATGAAGGCTATGGTAGCTTAGTAATTAGTAATGTCAGACAATAACTTTTTAAGGTCAAAGAAGATGATCGAGAAAAGTTTTAATTCACTAGACAAATAATTTACTCACTTAATAAAGTAGTTAAAAAGATAGAAAGTAAAAGTTGATAGCTATGACAGAAGAAATATACAAGTCTGATTCAGTAGTAAAAATTTTTATGAGCGCCTATCAAATAATATAAAACTGTCAAGATATACAAAATGAACAGATGACATAGTAAGTCAGTGTGTTTGAATCAGAAAGACTCAAGTTCTGAACGTTTAGTCCCTAGCTGAGGGTGCTGTCTGGGGAGACTGGAGCATAGCTAATAAAAGCAGGACATGAATGGTCAGCCTCTGAGGGCTGGGCCCAGGCCCTACTCTCTGCTCTGGTCTCTGCTGTCTTGTCCACTGTGGTGTGAATGGCTCTGCTGCACACTTCCATGGTCAGGCTGCTCTAGGCCTTTTACCCTCCATGGGCTGAGACTGTCTGAAACTGTGAGGCAGTGACAATGTTTTCCTTCCAGTGTTAATTTTGTAAAGACACATGAGAAAGAAAGAAATATGAAAGTATTTACCAAAAGCTGAACTAGCAATTTGATAGTTATTTCCTTTTCTAAATTATACATATTATGCTGGGTAGAAATGTTTATGTGTGGGTACAGATGCCTGAAGGTTCCAGAAAAAGACTTTGTATGCCCTGGAGTTGGGTGGTGAAGAACTCAACTTGGGTCCAATTCACACTTTCTAACCGTGCAGAGAGTATTTACAAAAGATTCCATAAAACAACTCAGAAACCTTTGAAGTAATTGATTTTATAAGCCATCTTTTCTGCCCATACAATATATTAAATCAATAATACAAATAATTAAAAGTAAGTTTACATTTCCAAGAAACCTACAGGTCCTAGTAGAATTCAAAAATAGGTTTTAAAAAAAATACTTAAAACTGAGAGATACAGAAAACATTGCTCATTAACTTTTCTGTAAAACAGTAAAATGAATATTAGTGGGATTTTACAAAAATCAAATTTCACCAGAAATGAGTGAGAATTAATGACTTAAAGAGTCTAACTTCAGAATGTTGAAAGTTAGTTCTAACTACAAATTCTATTGTTAAAAAAAATTAACGGTGTAATTAAACAAAATTAGAAAGCTAAAATAGAAAACAAAGACAATTTAAAGAGAAAAAGCAAAGCTATGTCTGGTTACATAAGAAAAAAATATGTTAGATACAACTTTAGAATTCCAGTTTGAGTAACAGTGAGGCAGAGAGTACGTAAAAAGCAGTGTTATTGTTACAACATGTTTGGGAGTGTTAGAAGGGTGAGAGACAGACTGGGTTGTGGGAGACTCTGTTGAGTTTCCTCTAAATCCCCTCCAGGCCATCACTGAGGGCAGCATCATGGTGAACTCCCTCCTTTGTGTGACATGTGACACTTTTCTGCAGGTGAGTTACAGACCACTCAGTTTATAGATAGAGATAATCCTGGGGCCTGGGTGGGGAGGGGAGAGTAGAAGCTAGGGCTTAACTATTTAGAGGACGAAGACCGTATGGTGAGAACTTAAATGCTCGAACATCAAAGTTCATTTCACACAACTGTACCGCCCTGCGCTTGACTCTGCTGTGTTCTATAGACAGGAAAGCCATCCTGCTTCCTCCAGGAAGCCTGATACATCTACACCGCACATCCATTCCTCATGTTCCAGGTCTGCTGGTGTGAAACTGTCCCTTCCCGCAATATGCAAGAACTGCTTTATTGCTGAGACAACAGTTTCCACTAAGCCTCATCATGTACTCTCAGCAGTTGATGCCAGCGTGCGTGAAGGTTTGCGACATAACAGAATTGTGACACCTGAGTCAAAGGAGGGAGTGTGCCAGCCTTGGTTTCTGTAGCACAAGACTCTAGAGTGTATCCAAGGAAAGATAGTTTTATTTATTGACATTTCAAATGTTATCCCCCTTCCCAGTTTCCACTCCACATACCCCCATTCCCTCCCTCGTTCCCCTGCCTCTCTGAGGGTACTCCTCCACCCACCCACCCACTCCTGCCTCAGCGCCCTAGCATTCCCCTAGGTCATCAAGCTTCCACAGGACCAAGGAGCTCCCCTCCCAGTGATGCCAGATAAAGCCATCCATTGCTACATATCCAGCTGGAGCCATGGGTCCTCCTATGTACTCTTTGGTTGGTGGTTTAGTCATTGGGAGCTTTGGGGGTCTGGTTGGTTGATATTGTTATTCTTCTTATGGGGTTGCAAACCCCTTCAGCTCCTTTAGTCCTTTCCCTAACTTCCCCACTGGGGTCCCTGCACTCAGTCCGGTGTTTGGCTGCAAGCATCCACATCTGAATCTGTAAGTCTCTGGCCTAACCTCTCAGGAGACAGCTCCATCAGGCTCCTATTAGCATGTACTTCTGGGTATCCACAATAATGTCTGTGTTTGGTGACTGTATGTGGGATGGATCCCTAGGTAGGGCAGTCTCTGGATGGACTTTCCTCAGCCTCTGCTCCATTCTTTGTCTCTGTGTTTCTTTTTGACAGGAGGAATTCTGGATTAATATTTTCGAGGTGGGTGGGTGGCCTTATCCCTTAACTGGGGCCATGTCTATCCACTGGATATGGCCTCTACAGGTTCTCTCTGCCCTTTGTTGGGTATTTTGGCTAAAGTCCTCCCTATTGGGTCCTGGGAAACTCTTGGTTCCCTGGCATCTGGGACCTCCTAGTGGCATCCCCGGTTCCCCCTCTCCCACTGCTACTCTTCTCCTTTCAAGTTCCTGATCCTCTGTATTTCTCCCCCATCACCTCCCTTATCTGAACCACCCCTCCTTTTCCCTCCCCCTCCTTTCTCCCTCCCAAATCCCTCCCTCTCTCCCTCTACTTCCCAAGATTATTTTCTTCCCCCTTCTGAGTAGGACTTAGCATCCACAGTTTGGTGTGATCTTCTTTCTTCTTGGGTTTCATATGGTCTCTGTGTTGTATTGTGGGTATTCTGAGCTTCTTTGTGGCTAATATCCACTTACCAGTACATATCATGTATATTTTTTTTGGAGGGAAGGACTGGGGTACCTCACTCAGGATATTTTCAAGTTCCATCCATTTGCCTGCAAAATTCAGGATGTTCTCATTCTTCATAGCTGAGTAGTACTCCACTGTGTTAATGAACCACATTTTCTGCATCCATTCTTCTGTTAAAGGGCATCTGGGTTCTTTACAGCTTCTGGCTATCACAAACAAGGCCACTGTGAACATAGTGGAACACATGCCCCTGTGACATGGTGGGGCATCCTTTGTGTATATACCCAGGAGAGGTATAGCTGGGTCCTCAGGTAGTACTGTGCATCCAATTTTCTGAGGAACCTCCTGACTCATTTCCAGAGTGGTTGTACCAGCTTACAATCCCCCCAACAATGGAGGAGTGTTCCTCTTTCTCCACATCCTCGCCAGCATCTGATGTCACCTGAGTTTTTGATCTTAGCCAATCTAACTGGTGTGAGGTGGAATCTCAGTGTTGTTTTGATTTGCATTTCCCTGCTGACTACGGATGTTGAACATTTCTAGGCGCTTCTCAGCCATTCGAGATTCCTCAGTTGAGAATTCTGTTTAGCTCTGTACCCCGTTTTTCATAGACTTACTTGGTTCTTAACAGGGAAAGATTTAAGGGGATCAAAACTGTGACTCCCAAGTTTTACCTGCACCTGACATACCCCACTTAGGGTAAAACAAATTCAACAGGAAGACCCAAAGCCAAGGGCTGGAGTGGAGCATGGAATTGTGAGTCTATTCACGCGGTCCCATTCATCTGGGCCAAGAATCATTTAGGGAGACAGAGTCCCGGTGTGGACGAGAGCCTGGGTGGTGGTTTTCATCTGAGGCATTTTTGCAGAATCATGTTTCACCAGCAGGCACACACAAGATATTGAAATATGTTTTTCCCCCTTTAGCTTAATGGTCTGGGAAAAGAGAAACTTCAGGACAATCTGAGCCAATGGGTATGATAAACCGTGCACAAGCAAGCAATCATTTGTCTCCACCTCCTTTCATGTCACCAATCTAAGGCAGGGCATTGTGTATAATCAGAGAATTTCTTTATGGGAAAAGCTCTCTCTTGTACATCATCTGGGAAGCCAAATATTTTGAGTAATGTCCTAGCATGATTACATAAAAAGAATAATTATAAAGGAATTTAATGCTTATAGAGTCAGGACTCACAGAACACATTTGTGTAGCTTTTTCAAACAAAGTATGTTTTGGAGTAAGTAAAATAAACTAAGCCTGCCTCACTCTCCTCAGGCACTTCCCTCCGTGTATGAGAACTGGCCTTTGGAGCCGGGGGCCATGTCATCTGTGAGGTTAATTTCATTGGAGCTCAAGTGGTATGTGTACAGTCTGTCTTTGTGAGATAGGTACAAACAGGGAAGTCCAAAGAGGAGGCTATACAGCTGTGCTTTGCAGGAATGTACAAATGTCATGTGATCCCTTCTCAGAAGGCAGATACCGTGATGAGGTTAACAGTTCAGTGGTTCTGAGGTCTCACCCAAAGTGAGACGTCACTATTTCATGGATGAAAATAATGGGTGTGAGTGGTAGCTTCCAACGATATCTTCTCTTTTAATCTCTGTATCTCCATTCTATTTTGGGAAGGGGGACAAAGGTATATATGTCGTCTGTTCTGCTTACGTGGCTGTCAAGATAATGAAGGGTCATGAGCCTGTTTATTCTCACTGGGGAAGCAAAACATGAGGAAGTTGATTTGCTTCTAGTGTGAGGCTTATCCCACTCCCCTATGCAGAATAGCGCGAGGCAGCTGGGAGATTGGCTGAGGTAGGGGACACATGAGAAGTAATATCAGAAGCCCCAGAACCTTCTAGATGTGGTGCAGCAATGCCTCCTGCTGCTGGCTAGGAGCAAGCAAGGGCATGACAAAGCAAGGCCCTCACAGGGCTGTCTTGGAAAGCCTGCATTGAAATGGCCGTACATCTGCACACTCATTTTTGCTGCGTGCAATTATGTGCTTATAAAAACAACCTGCTATAGACTCTAAGTCAATTGAACTGTCAGGTGACAGGTAGGTGGCTACTGAGACTCAGGAGAAAGAAATGATCTTAGCTTATGTATTAAACATATCTAAAACCATGTAGAAAGGTATCTTTTTTTTTCCTATCAAGTAGCCCTTTTTATCCACGGGGGTATAAGGAACACTTTAAACTTCATCTTGTACAAAGCTCATCTCTCTTCCCTCATCCACTGCCAATTTGAAATATACTTTCCTTTCAAACACTGCAAAGACGGCACTGGTTCTAACAAGAGAGCAACGTTTGTCTCTGAACTAGACATCTTCCCACTCACTCTAGGTTGAGCGTCTTCTTCTAGTGGCTTCCATTTCACACATGCTCATTCCTTTGACTGTCCTATGTCATGCAGTATCTCACAATGATGAAATTACCTCTTTTTACTTCTGAAAAAAAAACGCCTTCAGAAATTCAAAATTTTCATATTGCAGCAACTTTGAGAACACAAGGTGGTCCTGTCTCCATGCCAAACTGAAAGTGTTGTAAAGTATTTAAGAAGTTTATTCTTCCCAAGACATGAAAAATAGAACCTACCTTGTTGTTAATTTGAGCTGTGCCTGTGTGGGGAATTGAAGGTAGACTTCCCTTAAGAAGAATAAACTTCTTCAAAAGCTGACGAGGGAAATTGGCAGGCCTAAATGCCTACACTGTACATAAAAAATGTAAACTATGCATTGGTGTAGTTTCAGGCAGGTGCAAGAGTATTTGAGTAGTGGCCAAGATTCTGAATAAGGGGTGTACAGTGTATGAAGAACATATGGTAATGTGTGAATGTGCCCATGTGAAAGAAGTGACCTATGTGTTAACAATGTGCTCAAAAAGTCATTTATTTGTATTTTAAAAGTGTTTTATCGCTACGTCCCCTGTGACAACGCTTTGCAAATGGAAACAATATGATGAGTGAGGTCTAAGATAAATGAAACCTTCTGAAGCTGCCTGTGGTATATACCCATACCCTGAGAATGGAAAGCAAACCTGCTGGGTCAATGTTGGTAATAAAGAGCTATATGAGTGTTTAAGATCTAATTTAGCAATTCATTCATATTTCAGGATTCGGCCAAGTTTATGCATTGCTCTTCTCCCTGTATGTCATTTCAAATAGTACACTAACTGTCCTTCCAACTTCATTTCCTCTGGTCACGCCAGGTCCTCACATGTCTTAGGTCAAGCATCTGAGGATTCTTTTTTAATACAAGCCATCAAGAGAAGTTACTTATCCTGTTGTGTAGTACACTTGTGCTGGATGGTTCTGTGTGTCAACTTGACACACCTGGAGTTATCACAGTGAAAGGAGCCTCAGTTGAGAAAATGACTCCATAAGACCCAGCTGTAAGGCATTTTCTTAACTGGTCATCAAGGGGAGAGGACCCTGCCCATTGTGGGTGGTGCCGTCCCTGGGCTGCTAGTCTTGGATTCTATAAAAGAGCAAGTTGAGCAAGCCAGTAAGTAACATCCCTCCATGGCCTCTACATCAGATCCTGCTTCCTGACCTGCTTGAGCTCCAGTCCTGACTTCCTTTTGTGATGGACAGCAATGTGGAAGTGTAAGCTGAATAAACCCTTTCTTTCCCAACTTTCTTCTTGGCCATGATGTTTTATACAGGAACAAAAATCCTAACTAAGACAACACCTTAGCAAGTGTCTCGAAACATCCCTGTTTCTGTAACCTACAAGGGGGCACATAATTGTACTTAAATGTTAGGTCATTGAGTTAACCCTTCCCAAGAGAAGATTTAAACAAAAAGCTGAAATAAAACCTAAACAAAGTTGATTTTGCAAAAAACAAAGAGAAACATCTAACTGTAGTTACACTTCAAATAAGACACCTTAGTTTTAATCTCACAATCACTAAAGGTATTAATTCTGCCTAGTAGGGAGGAACCAGAAGTATTCACAGCATACAGAAGAAAATATATGAGTCTCTGTAAACACACAATTCTATATCAACAAATGGTGAAATGACAAAGTAATAGTATAAAGTCAGATAGTCTCTAGGTCATAACTCCAAGGAATTTCAGTGAAGCTTCAAGTTCACAGAGAAAGGGCACCCCTCCCCACACACACACACCCCGAAGTCAAATGAGATGGAATCTTGTCAGGAGAATCAAGAAATCACAATGATTGAAGTCAGGAAAAGAGACAGTTTCATCAGGGAAGGGGCCAGTATCATATAACATTTGGAAGTCAGAGACTTAGAGCCAGGGGAAAGCTGATCACTGGATTTAGTAATAAGACAGTAGAAGAAGGGGAAACATTGGAGAAGTCATTAGGAACAACCGGAGCAGACAGCCAAAGTGGTGTCCAAGAAGAGAATTTGGCTCTGAGTGTGAGGATAAAAACACAGAAGAGGTGCGTGGGGGCTAAAGTTTGGTTTGGTTATTTTAAAGTTCATCTGTTTCACATTGGAAGACCCCTTAACAAGTATGAGAGCCGATGTTTTCCAATTGTTACAGACTGAAGTGTTCATGTCAGAAAACATAGAAAAGGACAAAGTGGAACTTGATGTGTTCAAGGCAGTTGGTGTGAGGACTAAGCTGCCTTTCACAATTCCTGCTCTCTGTATGCTGAGTTTGACAAAGTTAGTTGTCAAGTGTGGAAAGAGAGGCCAAAAATACTAGCAGCATGGAGAAGTTCTGAAATCTCCACAGAGAATAGGAGGAAGATTCCTAGGGAAGATTCGGAAGAGTGTTTAGCAAGATGGACAGACAGAAGAACATTATGCCTTAAAGCTTCTTAAGTCTCACCAGTGGAGTGTGTGCTCAGGAGAGATGAGATCTGGTTGTTTCTTTTGTCTTTTAAAATTCTTAGCTGAAAGTTGTTCCATAAAAACAAATCAGACACAGTAGCCCTGGTAACAATATTTTTTTTTAAATCTCTGTTGAATTACTCCCAATGTGAGTTCGGAGTGTGCCAGATTGAAAGAGAAAATGGTTTTGTACAAAATTATTTTAAGAAGATAAATGGAAGAAAGGGTCCCCTATATTTACAGAAAACAATCACAATCATTTCCCAGAACCCTTATGGGATGCTAACAAAGAGTCTGTTTCCCTTCGAGCTGTTGTGCCCTCACCAGCCCTGTTTCTTTTTTTGTGTTCCCATCCATCTGCCTCATGTCTCTCTCCCACTTACTACAGAAAGGGGGGAAATTTTGTTTCGAAGAAAAAACAAAAACATTTCCGAGTACCTCATATTTACAAATCAAATTTGTTGATGCAAACTTAATATTATTTTATTATCCTTAAAGAGAATAATTCAGTTTAACTAATGGGAGTTTAAGGGGCTTTATATTGACTTCCAAAACAACATTTTTAAAAAGGCAGGAAAGTGGTACTCTGCAAGTGCATAGCTTACCCCAGGCTGTATATGGAGAAGACAGCATGAGGATTTTGTGTTACCCTAGGTCAGCTTGGCTGTCCTTGGTTTCTGTTGTTCATGGTCAGCTTTGATTCTCACAAAATCATGGATGTCAAAGGCTAAGACACTGAAACTAGACGTTGGAGCAGCCATAAAATGTCTTTCTGGAGACTTGAAGTAGGTAGGAGAAGAGGAGGAAAAGATGATCTATCTACACTTGATCTTCCTGCTTTACTTTTTCAAAGTAGCGTGTCTTGTTTTGAAGCCAAGTGAAGTATTTTGTGAGGGCTTAGAGTTGAGGCTCTTGTGCATCAGACAACGATACCTTTGCGGGCAGGAAACTTGTGCATAATCCAGGAGGGCACAGAAGAGAATTGTAGCACTGTAGAAGATAACACATGTAGTACTATAAAAGATAACACAGTGGTTCACCCATGATGGTCCTGGTTGAAATAGCAATAGATGAGCCAACTCTGATGTGTTTGGAAAGGAGAATGAATGTGATTTGTGCAGTCAACAGAAGTATATGGTAACAAATAATATTTAAGGATACATGTAAGTTTTTGGAACTAAGACCCAGAAAACACAGTGGGAGAGGCTCTTTTTCAAGGACTGTAGAGCTTTACATTTGCATGAATTCTGTCAAGACCATTATAGAAAGATGGCCAAATGGAGGACTTGAGTTTGTAGCTGTAAAATCAAATCTGCTATCCAGAGTAGAGATTTAACAGTAAGGAGGAAATAGACAGTATTTAATGCATAGACTAGTTGAGTTTACAGTGAAGGGAATTCAACTAGAGATGAGACCTGGTGTGTGCGCACCAGTGAATGTAGCCACTGTGAGATGGTTAAGATCTGGGGTAGGTGCATGTGCACTGGTGAATAGCAGTCACTGTGAGGTGATTGAAACCTGAGGTGTGGGCCTTGGTGAATGCAGTCACTGTGGGGTGGTTGAGTCCTGGAGTGTGTGTACTAGTGAATGTAGCCACTTGAGGTGACAAGGGAATAACAGAGGAAATTGATAATGAGAACTTGGGGAAAGAAACAAGAGGAGAAAGTTGATCCAGAACTGAAGATGAACTGTTACTCACTGGGACAGCGGGGCTCAGCAGGGAATGACTAGGTGCACAGGCCATGGATGACCTTAAAGAGAATGGCTTTCATGGACATTCTAATTGAATAGTGGTGAGAGCAAGTATGAGAAACAATGAAAAGGAGAAATAGAGGTGACAAGTTAGACACCTGTAACAAGTCTCTATAAAGAAAAGATAGTAATGGTTTTGACACCTTAGAAGTCAAATTTTCCAGTTACTGTGATAAAACATTCTTACAAAAGCTAGTAAAATAGAAAGGGTATAGTTTGTCCCAAAGTTCAAGAACACAGTCCACCACAGTGGGCCTGAAGACAGCTGGTCTTATTGGGTCATGGTCAGCAAGCAGGAATGGTAAATGTTTATGTTCTGCTGTGGAGGATCCAAATCTAAGGGCTCATGGTGCCCATTTTTACTGTCTTCCCATATCAATTAACCTAAGCGAAATACAGGCATGTTCAGAAGGAGATATAATCTAGATAATCCCTCACACATGTGCCCAGAGGCCAATCTCCTAAATGATGTCAAATTGTGTCAAGTTGACAACCAACCTTGTCATAGAGAAGAATGTGGAGCAAAGACTTGATATTTAAATATGAGATATGTTTGAAATATTTATAAAATTGTAGGAATAACCCTACCAATAAAGAATAAGCTGCATGATAACCATCCAACGTAGAGTTTTGGGTTGTTGGGATTTTTTGGGGGGGCTGGGTGGTGTATTTAACAGTTGAAGTATATGCTTCTTAATCCTGCCAGGAACTCCAAGATAGCACTTGAGAACGATAGACCACATTGGGATTTTTCATTTTTTTCTAAAAGCCACATTTCCAGGAATATAAAGGTCATGGGATGCTAATAAGTTATTTGAATAGTCCTTGATGATATAATTGATGGGAAGAACACAGCTAGAAGACATAAATTTCCTCCAGACATGATAATAAGTGTGAGAGCAACATTTCCTATGCCCTAGTTATGTGGCTGAGGATGAGACTGTCTGAAGGCATTTAGTCTCATCTCTGCCGCCTATGGAGATGGGTACTAATTCTACATTTAGTAACCCTAGGACACAGAGGGCTAAAGGAACTCTCTAGCTGAGTAAGGATGTGGGACCCACAACCAGTAGGGTACGTTGATGTTCACAGAGGGCTATACAAAGTGTCAAACAGCTGCTACTCTAGTAGACTGACCGGCTTCCCTATTCTGAAAAACAATGAATGACTTTTCCTTTAATGGCTTTAATAGTAAGTTGAGCATTTTTGTCTAAGTTGTCGCAAAGTCCATAAATATCTGTTCATGCACAACGGAGTTTGAGCATCAGCACTGGCTTCACCATGAGTTTGAGTGAAATACCCCCTAGTGATCTTGAGGCACTATTTGTAAAGCGGCTTCGGGAAATTTCCAAAGTGAACAGGGCAGATTCCTTACACCAGTCACCGACAGCTCTTGGCTTATTCGTTCTTATTTCTGCTTTTGTTGTTGTTTTTCCTTTAATGTGATCCCAGAAACAGGATGCTTTCTAGTATATTATGTAGAACACTAGCTTTGCTCCTTTTGTGTGGGAACGAGGGATGGGAATTGATAAACTCTTGTTTCTCATCATCCCTCCACTGAATGTCATCACAGTCTCCTTCAAAGAACAATCAGAAAATAAAGAAGTAGAAAGACAACTGAAACCATGGAGGAGGGAAACAGAAGAAAGGAAGGAAATAGAAATTGAAAGACATACCTACTCTGCTGGAGTTTGCTAAGCACCAGAATAACAAAATAAGCTTCATCCCACATCTGGGCTGCCATTCCTTCCTCTTCTGAAAATGAACAAGTCATGAAATTGTGTCATTAAGGGGGAAATCTGCCCCTTAAGAATAACTTAGAGATCATTTAACACATGGATGTTTACTGGACTCCATCATGAGATTTGCTGAAATTGCTTTCAAAGTGAAGACAAAATAATGTAGATTTATAAGTGTGCGTGGAAGTAAAATTTTAAAGGCAGGAGAACGGGGAAGGCCGACTGCCTCTCGAGCCATGAGCCAATCAGCTAAGCATGAAGAAACTGGGGATTCAGACTGTTTCAAAAAGCAATGTTTACATAAAGCCACATGAATATCCTCAAGGCATAAAAAAAAAATTATCCTGTTTTGAAAGCATGCCCTCTAGAGATTTACAACCTGATTCTGTTGTGCAGAAGGAAGAATGTTGAGTTCTACGTTTTTAAAAGTTTATGAAGTCTTTCCTTGTACATTAGCACAGACACCTGACATGTTTATCCACTTATTCCTATGACAGCCATTCTCCTAGGTGGAATCTAAAAGCTCAGTGGTGACCATTGTTTGGGTAAGATGTTGAAAAGCTCAGTCACACTTCATTCTTCTTGGTGCGTGAAAGCAATTCATACCATATGAGGTCACCCTTTCACCTATTTTCTGCATGTGGTAATCCCCAGTGCCCTTTTAATAAATGTCGTTGCTTGGAATCTGACAATAATGTCATAATAAATTCTTCATCCGATGATGCAGCAAGAGCGAGTTTACAAGGCAGTCCCTGGCCCACGGCAGGTTGCATGGTAGAACCCTCACCAGAGGAGGAATGTGGACGAGCCTCCGTCAGAGAGCACCACATGGGACTTATCTATGGAAGGATTAATAGCATTCGGCTAACATGGTCTCCGTGTTGGGCAACATTTCAAAATGGAGATCTATCAGTAAATGGAATAGTCTCCCAAGGGAACTAATGGGAGTGTAATTGCTTTCCTCATTTAAAAGTGAGGCAGACAGAGCTTTTCTGGAAAGAGCCATGAGGTTATGCCAGAGTGATGGACTGCAAGACTCACGAAGTCTCTTCCATCTCTAATTTTATGACATGAAAAATAAAGAAACACATTAAAATTAATGCATTTTAACACATTACCATCTATCACACCCCAAATCATTCACAGCGAAAAGAAAGGGGCAAATAACAACTTTCAAAATCTATTACTAATCACAAGAAAGCAGTGTTTAATGTGGACACTCTGAAGGGCGGCTACCATCTGATTCGCTGCACCTCAGATCACATTCAAGGGACTGCCAGTGAGAGAATTTCACAGCTGAGGCCCTCCTAAGACTCAATTTAATAACCTCGCTGCTATTCCTTTTAAAGAAAAGAAAAATCATTCCAGCTTTTCACCAGCTCCCTGCCATAGCTGTCATTGCCTTTTCCTGTTATCATAGCAATATTTCATACAAAACAAAACTCAGATGCCACTAGACATAAACTACGTTCGGTGGTTCTCTCCATGTGGTTCGGCGATCTCTGAGACTTCCAACCCTCTTTCTGTATGTTCATGGAGCCAATGTAATTTCCATGAGGGTATGAAAATAGTATTTGTAATTTTCACCATCATTCTCTAAGGATAGGCTATTGGCATGCCTACAACTACCAGGGAAGCCCATCAAGACTTATCAAGCCTATCAAGGACCTATCTGAGTCCTTGTCTGCTTGATCTTGTTGGTCAGGAAAACATTTCACACTAAGTTGAATATAGAGACAGATATGAGAATCCAAGTATTTCCACGAAGTCAATGATTCAAGGGATACAGTATAAAGATCAAGCTGCCCAGCTCACTGGTTTTCTTGGGGAAATGATTTTCGTTTTTCACCAAAAGATGTTTATGACAACCCATGATGATTTTTTAAATAAATTGGTGGTTTATTCATAATTTAATTTACAATGAAATATCAAGTGTTATAATCCACATATACCAACAGCTTCAAATTTTCTACCTTTTAACCATGCTGTAAGGTTTACAAAATGTTAACCCAATATAACTTGGTCATTTCTGAAATTATAGACTCCTATTATACATTATATAGACTGAGAAGGTTATACTTACGTGTTTATATGTATATGTCTATGTGTGTATGTTTGTATGTGAAATTGATAATAATAATAATAATAATAATAATAATAAAGGATGTGACCAGTTTGAAAGGAAGTGGAGACATTGTAGAGACTGCATGGAGTAAGCATGGGAGGGATTGAATGGAGGAAAGGGGAGAGAGGAAGTGAGGTAACTATATTTTAATTAAACATTTTAACAAATATATGCAGTAGTTCTAAAACCAAAAACTTTAAGAAGCATTATCATAGAAACTGAGTAATTTCTAGATTGTTTCTGGGTTTCCTTCCCCCACCATGTTACTATGCTGCTTGTCACTTTCTCCAATTCCTAGAACTTCCTGTTTCAGTGGATGTATTTCACACCTTCCAACTTCGTTTTTAAACTCATCGTAATGGGAGGTTTATTCTCCAAATTTACCCAAACTTTTCTTATAAAGTGACTCATGATTTCCATTTATCTGTGAAGAGCTCTGTTCTCAGCCAATTCTCAGACAGCTTCCCACTTGGGAGCCCTTCTTTCTTTTCCTATGTACGTTCTATCCAATGTGTTCTCTTGCTTTGCTTCCTGGCCCAGAGGCTACATTATTCATTATAGAAAATCTTGTTCTCATGGCATAGTTTGCACAGATACAGGGGGAATGTCCTCTCTCTATTCTCCATCCCAGTTAAACCCATGACATGAACAACTACCTACATGCAATAACTTGGAGAACTTATCTCTTCAATTATAATGGGTTTTGAGAAGTATCAACATGTTAACCCCACTTCCTATAGAACATTACATTTAAATACGTAAAATATATCACAATTCTAAAGCTCTTCAAATAGAAACCTTGATTTGTGCTGCCATGTAGCTTTGGCTGTTTGGCCTTCAACTGGAGCGTGCTCAAGTTCTCAAGGCAGTGACTGTTAAAGAAAAGTGACCCTCCCTTTCCCATGTCACAGCCACAGTAACCTCACACATCTTGTTTTTATAGCACCTTAGTTGCATTGGCTGCAATCCCATGTGAAGGGATTCACCTGAGCCTTCTTCATGTAACCATAAGCCAGGCTATTCGTACAATAGTGCTATCAACTAATACGTTTCTCAAAATGTATTCCTAGTAGGCAACGAATGACTGAACCATCCCTTCCTTCAAACACACTCTTCCAGTCCTTCCAAGATAAGTGATCCGTCCACTCCTGTGACACTGACCTCTGCTACGAACTCTTTCTTGTTTTCTCTAACTGTGCAGGCTGCACAAGTTTGCTTGATACACCCTTCCACCCACTTCATATTGGTCACTTTTTCCTCTCTGCTACTGACTCAAGCCCATATCTCTACACAAGCTCTTCCGCTAAGTAACTCACAGTCTATTTCCTGAGTCATTTCTCTGGAGATTTTGTCTCTGCACACCATAATAAAACATTCACCCACTACTCTATCTTTTATATTGCTTTGTTTGTCTTATTATAATTGCCACTATCTACAAATGAATGTTTAAGGTTTATCCTAATTTACTATATTTCCAAATTCTAACAAGTTAGAGACTTTGACACTCTCTCTTCTTCCTGGAGGTCAAAACACAACCCGAGTCTTGGCCAACATGCAGAAACTGACAGTGGCAGTGGAGATGTTTTACTGCCCACCTATCTCCCTTAGTCTTATGAACTAAGCATGAAGCTAACTGTGCCTTATTCACCGTTACAAGTTGTCTGCACTGAGCACAGTATTTGGAATCCAAGACCTATCGGACAAGTGCTTGATGAATGGAAGGAATGAAAGTCACAGTTAGTGCTTCCTCTTTACAAAACTCAGCAACCTGGCTGATAATCGAAATAACTAAACAATAGATAAAATTACTTTCCTTCTTTCTGACTTATGAATAATTGTCCTTTATCATATCAGTTGTTTGTATGTGAAAGACAAGATACATCCTGGAAAAGTTACTCTTTCTAGCACTACATCCTATGCTGTTTTCTTCAGAAATAATGTAGCAAATTAGCAAATGAGCTCCTTGCAAGTAAAAATAGAATGAACTGGTGCCACTGAGAATGTTTTCCTAGTAATTATCCCCTCTTCTAGAATGGCAATGGTGTTCTGTAATAATTTACTGTACCACTGGAATTACTGAGTAGTAATCCAAGGAAAGGGGCATTCTAACTGGAAACTAAAACATACAATGCACTTTGCCAAGTTTATGGTCACAATGTGGAAGGTTCAACTAGTCTAATTGAGAAAATGTGCTAATTATTTCCTAAGTAATGTGGATGGCTGGACATCCAGGCGAGCCATGCAGTGTTTCATGAGATTAATTTTATTATGTCTATGCAGACTCCCTTTACATGTTTCTGATGAGGAGCAGGGGGAGGATTTGAAGAGCAGTGATGATAAGATGATAAACATTTCTAAGATCTGTCCTCATCCCCCTCCACTAACATTTTGAACTTCACATAACCTCCCGAGACAAGAGCCTTCTTAGCCAATTCCTGGAGCATTCTTACCTAATTTCTGATCATGTGGGTTTTGTTCCTTTTCTTAATTCATGTAAGATAGATGTCTTAGGTAAGCTTTTCCATTGAGGAATTAAGAGGCCTTCTCCTGTAGGTGTGGAGGGTTCTTGTTACCACATGTATCATGTGACATAAATGAAAGACTTACCAGGCAAAGCATGAACCTTCTTCACAGATGGACTTCAGGGGTACTGTGATCTAGGGAACAAGAGAGCCAATTCCCATGCTCAGAATGTTGTCATGAATTTTGCATCGTGTGTGTGTGTGTGTGTGTGTGTGTGTGTGTGTGTGTGTAAGTTCCCGAAAACCTAGATTTGGTTTCAATGAATTCAATTTTTGGGAAATGTAAGTAAGACTAAATCCCTTGGGTCTGTCTTCATGCAGAGTGGGCAGACTTCTGGCTTGAGTTTCCTGCAGCAATAGTCCTTTGACTAGAGAGCCCTGAAGCATTCCGTGCACTTAGAAGAAATCAACAAGTAAATCATTTGAATTCATGAGTCTGTTCCTCAGCTTCTTCAGTGAGAAGGCTGTGGCTTGCACAGTATGAGCATTAGTATTCAGGTTATGTTTTCCATGGTCTCATCTGCATGGCTTCAGAGATGGGATTTAAACTGAAGGACTATACCCCTTTTCCTGTATGTTCTAAGAATGTCAAGGCAGAGCCACAGAAATGAGGTATTATTCATAATACGGTACACACTATAATTTACTATAATTTTTTCATAAATTTTAATTTGAAAAGAACCCACAAATTTCATCTTTAAAAAATATATATTTGGAAGATATTTACAAATAGTGATGTTCTCCCCGACCCCCCAAAAAATACCAAGCAGAATCAAGAAAATGGGAATCGTGAACACCAGAACCATGCTTTTCCTCCACCCTCAAAACTCCACCCCAAAACCTATCTCTTTTGACCTTTGAAGTTTCATTCAAGCCTGGAGCCTGGCCCTGACTACAAGTCAGGAAATGGACCATATGCAACATCCAGAGAGAAAGTTAAAAAACTATAACAGAGGGAAAAAAAACATAAAAGCTTTTTTGTTAACCTGATACTTTACAAAGTTTATTTGGAAGAAGGGCTGAATTGTGTTTTCTGTTTGTTTTGTTTTTAGATTGCCTGTTCCCAAATGGATGGGAAGGCCTGAGTTGAGCTAAGGACAAGCTGGCAGTCAGCCTGCAAGCATTTCCTCCTTATACCCAAAAGAGAATTGGAGAAGGATTTGGAATCCTTCAGATCTTTAGCCTGGAGACCATGGGTGGAGCCCAGGCACCCAGTGTTCAGTTGGTAGTTATTAATTAAACTCTTCTCTAGTGACAACTGGTTGGACTGTTTGACAGAGGAGGAAACGGCACCCCAAGAGATAAGTAGAGAATGTGGGAGTGCTGTCTGGAAAATCTATCTAGAAATTGTTGGCTCTCTTTCTCCCACAAAAGAAAAAAGATTAGCCAACCTAGAAATCTCTGTCAACAAAGACATCCTTTAGCTTTTAGTCTACCAAAAGTAAGGGGCTACAGTGGAAGGAAAATGATAAAATTATTCTACTGAAATGAACAAAATACAGCTAAGTAAATATATTCTCACTATTGACAAATGATTAAAACTGCATAGTTAACAAAATATTTCAAAATAATAGGCTGGATTTCCATCTGCTTTAGAATGATGCATGCATAAATACCATTTATAAACACTGTTTTCATTCATTATTTTAATTAACATGTAATGCTCTGTAGTCATTGTATACATGTTTTGAAGTGCACTGTGCTAATTACATATTGTTAATTAACAACTATTTCAATATCAGGTCTAATTCCTCTACAGTTAGACAGCTGGGCTCCCTAACTGACCCAGTTTAGCCCACTCTCTTCTTATTTACCTTGGAGTAGTTGTTAAGAACATCGTTCTTTTTCCCCTTTTTACTCTCAAAAGAGTAAAATTTTGGTTGATAAACCATGTGGCATCCTTTGTATGTCCAGTGTCTTGCAATGTGTCATGTCATTTCTAGTTATGTAACATGATAATTAGGGAGTGACTGACAAGCATGGCAAGGCTAATGGCATCAAAAAATGGTCTTAAAGGGCCACCTAGAATAAAGATTGCAACAGGACATAAGCAATTAGCAGGAGTGAAGTCTAAACCCCAAACAAATTAACTCTGTTACTAGCTGCCAAAACTAGTGAGTTTTCCGAGATCGTATAAATCCAAGTCTGATCTCCAGACTAAGAGAGATGCTGCTGCTTTGTTTTCCTGTTTGCCGATTGCACCATCAGGAGCAATATTCTAGAGCATGCAGTTCGAACAGAATTCAAAACTCATAGCCCCTCCAGATAACAGCCACCAGGATGGAACCATTTTAGAAAACAATAGCTGTATGGGAAAAAGAAACAGAGGTGTCCCAAAAGGAAGACTTTCAAATATTTAACCACCTATCCCATTAACAAGGAAGTTATTATGCTGATGGTTATTAAAGTGGTGATCAATTTTACAAGTGAGGGAATTTTTTTTAACAAAAATCTTCCAAAACTAGAGTGAGAAAAATCTTGTAATCAACATTAAGTGCTTAAGACATTAGCTAGTTTAGAGCCATAGCATATGTTATGGTGTATTGTGAAAATATGAAATATTTGGTATATTATATTATAGAATTTGATATAGGAATATGTAAATGTAGTAATATACTATTATGGAAATACAGACTTGTAATACATCATGCAGAAGTGAGGACTGAAGAACTTTAAGTTTACAAAGTCCCTACAATAGCAAACTCATGAAATAGTGGGAAACTCGTTCAAGGAATTCCCCTGCTATGGTCATAAGTATTGTTACCATGTTAGTATCTCGAAAAGCTTTAGAATTGTTTACCCAATCCTTCCTCTACTGTTAAAAATTATTATGTAATTATTGTTCCCATTCTATCAGCTATCAGTACCACTGAATAGCTCTTAGAAGCATTTCAGAAATATAAATTCCTCAGCTACCTCTACCTTAGATGTACATCACCCAACTATCTGAGGTAGGTGCCCAAGAAACCAGAGAAGGTTAAAATTCTGGAATGGTCTGAAGTATGAATCTATCTATTCATCAGCGGGTACCACTGACTGAGGACCTTAGAAGGATTCTCAACTCTTTTCTATGTTTGAAAGCTGTAAACAGGTAACTTCGCATCAAACATTATTAATGGTACTTCGTGGTTTGAGATTCTATAGGATCCTTAAGTGCATGTGACAAAAATTTAGCCAAGATGGTTTAATTAATTCAAATCACAAAAAGACAAAGCTGCATTAAAATGTGGTTCTGAGAGCTTGTCATCAGGATGTTGTGAGTTTTCCCTCATTCAGTTAGCTTCAGGCTGCTTTGAGCTTTCTAGCTAGCTCTTGTTACATAAGCTCAAGATGGGAGTGGTTCAAATTTACTAAAAGTACTAAGACTATTTTTCACTACTGGTTTTGGTAAGTCCTGAAAAGGATTGCAATTGACTTGGTCATGTACTACCTTCTACCACATCCTGGCTATACGGACTAGAAGAATTAGCAAGAGTAACAGTAGTAACTTATCCCTACTACACGGAGTAAGAAACCTAAATGAAGAAGGAAACCACAACACTGTTGTACTTTATTCTGTGATGAGATAACACTAATAGTTGTTGACCATGGCTATGGGGCAATGATCCATTTTCACAATCTCTAAGAAATGGTCATAAAGCATTGGGGAAAGCCACATTTAGGGAATATAATGCAGTTGGTTTCCGTGGATTTGTCTTGTACAATTTGGCTTCATGCTGCTGGTAGCTTACCACTAGCTCACGTCACCCGTGTCGTGACAATAACAGTTCTGGCCTCTTCTGCAAATGGCTCATTAGTGTCCTCGACTTGACAATCTAGATTAAAATGTTCCTTCCTTAAAAGACACAAATGGGAATCTATGCACAGTGCAAACATCAAGATGAGAATTATAGATTAGTTGACTGAATAGGACTTTTCTAACCCCTAAGGTTTGAGACTTAACTTCCTGGTCTAAAGCCAACAGCAGTATGAGTACATGACTTTTTATTATAAAATCCTCAAAAACTAAGGTCAAATTTAATTCAAATGAAATTATCACTTCTTAGAAGTTCAGTAGATTTTTACCTAATTCACTTTCTTGATTTTCATATAACTGATTAATTCCCTTTCAGTTGCTTTTCTGGCTCCCCCATGCCTGATATCTTTTTATAAATTCCTTTGATTGGTTCATTAAGTTACCAGCTAGTTTTTGCCCTGAACATCCAACTCTTAGGAGAACCCTGGTTAGCTTCTCCCTCAACAACTTAATTGGAGACCAGGGAATTCGGAAAACTCTCATTTCAAGGACCTTTAAAAACCCCGAAGAAAGGATGTTTTAATAGAATTAACTACCTGCTGCCACTGAGAAGTGACACCACTGTCCTCTAAAGAAAATGCCACGTAATGTATCGCAACAGCCATCACTCACTCCAAACAGACGGGTTTGTCATTCACAGAATACGTTAAAATAAGACGTCTTCATTTAGTAAAGGAAGAGAGAAGCTAAGGGACATGAACATTTTCAAAGTGAAGTAATAAAAGTGTTTCCAGAGAGATGCTCAACATGGAATGTCTGCCAGTAGAATAACCAACAGAAATGAACCTCTCTCTCTCTCTCTCTCTCTCTCTCTCTCTCTCTCTCTCTCTCTCTCTCTCTGTGTGTGTGTGTGTGTGTGTTTCTGTGCTTTGTAATCAGAAAATCTTTCATTAGATTTCCACCGAATACTTTACTATAATCACCTCAGTATAAAGTAATAATTTATCTCCCATCTAACTTAACAAATGCTATGCAACCCTCTGAGCTCTCCTGATGTATTTGCCATACAATTGCTCTTCCTAGATAATTGGTCCTATTGCACCGTCTTGGAGTTCCCAGGGGGCACAGTTTCCTGTGTATGTGGAATGGTAATACTAATATCTTTCCCTGCTGCCACCTGCAGTTCCCAAGAGATGGGGCTTCCAAAGAGAATTTCTTAATGCAGGTGGTGATTTTTTTCTTTTAATTTATTTAGAAAGAGTTGAAGTCAAGTAAAGGGAACTTTTTTTTTCCATCGATCCATTTCCTGTATTTAATTATTTGACACAGTTGACTCATGGCTCTGTAATTATCTCTTGGAGTGTTTAACATTAATGTAAAATGGTACTGTATTTCCAAGCCAAATGGAATTTTTATGAGGCCATACAACCCTTCTTGGCTTTACTTTTTGTTTAATGGCCGCGCTGTAGCAAACAGCACTGTGCAATACGAACAGTTAAACTGCTCTCCTAATTATTACATCTGGTTTACCATATCCTGCCCATCCAGTATGTTTTAATTGAAGGGCAGAAATGATCTCTGGTTGATCATTGATGGCTTTAAATTGGCACATAATGATAATACTGAGATCTGAAGGGAGTTCTTCATAAATCTCAGCATATGTCTTTATGTTAAACAATTAAACCACATCTGGAAAGAGAAAGCAAACCCATGCTTTACTCAGTAGATCCTGTGAGAACAGAAATTCAGTGGGCCGAGTACTTGTTACCACAAGAGAGGAGGAAGGTGAAAGGAGGAAGAGGGGAAGGAAAAGGACAGACAAAGGAAAAATGAATGAATGAGAAAATCATGAATTCAAGAGTTTTGGAGACTTCCTTTTTAAAAAAGGAACAGGTGTTGGAAGAAAAATTCCCACAAAGCAATAAATAGTTTTATATCTGCAAGGGCATTTAGTAATAATGAGGAGATTTCATGCATCTTATGAAAGGCACCAGGGGGAATTAGTAACAGAAGAAATATTTAAAGATCTTATTTCAGGAAAGCATAGTGTTATTAGAATTTGCCAAGTCTCTTGTATTAGATAGCTGAAGAAGGATCCAGTTAGCATTTTTCAAAGAATCCAGGTAACGCATAGCAGGGGTTAACCTGCCGCAGTTTCACACAAAGCCTGAGGCAAATCAGATGAAAAGTTACACTTGGGCACACATTTCCAGGTGAGGAGGAAGGAGAACTTTCATCCTTTCTCAGATGCAACGTAGTTTCAGACCCCAATCTCCTTGGAAGACCATGGCTAACTCTGTCTCCTCCACTGCCTTAAGGCCCTTGCCTTGAATCCTTCTAGCACACTCTACAGGGATTCCAAAAGAGAGGTTCTCTCAAATAGGCTCTGGTCAAATAACTTCCCACTGAAAAACCATCAGCGGCTTGCCATCTTTCTACCTTTAAGATTAAAACTCAATTAACATGCCCGACAGTCAAACTTGCCACAATGTTCGTGTGTGTGCATGTCCCCATGCATGTATGTGTGTATTGTATGTGACAATACTGAATAGGCGTTGTATGTAAGCATGTGTAAGTTCAGGTGAGAACGCTGATGCATACACCTATGGAGGCGAGTGGTCCACTCATCCACTCGCTTCTTTCTACCTTACATTTTGAGACAGTATCTCACACAGATCTTGGTGGTCCCTGGGATCTACCTGTGTCTGTCTCTCCCCAATACCCAGCACTGAAAATGAGATAGCCAAACTATTACACTCATCATTTAACAAAGAAGCTAGGTATCAACTGAGGTCTTTATACATGCACAGCAGGCACATAACCTCCTAAGCCTTCTCCCCAGAGCCCCAGTGTGCTTTCATTCTAACTAAGCAAGTTTATTCTCTGCTGCACTCCTGGGGATCTTTCTGCTAGCTGACTTAATCTTACAGCCTAAATGTCTTTGGAAGCGTTCCTCGTTTTGTGATATTTTCTTTATCTGAATGTCTTTGTTTACACATCTTATAATTGTGATGCTCTCAACTCTGTAGCCGAAGTTTTCTAACTATTCCAGTGCAAAGTGACTCCCCACTTTTGAGACATCTGAACACTCACATTTGTACTGTACACTCAACATTTCTGATTTACTTCTGATTTAACAAAAACACTTTAATATACAAAATGTTTAATCCATGAAAAAAAAGTTTATATGTTTTCCCTTTATCCAACAAATCCACGTATTTTCTTATAATTCATAACATTGAACATAATTAACAATACCCCAAAGCTGTGCTTACTCTTGAAAATTAAAGTCCAATGCTTGTGGAAATAACAAATTATAGATGTAGAATGCATTAGGTTGCTAAAGACACTATAACAGAACACAACAGGTTGGGTGACTTAAACAGCATAAAACAGTTGATTCACTTTTATGGTAGCTAAGAGTTCAAAGTCAAGTTGTCTGAAAGGTCTTTTGTCTCCCAATATGGTCTAGCCACTTCTTCACTCCATTCTCCTAGCATTTTCTGCTGTAGTGTGTTCCTCTGTGGTCCCAAATTCAGCCACACTGGATTAGAGTCCATCTCCATGGACACACTTTAACCTAACAAGACCTTTAAAGGCCATAGGTCTAAATGTAATTAACTGAGAAAGTGTGGATTGTGGCCTTGGGGAGAGGCAGGATATAAGTCAATGGTGAGAGGCTCAATAGAGGCAAATGAGGCACCACAGAACTTGAACTTCATATCCTACCAAGATGTCTTCCTACTGTACCTTTCCCTTAAGTCTCATATAGTCACACTTGTTACAAACCACCATTACAAGGACTGAAGAGATAGATGGCTTAGTGGTCAAGAGTGCTTGGTGTTCTTGTAGAGGACTGAAATCTGGTACCAGCACCTTTCGCTAATGGCTCACAACTGCATACTACTCACAGCAAATGATTTGACAAATTCTTCTTGCCTCCATGAACACACAATTGAATGTGTACATACAACCACACCCCCAGAACCAAAACCACACATGTAACACACTCATCACACACACACACACATACACACACACACATACACACACATACACACACACACACACACACACACACACACAAAGTAAATCTTGAAAAGAAATTGTAGTGAAATGAGGTTGAAGGGGTCATAGCATGAAACCAAATCTTAGGTTTTGTGTTCTCGGTCAGACTCCTAAGCATTGCCACTGACTCATGTTTACTGTCATTGCATCTATGTCCCCGCTAGCTCATCTCATTATTGTCCTTCACAGTTCTACCTTTGACTCTCTAGTATCGAAGTCCTTCAGAAAAGAATGCAGCAAAAATAATGAAAGTGCAGTGAGGACACTTGTGTGTGTAGACAACAATAACCTAGACCAAACTTCCTCAAATATAAGGAGAAATTTTAGCATACAGTTTCACATAACAACGACAAAAATGATACTGGAAGGTCAAGTTTATATTCCCCCTGGATGAGATGAGTAAGACCTGGTTTCTATGTTTTTACCTTTTCTCCCTTTGAGTGGGCTGCATTCTCTTTCATCATCCATGCTGCATGTTGAGCAGAGGCTCTGGGCCCTTGGCAATGTTGCTCCAACTTTGAATGAAAGAAGTCCTCTCTCTTACTTTGGGTAGAAATCCATTAAGATGAGGTGTTTTCTCATCATCATTCCTCAAGCAAAGTGTTAAGTACTGATTCCTGACTTCGAGCACAGAGCATTCCATGGAGAAGAGACATTAAGAGGTGGAGGAAAAGAAAATATACAGGGGTGACTTCACCAAACAAAAAACGGGTTTCAGTGATTTGGGCAGTTTATTAGCAAAAAGAGAAGAAACTTGGCAACAAAAAACTAGTGAATAATAATATTAATAATAATCTCTCCAAAACAAAAGTTTTGTTTTGTTTCATTAACAAGAGAAGAAGAAATAGCGCCAGGGCAATCAAAAATTATTGAATCATTACAGGAACATACAAACCCGGTTCTACAACCTGGTTAAAAATAGCAATAAGATAGAGACACAACAGCTATGACACAGTTAGACATCAAGGCAAAGAACAAGTTAAGCTAAGACTATTTCTTATCTGAAATGTCAGTGTTTAGCCCTATCCCTGGTTTGCTCTTCACTTATTAGAAAAAAAAATTTACTCAACTTTCTTGTGCCCCAGTTTCCCGAATGTCTTTCTAAAAGTCAGAGTAGGGATTAGGACTGGAATTCAAGTTACTGAGGATGCCTAATAAAAGGAAAAGGGAATCTGCAAACGTAAAGCCCCACTCCAACTCTTATTAATAACTGTGTCTCTGCTGAGCACATGTAGAGACAGATAATTATATCCACATAAAGAGTGATCTCTAATTGGATCCAGATGTGAAGGAGTCGACAGACATCCACTAAAGGGGAACTGTACAAAATAATGAAGAAACAAATGGAATCGCCGTGCAGAAGCTTATGAAGAATGATGGGCTGAATGACTAGAAAGCCTTTCAGGCAGCTCTTAGTCACACACTTGAGGAAATTTATTGTTGCTCTGAGCATTGTTACAAAGCAGCCTTGTCAAAAGCCAATGGTGGTCCCTGAAGAAAGAACACGATACAGGATTAGGAATCCTCAGGAAGGGCATTTTAAAGATTTCATCTCTTTTAGGGACTCACTCCTTTATTCATTATCTGTGTTTAACATGAATCCCACAGCACTGGAACCCATGTTTCATCAATTCTTTTAAAAATCTCCAACTCATGCCTGTCTTAATTGGAAAAATTGTGTAAACACTGCTAAAATCCAGCCCTTGTCTCTAATTAATGGTGAAGGTATAAATAGATATTTGCCCCTCCAATCCTCCCACACACACACACACACACAAGGCCTCACTCATAAGTAATCATAACCAGTTCTTGGTATAAGACAGCAATTAGGTCAAGAATAACTACATATGGTCATGAAACCAATAAATGGAAATAAAAAGACAGCTTTCAGAGAAGATAGCTGACTGGAAATGTCAAATATATTTGTCTCCCATAAAGTTAGAAAAAAAAGAATAAATAACTTCTGCCAAACTGGAATTCTTGATAGAAAATGCTAGAATGAAGTCCTCATGTAGTACCATATTCAGGACATCCTATATTTAAAAGTACTTTATACCGACCGCCTTATTATCCCAATTGAAGATCAACCTGAAGCTGGACAAGTCAGCAGGTGACCCCAACAACCCTTACTCCTGGCAAGAACACCAGAAATTTTTGTTTCTGTGAAAGATTATGCAGTCCTCAATGCCTAGAGGCACATTTGGAAAGCTTCTACTGGGTATTCAGCACTGCACTGCTGCATTGAGGACCTCAATCCATAGTGTGCCTCTCCTTACTCTGGCTGATACCCCATAAAACCATCTAAACCCAGACCCTTCTAATAAAGAAGTACTCTATTTTGGGGTCAGGCTAACTGCAACAAAACCAACTGTGCTGATAGAAGCAAGCCCGTTTACTATGTGACCTATGAGAAGCTAGTAGGCACTCCACAGCCACAGCCATATAGACTGCATCTGAGCCTGCTAGCAAATCCACAGGTATTAATTCATAGAGACAATTTGTCCTCCAAATGTACAAACATCAATTTGGGAACACAAGGACCATAAAAATATCATGCAAAATGATACCTCCAAATAACAAAATCACAATTTATTTCAAGACTTTTATCATTCGTGTTGAATTATGCTTTCTAGCATCCAATGAAACGATCATGTGGTTTTTTTTCTTTCAGTTTCTTTATATATTGGATTATGTTGATGGATTTTCATATATTGAACTGTCCCTGCATTACTGGGATGAAGCCTACTTGAATGTAAATGTTTGTTTTGATGTGTTCTTGGATTTTGTTTGTAAGAATTTTATTGAGTATTTTTGCATCAATAGTCAGAAAGGAAATTGGTCTGAAGTTCTCTTTCTTTGTTGGGTCGTTGTGTGGTTTAGGTATAAGTGTGATTGTGGCTTCATAGAACGAACTGGGTAGTGTTCCTTCTGTTTCTATTTTGTGGAATAGTTTGAAGAATATTAATAGTAGATCTTCTTTGAAGGTCTAATAGAATTCCATATTAAACTCATCTGGTCCTGGACTTTTGTTTGGTTGGGAGACTTTTAATGACTGCTTCTATTTCTTTAGGAATTATAGGACTGTTTAGATGGTTTATCTGATCCTGATTTAACCTTGGTACCTGGTATCTGTCTAGAAAATTGTCCATTTCCTCCAGATTTTCTAATTTTGTTGAATATAGGCTTCTGTATTAAGATCAGATAATTTTTTTGATTTCCTTATTTTCTGTTGTCATGTCCCTTTTCCTATATGACTTTGTTAATTTGGACACTGTCTCTGTGCCCTCTGGTTAGGCTGACTAAGGATTTAATTATCTTCTTGATTTTCTCAAAGAACCAGCTCCTGGTTCTGTTCATTCTTTGTATAGTTCATTTTGTTTCTATTTGGTTGATTTCACCCCTAAGTTTGATTATTTCCTGCCATCTACTCCTCTTGGGTGTATTTGCTTCTTTTTGTTCTAGAGCTTTCATATGTGTTGTCAAGCTGTTAGTGTATGTTCTCTACAGTTTCTCTCTAGAGGCACTCAGAGCTATCGGTTTTCCTCTTAGCACTGCTTTCATTGTGTCCCATAAGTTTGGGTATTGTGCCTTTATTTTCATTAAATTCTAAAATGTCTTTAATTTCTTTCTTTATTTCTTCCTTCACAAAGTTATCATTGAGTACAGCATTGTTCAGCTTCGATGTGTATGTAGGCTTTCTGTTGTTTTTGTTGTTGTTGAAGGCCAGCTTTAGTCTGTGGTGATCTGATAGGATGCCTGAGATTATTTCAATCTTCTTGTATCTGTTGAGGCCTGTTTTGTGAGTGATTATATGGTCAGTTTTTGAGAAGGTATCATGAAGTGCTAAGAAGAAGGTATATTCTTCTGTTTTAGGAAGAAATGTTTTATAGATATCTGTTAAATCCATTTGGTTCATAACTTCTGTTAGTTTCACTGTGTCTCTAGTTATGCTCTACTATGTTCATAGATGCCTTATTTATAATAGCCAGAAACTGAAAAAAAAAAACTAAATTTCCCTCAACAGAGGAATGGATTGAGAAAATGTGGTGCATTTACTCAATGGAGTACTGCTCAGCTATTAAAAACAATGACTTCATGAAATTCTTAGGCAAACATATGGAACTATAAAATAGCATCCTGAGTGAGGTAAACCATCACAGAAGAACACACATAGTATGCACTCGCTGATAAGTGGATATTAGCCCAAAAGCTTGGAATACCCAAGATACAATTTACAGACCTCATGAAACTCAGGAAGGAAGATCAAAGTGTGGATGCTTCAGTCCTTCTTAGAAGGGCAAACAAAATAGTCACAGGAGGAAATACAGAAACAAAGTGTAGAGTACCAACTGAAGGAAAGGCCATCCAGAGACTGCCATACCTGGGGATCCATCCCATATATAAATACCAAACCCAGACACTTATTGTGGAGGCCAAGAAGTGCATGCTGACAGGAGCCTGATATAGCTGTCTCCTGAGAGGCTCTGCTAGAGCATGACAAATACAGAGGCAGATGCTCACAGCCAACCATTGGACTGAGAACAGGGTCCCCATGGAGGAATTAGAGAAAGAACTGAAGGAACTGAAGGTGTTTGCAACACCATAGAATGAACAACCACATCAACCAACACCCCAGAGCTCCCAGGGACCACTAACCAATGGGTTCCAGCCATATATGTAGCTGAGGATGACCTTGTTGGGCACCAATGGAAGGAGATGCCCTTGGCTCTGTGAAGGCTAGATGCTCCAGTGTAAGGGAACAGCTGGGTTGGGAGGTGGAAGGAGTTGCTGGGTGGGTGACTGGGGGAGCACCCTCATAGAAGTAAGGGGAGGGGATGAGACAGGGGGTTTCCAGAGGGAAAATCAGGAAAGGGGATAATATTTAAAATGTAAATAAAGAAAATATCCAATAACAAAAAAATTTTAAAAAATATTCTATGGAAATTCAAGAATATATAGAAAATATAGATAAGTAATTCAATGAATTTGGAAAATAACTAATGAGGAATCAGGGCCAAATCATCAATTTCTAGAAAGGGAGAGTCCACATCACCACAGATGCTCATCTGAGTACTTGCCCAGATCTTCAAAAACATCAACAGTTACGACAGACACCTAAAACCTCCAGCTGCTGACCATTATATGACCTACAGGTAGGACGAACAAGAGAAAACTAGTTTGTCTGAACAGGAATTCTAGTTGCACAAATCTTTACTAGTATAAACTTCACAATTATATGAGTTCGCCATAGAAATACGCTCAAATTAATACTCTGCAACGCACAACAAGATGTCACTTCTGACATTGTTCCACAATATGGTTCTCACTCTGAGATCAGCTATTGCTCAACATGGTCTTCCATTTTCTAACTAAAACCTTTGCTTGCTGGCAAAATACAGGGAAAGGGGAAAGAAAGAAAGAAAGAAAGAAAGAAAGAAAGAAAGAAAGAAAGAAAGAAAGAAAGAAAGGAAGGAAGGAAGGAAGGAAGGAAGGAAGGAAGAAAGGAAGGAAGGAAGAAAGGAAGGAAGAAGGAAAGAAAGAAAGAGAGAGGGAGGAAGAAAATAGAAAAGTAACTGATGGTATAAGTGAGAAATCCACGAAAGGAAAGGACTAGGGAGATCAGTGCTGCTGATGGTTCAGCAAGAAGACCTGAGTATGAGAATATACAAGTGAGCTTTTAACTCTAGAACCAGGGTTTGCAATGCCCTCTCTGGCCCTCTGAGGGCGAGGCATGCAAATGGTACCTAGAAATACATGCAGATAAAATACCCATATATCAAAAACATCATAGTCATTAAAGAATTTAAATTAGAAGAAATAAAGATTATTAAAAAGAGCCAAAAATTGAAACATTAGAAATGAGCTATTGACTAAATCAAGCAAAGATCAGGGTTGGAAAAGATACTAAACTTGAAGAAGATATTTTGAAATTATTCAAGGAAATGAAAATACATGAAGAATATAGTCTATGAAATTTATAAGATCATTGTAATCCGACAAATATTATGAAATGATAATTGAAACATTCCCACATACTAAGGAAAATATTTATACCTAGATCCATACAGCTCCAAAGATTGCAAGAAGATCTGAATAGAAAAATGAAATTTAGGGTATATTAGAGATGAACATGCAGAAGTCCCAAAGAGTGAAACCTAAAGAGAAGAAGGGAAGAATGCTAAATACACCCTCATTACATAACTACCCATTTCTTAGTTAAAATCATGAAGTCCAGGACAGAATGGAAAAATGCCAACCAATGATATCCTAATCAGCACACATCTCCCTAGAATTTAGATATTATTGAAATCTTTGAAGATAAACTAAAACTTAGCTTATTACTACTATACTAGACAAAATATTTAATAGAGTCTGACATTCAGGAGCAATAGGAAGAGGAATACCATGAGAAGACTTGAAAGTTGAAACTAGTTGGTCAGCTACATTAAATACTCGGAAACCAAAATGCCAGCATCAACGAATTAAATATAACAGTTTAAATTTTTCCAAATGAAATATGACCAGGTAAACAAATTAGACAAATAAATAAATAATCAAAATCCAATGGTATGCTGCCTACAAGAAATTCATTTCCTCAAAGCATACACATAAAAAAGGTGAAGTGGTGAAAATTATATTGTATAAAAGTATAAGCATGGTATCAACACTTACATTAGACAAAATAGACTTTATGCCAAAATTGTAAAACAAAATTCAGGGATGACCACCATGTATAACTAAGTTATCAGTTTGATAAAAAAAAAGAAAATTTTAAAAAATGTGTGCACACAGACAAAATATCTAACAATAAAAAACAAGCATCCAAAAAGACAGAGGCCATTAAAATAATATTTGAATATTTCAGCATCTCTCTTATGAAAGATCAAGACAGTCAATAAACCACATGAGCCTAATAAAAATTTATAAAATATGGCATCTAATATGCTGCATATGCTAGTACACAAAACAAGTTTTGATATATTCAAAAATATGAGAATCACAGCCTGTGTCTTCTTTGATTATGAAGAATAAGACTAAAAGTCATTTGGATCTTATTTATTATACAAATGTACAACAACCTTTCCATCTGTGAACCAATTCTAGAAAATGAAAGTGGGGTGGAGTATTCCATATTCACACAATAGCGCCATCTTTCAAAAGAAGATGTAATGACCAAGTATGGAGGAACCAACTTCAACTTCACCAACCTTAGGATGACCATACTTATTTAAGAGAGAATTTGTATGCGCATGGTTATTGAAACAGTATTTACAGTGGTCATTAGATATGATTGAGTTACTGTCAACAGAGAAATATTTAAATTTGTGTGTGTGTGTGTGTGTGTGTGTGTGTGTGTGTGTGTGTGTGTGTGTGTAAGTATGGTGTGTCAGAGATCTGGCAGTATCTTGAGTATAGATACTAAAGTGAACAAGAATAATCAGAAGGTAGAGGAGAATATTTGATCCAAGAGCTAAGTTCTTTGATAAAGGAAGTAAACAAAAGCAATGAGTTGAGTGGATGAAAGCAGTGAGTAGAGAAAGAGGACAATATAGCTGATTGCCAAGTAACCCAGAGAATTAATGTGGAGGGACTGGGGGAGGGGTTGTGGTGGCAACAAAAAACCAAGAAGAATAGCTTCACTTCCCATCCCACATATAACATTAGAGTTCCATCCGTGACCCTGCCTGTCGATAATAAGTTCCTTTATACTTATCAACATCATCCCAGTCTTTCGAATACTCATTTTTTAGTATCTTAGTTTACTCACTCACCAACTGAGAGTCATTTCTATTTTGAATGATTATAAAAAGGCCCCTGCAATTCTTGGGCTGACTTAGCTTTTATTTCTCTTAAATAAATGCCAGTTATTTGTCTTCATATTCCATATTCTGTTTCATACCCTATGTCATACACATGTTTTAAAAAATACCAAGCTGTCTTCTTGCAAGGCTGTTACTATTCTGGTCCTGTCAGCAGAGCGTGAGAGCGTCACTTGACTTTTGAAACTTTAGGCCTGGAGTAGGCTGACATTATAATTTTCTTTTCAATTTCTAATTTAGTGTCCTATCATGTGAACTTCCTTGGATTTAAATTCCACGAGGAGAGGCTTAACATGTTCTGACAGTGAATGAAACTTCCCCATGTGGTGCCTACTGCTAATATTGGCCTTCAGTAAATACTTATTGAACTCAAGAATGGCAGGGTCTAATCTCCATTTCAGCTCTTCTTAGATTAAGTGCCAACAAAATTGAGGAAAACAAAATAACTAGGAAAGAAGGGAAATGTCTAAACTACAAAGGTCCCTTATTACAGGGTAGATATTTACAGGAACAGAACCTTCAACCAGGATGATGCGTGGTCAGCGTAACCTCGCTAGAATGAACCAGTCAGCACTAGAGACTAGAAGAATCACTCAGCAGTGCTAATCAGCCCCAACAATGTGGCACATACAGCAACCAACCTTGCTTTAGCAGCATACAGATCTCCCCAAAACCACTCAAGTTCAGTCTTCCTCATCCGACTCCCGTTTCTCCTGTCTTCACTTCCTTCTCCGCCTTCTTTGTTCTAATCATCCACACAAATATTTATATAACAGTTTTGGAGTACTAACATGGTCTCATAAGTTCTTTGCATAAAGATACATCTTGTAGCCTTCACAATACAAAAAGCAAGTAGCAGTAGCAGTAGTAGTAGTAGTAGCAGCAGCAGCAGCAGCAGCAGCAGCAGCAGCAGCAGCAGTAGTAGTAGTAGCAGTAGTAGTGGTGGTGGTAGTAGTGGTGGTGGTGGTGGTAGTGGTGGTGGTGGTGGTGGTGGTGGTGGTGCTGCTGCTGCTGCTGCTGCTGCTATTATTGGTCTCATTGTACAAATAAGTAATTAAAGCTAATAGTAAGGCCTTGCAGAAGGCCAGCTCCAGCCTTTGCTGCTGCTCACTGAAGCCTGATCTAACCAACCTCAACATGAACTATTCATTTTATAAAGCCCCTGCTCAGTGAGAATTCTTTACTGGTCTCTTGTGATGGCTGTCATCTAAATTCACTTCCAGTTGGCCTGAATCTTTGGATATGAGTGCCCAAGAGCAGCCTACTGGGGAGAACAATTAAATTATAATATTATATGATTCTGGGGGAAATTAGTAAGACTCAGATGTTCTAAATTCTCCTTGATGTGGTGCCTGACACACTTTGTTCTTTTAACTTAAGATTTGGATGCAGCTTTGAGTGCAAGATTGACAAACAAAGGCTATCACTTAGTTACTAATAAAGTTAAGATAGTAAAAAAAGAAATCTAAGAATAAGTTTCAAATGCAAAAGAGGAAAAGGAAGCACAATCTGTGTGCGGCTGCTACAATAAGAATGGAGGAAGAAGAAAGACGCACACGAGAAAGTCTACTGTCGTCAAAGACACAACGTGTGATGTGTATTTAGTGAATAGATGAACATATAAAAGATAACCTTGAGCGGTTTTCAAGTTTAGCCCACCAGGAACTCTTGGCTTTTCTTGTGCTCAACATTTATTCTGTCAGAGTGACAGACAAAGGAGTCTCCCTGCCATCAGTACCGTCCTTCCTATTAATCAATTGGGAAAGACTGATGAATGGTGACTCTCTCCCAGGGAGAAAGCTGAAGAAATAATTACCAGGTAATACAGTCCTTGCATAGTCTTTGATTCTACTGAGTTCAACAAACTATTACTCAATGGGACCCTCTAGGCAGTTGTAATTTTGGTGAGAGTGAATGGAACTCAATGTATCTTAGGATTAAATATAACAAAGTGCATTTATTGAACTAAAACGCAAGGCTTAAGAATGGCTGGGAGAGTCAAATCCTTCATCTACCTCATTTCAAGAGGCTTGGGGGTTAAATCCAGGAGGAAAAGAAATGAGTTCTATATCAGTATAGAGGCTGGTGTGGCAGGGAGTCATTGCTGAAGAACTGGAGCCAGAGAGATAAAGCTTGGAATACTCTAGAGCCAACTCAGTACCAACCACACCTTCACCCCTTCCTAACTCCTTCTACACTTACATTCGGAAGTTGCTCAATCATTCATTTTTCACAGGGTGTCTCTATTCCCTTCTACAAAATCAGTAAGGGCAGGCAATTAAATAGAATGACAATGACAAATACTAGAGTCAGAATTAAGGGTAGAATTTGGAGAGAAAAGTCAGTGTTCTATATGTTTATCATGGAGGTCAGCCTTTTAGCATTTATATTGAGATATCAATAGAGAAATTGGTGTGGGTTCTGAATGTTTTGGCATAGACAGAGATGATGGGTAATAATTAATGTTAGTGTAGCTTTTGTCACTCTGGATAGAATTAGCTTCCCTGAATTCAAAACTCACTACACCTGAGTATACTCCAGGACCTGATATGCATCCTGGACCTCCTCAGGAATCCTTGGCTGCTCCTTTGGTCCCTCATGACTTCATTCATTCTGAGGCTGGCTCCTTGCTCCTTTCAGCCCTTATTTCTCTTAACCTGGTGAGACAGACTAGTCCTCAAGCTTGCTCCATGCCTTTCAACAACATAAACATTGTCCAGCCCTGGCTGCTGTTCCGGAACTATGGTTTTGTTGTTTTGTTTTATTTTGTTTGTTTGTTTGTTTGTTTGTTTATGACAGGGTCTTGTTGTGTATCTCTGCCTGCCAGGAAATTCACTATTGCAAACCAGGCTGGCCTCAAACTCACAGAGATCTTCTTATCTCTGCCTCACTTCTCCAGTGATTAAAGGCATGCACCATTATGCCTGGCTCTGAAGACACTCCCTGAAGATTTATTTCTTTGTTTATGCGTATAGGTGTTCTGTCTGCATGGACATCTGCACAGCGAAAGTGGGGGTGCATTAGATCCCAGTATAGGTAGTTGTGACCCACAATGTAACCATGTAAATGGTGGGAATTGAACCTAGCACTCTGGACCAGTAGTCAGTGCTCTTAACCATGGAGCCCTCTTCCCAGCTTCATGCTGCCCCAAAAGGATCTTGTTAAGGTCATATAATCTCTGAGATCTAGGTCATCCATAACCTCCAGTATCAAAGTGCCATGTAGTAATATAATGACTATCATATTAACTAATTATAGAATCTACCTCAGCTGTGATCATCACATAACAGAGTACTATGAAAACACAGGCTGAGCCTCTGTTGACCAAACCTGGGTGGTGTTAATCTGTTTTTTTTCTTTTCTCTGCCTTAACATTATTTCAAATTTTACTTTTCTGCCTCTCTTCTCTATGTCTTAATTTCTCCTGTTAACTTTTAAATGCTTTCTCCAAATATAATGACCCTGCTTAACTCTTTTGTAACCAAGCACAACTGTAGGTTGCTATTCACACACATGGGCTAAGAACTGCACACAGGTAAAAAGTTATTCAGAGCACTTGTCATAGTGACACTGCTGAGGAGGTGACAAAAATGGAACTGGCTTGGCAGAGCAGGAAGATGGATTGCAATGCTCTTAGAAGAGAGGCCCCAGGCAATGGAATTGTAGATCTTGAAGCTGGCTTAGAGTTATTCCAAATAGGTAAAGGGTGAAACCTTTCAGACCCCACATCCACTGGGCATTGGACACAAACTATTGGTTAGAGACCCAAGAAAGCATGCAGTTCTTCTCAGTGGTTAGCCAGCGCAGAGAAGAGCACCCAGTGTCCCAGGGGTTAAGAGAATGACTACTCACTCTTGAAGAGGGTTTGTTGGTCCTAGTTTGCTTCTCCATTGCTGTGCTAAAACACTAACCAGAACTAAATTGAGGGAAGAAAGGGTCTATGTGGCTCAAAGTTGCAGTCTGTCACTGAATGAAGCCAAGGCAGTAACTCAAAGCAGAAACCGTGAAGGAATGACACTTATGGACCAAGCTCAGCTACCCGGTCATCAGATCGAGCACAGTGTGCTGGGCCATCCTATTATCAGTTAGCAAATTTAAAAATACTTTCCAGAGATGCCCATAGACCATTCTGATAATGGTATTTCCACAAATGAGATTTCCTCTTCCCGGGAATGTCTAAGACTTGGTGAAGTTGACAACTATCTATGGTAGAGTCTAAGTTCACCAGGACTCACTTCCACACCATCTACCATTTCTCTAGTGTATCTAGCATAGCTTCTGCCTCACTTCAAATGAATTCAGATCAACTTCGTATGGAGAACAAATGTACATTGACTCTTCTTCCTAAAATAATACCTACCTACGTATGTCTGTGCATTTGCATGAACATATATGAGTGTTTGTGAATATGCATGTATATTAGGTATCAGAACCATGCAGGAATGAACCCTATCATACTGAATAAACCATATGGATTTAGAAATCAATGAGCTATTAAAGTATTATGGCTACTTCATTCTAAGCTATTCAGGGGGAAAACTCTGGTGCTCTTAAGACAATAACAGATCCATCAAATCCATTACATGCAATTTTGCTACATAGTTAATATACTTCAATAAAAAACTTCAGAGGTTCCCCAAAGACTATGTATTGAACAATTTTGATGCCTGTGAATTAAGTTTTCTAACTAAGTTTTTCAATATTGAGAAGTTTTATATTCTTTATGAAATAGCTACTTTCCAACTTTTTGAGTAAATAAAGAAAAGAAAGTCATTTTCAAATAATCACAGTGTTTACCTTGAAGAGAAAAAATAGTTAGGAACGCTTAGTTCTTTGTGATATCTGACAAATCAAAGACCCATTTTAACCTATTTATTTAATCTATAAAATGGTAATATTAATGATCTTAGAAATTTGTTTTTAAAACATAACCAAAATATTAGGTAGAACTAAGGACACAACCAAATAATAATTACTGCTCGATAGCTCCTATGTTAAGTCCATTGTGTACATGTTATTCTGAGCTGTATTAGAACTCAAAGACATATGTAACATTATTGTCCCTACTTGGAGAAACAAGCAAAACAAAACTTGCAAAGACGAAGTGCAACCATCAAGGCCAAGGCCACACAGTCAGAAACCACCCGGTCTCTCCAACTCCAAATACCATGAGGTAATTCTGCTCTGCCTTCCCATAGTAAAATATACTTGAAAGTGTTGTAAAGCTGTGAGCCCCGTTTTAAATGTCACTTTCATTTCTCCTTCATCTTTGCTGACCTTCTCTTTCCTTGGGCCTGTCTCCCTGTTGAAAGTAGGGTTAGAGTAGATTACATCTGCTCTACCAACTTATTGGAAAAATTCCTCCCTGAAGCGTGGTCCTGGTGGGAGGCCTGGGTGGAAATGGTCTTCTCTGAGACTGAAAGACAGACGTATCTAATTTTCATTTGTGGGCACTGCTTCATGGGACACAGTCATTCTCAAAGTCTAATGAGTCAACTCCAGTTTAACGGTATTTAGACTGAGGCATGTCACAGGGTTGGAGTGCTACTTCTTCCTGATTTATTGTAGGTTAGTGAATACCCAATGATAGGATCTTAGTCCTTTCTGTAAATTCAGACAGTCTCCACTCTATAAATACACTTTGTTATTCTAGTGACGTAAGCTCAGCCTAGTTCCTTTTTTAATTACTCTATTTCACTGTGCCAAAAAAAAAAAAAACTATTTCAAAATATATCAGAACTCAGTCCAAAAAAATAATCTATTCACCTGTAAAAATAGGGTTGAAGGGATTTTGAAGAAATTCAATTGCATTTTTTAACACGCGCGCACACACACACACACACACACACACACACACACACAATTTAATTGCTCTCTTTATTTTTCCAAGGTCTCTGGGAACTCAAAAAAGGAGCTAAACAGATTCTGGACTTTATAAAAGAAATTAACTTCCCAGATTAATATATTGTTTGCCAAGTTTCAGTTTAGAGTGAATTTTTACAACCACGTTATAAAACTCCTGAAAATCCCATGGGGACTTTGAACAGAAAAGCTTAGTGAACCCAAGTACATCTGATGATAACCTTGGAGCCAAAACCCATGGAAGAACCACTGTCCCAAATAGAAAAGGGGACAGAGTCAGTTCATATGCTAAAAGAAATGATAGATATTTTATGATGTTCATATATTTTGCAAAGCATGCCATAGGGTATTCCGTAAAATTTTATTTGGATCTGTTGGGGGATGAATGACTCATTGGCTGCTAATGGGATACAGAGCTCTTTACTTCAAGGCCACCAGTACAAATCTTCCCTGGGAAGAGGGTAATATAAAACTGTTACAATTGATCAACCCTTGTTTAATCCCACTCTCCACCTATTCTGGTAACGCCTTCTTCTCGGCGCTTTCTGCAGGCTTCTAATCTTGGAGCTATGAAATCCCATTTATACTTGAAAGTTATATACATTTTTAATCAAGTAAAAAAGAATGTTACTCATTTATTTTTATCTCAGATCAGTCACTAAATAATTGGTGCAAACTTTAGCAGGGCCATCAAGAATTCAATGTCAAATATCACAATTCATTAGCCAGCATTTCATAGGCCCCTTGGTGCTAAAAAGTCAGCATCAAATACAAGGACATGGTCCATCTAATGAACAGTGGTGTAAAGAACTAAGGAACAAACTGAATAATAAAAGGCAGAGAGAGAAAGGAAATACATTTATTAAGCACAAAGTGTGCACTGAGCAGTGGCTACGATCTTTACCTATGTAACTGAATTCTCACAACAGCTGTGTCAAGTACTGTTTTGTTTACACGTTGCTAGGTGAGGAAACTGATCTTCTGCTCCATAGAATTGGAAAGAGACAAGGATGCGGATCCAGCACAGACCTGTGTTATTCTAGAATGTTTCTTGGTTTCTGCCCTCAGCCTTTTAGTGTGGGACATAGAAGTTATTGCAGTGTCCCTTAGCCAACTTGTGTTGTCAAATGGTTAATGAACAATTACCATCTAGCTTTCCAGGTTCAGGGGTTAAGTCCTTAGGAAGCATTGCCTCCCAGTTTAATATGTGTTGTCAACCTGACTCTGTATCTTCCACAGAAGTGCATCTCAGCCATGATTAAAATAGACCTCTCATCCTGTTAATAGACATACCTTACTTGCAGGCCAATCTAAATATGCAATAAGTTGAGGTTATTTTAATACACACTTCCTCTAGATCACATTACTTATAGAAAAGACTCTAAAGGGGTGGGGACAGAGATGGTTCAGAAAGTAAGAAGAACACATACTCCTCCAGCAAAAGACTCAAGTTCAGTTCCCAGCACCCACTTTGGGTAATTCACAACACCCGCAACTCCAACTGCCGGGGATCTAATGTCTTTTTCTGACTTCAGAGGGCACCTCCACTCATGTGCGCATATACACAAGCACACACGTGCACACAATTAAAAAGTAAAAAATATTTTTTTTCTTTTTTGCTCCCCATCCCCAACTGATCCTTCCAGTCCACCTGCATTATTCAATCTATTTTCTTTCCCAGTGAGATTCAAGCTTCCCCACTTAAACCCTCTTTGCTAGCTAGCCTCTCTGGGTCTGTGGCTTGTAGCTCGGTTATTCCGCACCTCACAGCTCATAGCCACTTAAAAGTGAGTTCATACCATGTTTGTCTTTCTGGGTCTTGGTTACCTCAATCAGGAGGATTTTGTCTAGTTCTATCCTTTTGCCTGCAGATTTCATGATGTTTTTTTTTAAACAATACTCCATTGTGTAAATGTACCACATTTTCTTCATCCCTCCTTTGAGTAGGGGACATCTAGGTTGGTACAAGTTTCTGGCTATTATGAATTAAGCTGCTATGAACATAGCTGAGTAAGTTTCCTCGTGGTAGGGTGGGACATCCTTTGGGTATATGGCCAGGAGTGGTGTACCTGGGAACCACCGTAAGGAAATATTTTTAAGAGAATGATCCTGAAATGAAACAAATAATAAAAATTAAAATGAAGCAAAAATAAAAATGTATAGAAAACACTCATAGACAGAGAAAATGTTTCACTTATTAACAAAAAGTCACACACCACACAGAGACTCAGATGTATCATGGAGATGATGATCTCATAACTAATAGATTATGTTTAACTGAAATGCATTATTTACAGAAAGTATAACTTAAATGACTACCAATTTATACCACTGATATGGATATATTTTATTTTTCTAGTTTTGAAACAATGACTTATAAAGAGACTGATTTAACTTTAAGTAATATAGTTTAAGTTTAAAAAGTCTCCCTCAAATTAAATTTTTCAGGGTTTCTATTCCTACACAAAACATCATGATCAAGAAGCAAGTTGGGGAGGAAAGGGTTTATTCAGCTTACACTACCATGTTGCTGTTCATCCCCAAAGGAAGCCAGGACTGGAACTCAAGTAGGTCAGGAAGCAGGAGCTGATGCAGAGGCCATGGAGGGATGTTACTTACTGGCTTGCTTCCCCTGGCTTGCTTAGCTTGCTCTCTTATAGAACCCAAGACCACCAGCCCAGGAACAGCACCACCCACAATGGATCCTCCCACCTTGATCACTAATTGAAAAAACGCCTTACAGCTGGGTCTCAGGGAGGCATTTCCTCAAGAGAAGCTCCTTTCTCTTGTGGTAATTCTAGCTTGCATCAAGTTGACACACGAAACCAGCCAGCACAGTATCCATACATCTCATAGTCTCTGTACTTTTATTTTCCTTTTAGTTTGTGGTCTAAGGCACTAAAGTATGTAGTGCCTCCAGCAGAAGTTGTGGCCCAGATTAAAGGTGTGTACAACCACACCTTGACCCAAACTTATCTTTATTAGGAATTTGCTCTGTCCCAGGGTGGCCTTGAACTCAGAGATCTGCTTGCCTCCGACTTCTGGATTAAAGGCATGTACCACCTTGCCTGGGCCAAAGCTTTTCATGGCCACAATGCCTCATGATCTGGATCAAAACTGTGTCATCCCAAGTCAAGATCAGAAGCCTGTGCCTTCCAGCCTCAAGATCTGGATCACAGCTGTTCCCTCCAGTTCATTCCAGATGTAGTCGAATGAATTGACAACCAAGAAGAGCTTTCACACAATTTATTTCCAAGATTCAAACCCAGTCTCATAAGAATGGGACTAATTCATTTAAGTCTTTAAGACATAAGCATATAGGAATTACACCTCCCAATATTGTTGTCTTGGAGGTTAATTTTCAACCAGTGAACTTAGAGAACATTGAATTCACTGTAAGGTCTCCCAAGGCCAGAATTGGGTTATCAGTACGAATAGGGAAGGTGCTAAAGAAGGATCCACTCTGAAGTACTTTCAAACTGTTAGCATAGCAAAGCTTATTGGAGTTGTAGGATCGTGGTTTCTTCCCACATAAGTTCTCATCCAGTTAATGCTATCAGCAACCGGTGGCTACTTTCTGATCCTTGTGTCTCCGAAACCATCTATTACTCACTGGTTCCTAAGACTTGCATTCTATCCTCCCCTCTTTAGGAGAACAGTCCCTTACAGGGCTCATGTGATCAGTTATCCCACCTAAATAATCTTGCTTTTGATCATTTCCAGGTCAACTGACCAGTAACCTCAGTTGCCCTTGCAGCATCATTTTTATCATATAAATTTTAATCATGATTACAAGTGATGATGAAATGTTAAGAGGAAAAGGTAAAAAACCTACCCTCAATATGGAAGTCGGAACAGCCCCAGAGGCTGAGATGTACGAGGGAACAAAAGCCTTGTCCTAGTGCAGATCACAAATGACCAAGGAGACATCAGTCCTATGCAGAGCAGGCAGAGAGCTTGCGTGACACTTGCCTACGTCGCTTTTTGACACTGCAGGTGGCTCTAAACGAATGTTTCACGTGTCCACTTGCAAGTGATGGATTTCACCAAGCTGCAGTACCAAGGCAATATGAATGTGCTTTAAAATTTGGAAAGATACACTGCTGGAAACACAAAATTGAGAAACTGACTGTATTAGGAAAAAAAAATAAATGTTAAGATATTGTAAAAATAATATTTTTGTTGCCACATCATAACTGTGATTTTGAGGGTCATGAATTATAATGTAAACACCCGTGTTCTCCAATTATGTTAGGTGACTGCAGTAAAGGGGTCTTTTGATTCCCAGGGGACTTGTGACCCACAGGTTGAGAACCATTGCTCTAAAGTGTAGCACATTAACTTCTTCATAAAGTACAACCGTTCGCCTAGTTAAAATCTTTTTTCACTAGAGAAACACTAGTTTTCTGAGCCTATGTTTCATTTCTGTCATGTGTATATCGAGATTCATGCACTAAACCACCATCCCTAAGAGAAAAATATGCACATATAGCCCTCTCTGCCTGTTCTTGAGTCTTAACATGCTTCATCTTGAGGCAGATAGTCAAAGTGGACTGAGGAACTAACTAAAAGACTGGAAATTTTCCAAATTAACTTTCAAATGAAATAAACTTTCATGTTGAGCAATTTGTGGCTTTACACATCATACATACATACTACATACATACATACATACATACATACACACACATACAAATATATATATATATTATTAAAATTCACTATTTAATAAATAAGTTAGAGATTTGCCTAAGTTTCAAAACAGATGACTCAGTGAAGGCACGAGCTACACACATGATGTGGAATAGCCAATTATCTGACCAGGAACAGCCCACGTAGTTGTCTACCCATAAAAGTTCTATGTTAGTCCTTCAGTAGTACTAACCATCCACTTTAAGTAGACCATATACCCAAACACGTACGTTTGGTAGTATTTTGCTAAAAATTAAGCCCATTCAACTTTTTAAAATGAGAATACTCAGAATAATATCACCAAAAGGGTATAAGCTGTTTATCAAACATAAAATTTTGACATTACCCTAATCAACTCTCATGCCTATTGTCTAAAGATGATTATTCACAACTTTTTCTTTTATTCTAAGAGCACAGACATCCTCTCCCCCTTTTTATGCTTAACCTGCTTGACTCTGTTTCATAAACAACCAAAAAGAAAAAAGAAAAAGAAAAAAAGAAAAGAAAAACCAAGCCAATTCCATAAAAACAAACCCCCCCATCTACAAAACTTAGTCATAGAAACACGAATGGCCTTATACCTAGTAAAGATAAACAATCAGTAACTGGCAATCTTCTAAAACAAAACAACCAGGAGACCCAGATGCTATCACTGAGGAATTCTACCAAAATCCAGAGTAAAAATAACTTCAATTCCATGCAAACTCTTGCCAAGATGTAAATAGATGCTAAAATGTTTAATGTATTCTCTGAGACTAGTGTTACTCCTATATCAAAAATAAACAAATATATTAGTTATAGTCCAAATATTGTATAAAGATAGGTGTGAAACCAAAAAGAATTAAATTGAACAATAGTAAAATAATTTATGTTTCACTATCAAGTAGGGTGATATATACATACATATATCTATTATATAGATATATGTATCTATATGTGTGTGTGGCTCACTCAGCATTTGAGAATCAGCTCCATAACCCATAAGATTAACTAGCTACAAAGGAAATGCCACATAGTCGGCTCTACAAATACAGAAAGGATTTGCAAATGCCTAAGTCTCTCATAATCATATTAATAAACTAGGATAGAGAAGACCATCCTTTCTGTGTTCTATTTTAAAGTTTATTCTTTTCTCATACATTACATCCTGAATACAGTTTCTCCTACCTCCACTCTTCCCATATCCCCCACCTCCACTCTCTCCCAGATCCACTCTTCCTCCATTTCCCTTCAGAAAAGAGTAAGCCAAGGAGGTTTTTCTTAATTTAGTAAAGAATATACATGAAAAGCTCCACCTAAAAGAAACCAAGTGATGACAAATTTGAAGCCCTCACACTAAGGGAATAAAGGAAAGATGGATTTTTCCTATGTGTGCTTTTATATATCATATTAGAAATCTTAGCTAATGCAATAAGATAGGAAAAGCAATAAAAGTTATACAGACTACAAGAGAAGAAGTAGATAAAAATACTTTTTATCACAGATGACATAACCATGTCTGTGAAAATTCTAAGTCATTTCAACATGTGGGACTAAGAAGTATTATTATTTATTATCAAGGTTACAAGATATAAGGTTAGCATGAATAAAAGACTCAATGCATATGAATAAAGGAAACTAGAATCTGAAATTTAAAAAGCCATGTTATCTTTATCACTTGACACTTAGGTATATCACTAACAGAAAGATATATTCTCTGTCAAGGAAGAAGGTAATACAATAGTGTCAAGAATTTAGTTTTTCCCAAATTTAGAAAATGTTATTAGGTGTCTATAATTCAGTGGCATCACAAACAGTTTCATGACATCTTAGGGGAACGTAACATACATAACCCCACCCTAGTTACTGGATCTCTTTCTTTACTGCGTTTTTAGTATTCATCATTGATTTTCTTTCCCTTCGTTGTTTGACTCTATTGTGAATCAACAAGTGGAAAATTTCTTCTTCACGTTCAAGTGTCAGCAGGATTCAGTCTTCTGGTCCAGTCGCTTTCTCTCTATCACATGTCTGTTATGTCCTCTCAAGTAACTGCGTGCCATTCACCATCACCTAAAAGGTGCTGTGTTTAGAAACAAGGCCCAAACTGCATACTGAGCACTCAGCTTGCAAATACATTCATTTGTGGGTCATCATAGCCTTGCTACCTAAATAAAACATTGCTTTCTCAAACAAAACACGATTCACTTACCCAAGTGTACATATGAGCATGTGTGCATGTATGTAGATATGTATGTTGTCCTTGTTAGGGTTTTACTGCTGTGAAGAGACACCATGACCTCACCAGCTCTCATAAAGAAAAGCATTTTATTGGTTCTAGTTCAGAGGTTCAGTCCATTGTCAACATGGTGGGAAACATTGTGCACAGAGTCAGACATAATGTTGGCGAGGAATCTGGGAGTTGGATATCTGGATCAGCAGGCAGCAGAGAGAGAGAGAAATTGGACCTGGCTTGAGCATTTGAAAACCTTGAAGCCCACCCCTCCCAGTGACAAACTTCCCCTGACAAGGCCACACCTACTCCAACGAGACCACACCCACCACCTAATAGTGTCACTCCCTCATGACTGAGCATTCAAATTTATAGTCTATAGGGGCCATTCTTATTCGAACTACCATGTATGTATGTATGTATGTATGTATGTATGTATGTATGTATGTATGTATACACATATATACATATAAACACACACATACGTACAGATAGACACACTCTTCTCCACACTCTTCTTCATGCTTTTCCTCATCTCAGTTATTAGCAGATTTAAGTAACTTTCAAAAGAAAACCAAGCAAAAAAATAAATTCAAGGAAGTTTTTGAAAAATAGAAGAGAAAAAAGAGAAACAAGCTAGATATAGGTTAGCTTCTTTGAGGAGGTACAAGATCACTTGTTATTGAGCTAAAACAAAGTGAGTGAACCACTAAATAACCAGACTCGCATTTAATGAGTAAATGAACTAAAACCATTGAAAATCAAAACATACCTCAATAGACAACTTTAACCTCTTATAGACATCATCATTGCAACCACCTTAATTCAAACCTTCTTCCTTCCTCTCCCTGTCGACTATAATACCAGTCTAACTAGTCATGAACATTAATACTTGTAACCCTTTCTGCACATAGAAGGCTGCGCCAAAATTTTGTGTCAGAGCATTTTATATTTCTATTCAGCATTCTCCAATGATTTTCTCAACAACAAGATAATCCAACATTCTTACACCGCCAATGAAAGAGCTAACATGTCTTACTACTAAGTACCACTTTAATGCTGTCTTCTCTCCTAGATCCTCACTCTATAACTTTCCTGTCCTTCCACATGACAGTGTGCTGTCTAATGCTGTATTCTCTGCCATTCTATCTTCTGGGTTTCTGCATTTGCTATTTCATCTTCCCGGAGCACCTTTTCTGGAACATTCATTTTGCATTGCTTGCTGCTGAACTTCATTTACGTCTCTGCCCAAATGTGACATCATCGTTCATATCTTTAGTAAGCATTCTAACTATAACAGGATGTCTGGTATACTCCACATTCTCTTATGGTTTTACAAGAGCATCCATTGCCAGTTGCCAACTCAATATGCATTAAGGAACATCTTTAATATGATATTTTGTCTGTACCATAGACATCATAGAATTTGTCCAACTACCTTTACCTGTTTAGCAATGACCACACAAAGCAGACATCAGCTGGTCAGTAGTTTCCATTAAACCCAAAATGTGGGCTAGTTAAGAAAAAACATAGGGATATAGAGTCCATTTCTCATAGATTTGGTGCTGTAGCAATAATGGGTTATGCTAACAGATGTCCAACGATGCACTGAGGAATTAATCAGAACGAGTCCCAGTGCCTCTCCAACAATAGACCCTGCAATGTTGCTCCAAGTCTCAGTGGTGTCAGGTCCTTCCTTCTGTCATGTTTCATTACCTGTTTCCAATACTGCTCTTGCCTTTTCCACGAATTTTTAGGATTTAATATTTGCCTTTGGGATTTGTTCACCTGAAACAAAGGAGGTTGTAAGTTAACAGGCAAAGCTTCTGTGAGCCAATAAGTAAAAATACATTTTAGAGAATGGGAATTTTGATTCTCCCACCACCTCTCCATTCAGATTTTCACATATCTACATGGATGTTTCCATTGCCCAAGTAGACACAATCTTAAATTACCCTTCACGTTCTATTTTATCACCTGATTTATGGAAATGTATTATTATTATTGTTACAATTATTGCTATCTAATACAGTGCATTACAAGCAGCATTGGGAATCTGCTGAATCCAATCATAGCCTTGGCCTTGTCTGTTTTACTTGTGGGTTGATGTCATTGTTGTTGACTACTCTTCCAAATGGCTTGAGTGCATCATCTTTGACTCTTACAGATAATCCAGGTAGACTTTTAGAAGAACAACGCACATGTGAGATTTACATTGAGAATTTTAACCTAGTGTATATTTTCACAGAGAGATTTGAGTATGTAGAGAACTGCTAATTAAGGTTTGGAAAACTGAATAAGTAATGGGACAGCCATTACAGGCAAGAGTTTACAGAACCCAAGGTTGCTCCCAAGGTTGGGGAGACGAGGAAAGGTAAAGCTTGACATGGCTCAGTTAGAAGCTTACAGTAGAAGGTAGGCAGAGCTGGGTCTCAGTCCCCCGAGTAGGGTTATTGTTATAAGATACAGAGGAGGTTTATTCTAAGCATATTAAAAAAAAATCTACACCTGCTTTGTCAGCTACTGGAACAGTCATGTTTCTGAACTCATGCTGACAATGACAGAAACCATCAGGAAGGAGCAAATTCCTGTCTTGTCCAACTGTCCCCTCTCCACTCAGGAATGATTCCAGTTATAATAGTGTTCCCCTGCTTGTTCTTTAACACCTTTGAGTGCCATCACCATTTGGTCCATCATTCAGTGTGTGAAGTCTGGAATAGAGCAAGGATAAAATGACAGATAAGTTGATGTAAAGCTATTCACTTCAACTACCTGTCCAATACACGTGTTTTTGGAAGGTAAAAAACTAAATAAATAAATAAAATGAGCCTGCTGTGGGGCAGTAAAAGTTATAGGACAAGCCAGAGCTTCTCAGGTTTTCCTTTTGCATTAGTATTTATGTACTGGTCAATTTAATAATTATATTCTCCAATCTTTATAGACATGGTAATATTAACAACCAATTTATTAATTTTTGTTTAATGTCATCTTTTAAGCAAAAAAATGAACACTTTTAGGAACTAAAATTCAATGATCCATTGTTGCTGCACTGGATACTTTGCCTCTTCTCCTGCTAAGGCTGAAATCCCACAGAGAAATGATGTTTTGCTGTTGTCACTGGTCCAATGGAAGACAGTTAGACATCCTGGCTTGCTTCTGAAACCAACATCCTAAAATCTCATTGGCTTTTATTCACTTCTACTTGACTAATTCTTTACAATTGTATAGTATTTGTGACACAGAAATCGAATCAGAACAGGTCAACAGAGTATACTCCTTTTTAACATGGGCATTATTTCGCACAGAAGGAGGCGTTGCGGGTAAGGAGACAGAATAAATGTACAGTGAGAGCTGAGCAGACCAGAGCTGTGTCCCCAGAACCCACAGTGAAGGGAGACAATCAACTCCAATAGTGGTTTTCTAACCACGTGGGCACCTTGCACACACACACACACACACACACACACACACACACACAAACACACACAGAGTTTCAACAAAAGGTTTTCTCTTTCTCTCTTACAGGACCTGGGAATCTCAGCCTTGTCCCTACTGCTGACTGTTTATTTCCTACGGGAATGCAGGGGAGGCAGAGACCTGGTGTTCAGTTGTGGAACCGCTGCTAATGCCATCAGTGTACAACGCTTAGTACCAACAACAGCTCTGGTCAAACTAAGGCATCCCACAACCAAGCCTGTACTTGTGAATATGGTAAACTGACTGACAGTGGAGTTGATGCTGCACAAGTGTGAGAGGGAATTAAGAGAGGCGGAAGTAACCAGAATGCATTGTAATGTATATGTATGACATGGTCAAAAATAGCCTAAAACCGCTCAAGGTCACAGTATCCATCCCCTACAGAAAACCCCTACCTCAACCTCCTTTAAGGTATGAGAAATCAAGATTGTTTTCTGAAAATTCCCTTCACTTTACATTGTCCTTGTTGGTAATTTCAAAATTCCATTTTCTCCAGAAACCAATTTGTTGTTAATACAGTTAAAGCTTATGCCGTGCTTGGTAATTTCTCCAGGAATTATATAGTCTCCTTCCTCGAGATAATTTTGCATCGCTCATAGATGCACACATGCACACAGACGCAAACAAACTTATCAGCCCATATCAGTAAATGGCCAAAGCCCCGAGGGAACTCAGGAAAATTATACTTGGCTGTAGTATAATGGTATCTGCAATGGATTGGCTACTTATCCATGTTTACAAACAGGACACAAAAGCTTAATTTTATCATAATTGAAGAGCAATTCTGGGAAATTCATGTAATTTAATGTTTTAACTGTCTTTTATTACCATATGTAAATGGACTGCAAAGGAGCAGTGTCTGTTGAGTGCAATCTAATGCCCCACAATTTCTCTGGAACACAATTTAAATTTCAAATCGTGTTTAATGCTTTTGTACACGTCACAAGTCTCTTGTATTAAAGTTTATCATATATATCATATATATATATATATATATATATATATCAACCAGTATTTGGAGGAAAACAAAACCAGAAATGAAAACAAATGAGAGAGGGCCATTTGGAAACCTGTCCTAAAGCACCTGCTCACCCAGAATGCTTCATTCACTCCGACCTGGACTTTTCCTCCCTTCTTCTGATGTAGCAGTCCCTGCCTCTGTCAGACACTAGAAAATTGGACAATAAACAGCTCTCTGCATTTGCACTGTGTTACCTGGATGGAAACACTTCCTTTCCATTGTTAGGGTTAATGGGGGACGGTGATACATGATGAGACTTACTGTGCCTCTAGGGCTGGCCACTTCTTCTTGTCAAGGTGATCTGCTTACTGGCTTCCTTCTGAGCTGTCATGGGTGCTTTGTTAACATCCATGGCAATATGTCCTCCTTCTTATTATACTTATTATTGGTGTGTGTGTGTGTGTGTGCGCATCTGTCTGTCTGTCTCTCTGTGTCTCTGTCTCTGTCTCTCTCTCTTTTGTTTCTCTCTCTCTCTCTCTCTCTCTCTCTCTCTCTCTCTCACACACACACACACACACACACACAACATATAAATAAATAAAGTACTAATCTAGTAACTCCGAAGAACTAGGGTCCTTGCTCTTGGGTAATTTGTGATAATAAACAGTTGTACAGTTGCCCCTAATCTGCCCTTCCGGCTCATTTATGTGATGCGAATCCACTGGGCAAACCTTAAGGCTTTTACTCACTTAGGGGATAGAACATTTGTAGTAATTAAAAATTTCTTTCTTGACCAACTTAGAGACTCAGGAAATAAATAGGATTAGTAATACAATCAAATTAAATCTTGTAATACTTACAAACACAAGTAAACCCCCCAAAATGATCAGCGTTGATCCTGTGATGTTTCTAAAACTATATCTTTCTACTTTTCAAGTTTACTATTTCATATACATCCGAGTAGAAGGCACTGGAGCAAAGGGCACACAGCAGGGCCATTTCGGTGAGCTGGAGCCAAAAATGCCTTGATTTTGGTGGAGAATCTAAGGAGCCTGAGGGGCTAAGGTAAGTGTATGGCTTACCAATGAATGATGAACTAGTAACTGTGACCTCAACAAAACACTGACATAGGTTGCCCTGCCCAAGGGCAGCTGAGTAATCCCCCCAGATAAACATTACTTGAAAGAATACTCTTCCACCACTTTGACAGCCAGAAACTACAGTCCAAATCCCAACAGTGCTACAACTTCATCTGTTCTCTAACTTGAAGGGGGTTGGGTGGCCAGCTTGGCCTACTGAGGAGATTGGTGACCTACTGAGGAGGTTGGGTGACAGCCTCTTGGACATAGTGCCCACATTACCAGGAGAATTCAGCTCCTCCTCCCAACTCAAGCAAGAACCACAAAGCAGTGCACAGGCTTTACAAAGCAGTGACAAAATGTGCAGTCAGACAGTTTGATCACAGATTTCATCTGCCAGTTCACCCTTCTCTGCTGGCTTTAGACATCAGATTAAGATCTTCACTTCTCCCTCCTTCTTGTCCAGTTTTAAGAAAGGTCTAACCACTGCTGGCTCTCCATTATTTTGACTGACAGCTCAAATTGTGTGAACATCACAATCAATTCTAGGGTTTTTTTTTCCTTTGGATTAACTAACAACTGCCCTCTCAACTAGCCAATGACAGATACTCTACTAACTACAATGAAACCACCCAGTTGGAGTCAAGGGTAATATGTATTATTCAGAGTCACGATATTTTCTGTTCAATCAGATAAATACATAAAGTCATCTTGTAGATTGAGAGTCAACACATCAAATTTAGTGATTCCCCAACTTTCCTCCACTTGAAATCTTTAAAAGACTATTGACGCCTGAATCCAGAGTCAAATATTCTGTTTAACTGCTATAAACTGTGAACACCGAGATTTGAGCAACATATCCCAGGTGATTTTAATGCACGGCCAAATTTGTGGACCACTATTATACTCATTAAACAATGTCTTATATTTTGTTTCCCAAGTTAAAAATTCAGCATTTCTATTTACTAAATTATAACTTTATTATTTTTCTTCAACTAATAACAGTTATCTCAAATTATTATTGGGAAAAGACTAACAGAAGAACATAGAAAAGTGTCCAGTGTATAGTAAGTGCTCAAAAAATGTTGGGAAATGAGCCACTTACTGGCCTAATCTGACAAGACCTGTTTCTATTATTTTCTTGTGAAATTCTTAGATTAATTCATTCATTTGAAACATATTTATTGCCTTAGCTGTTTTCTCATTGCCATGACTAAAACACCTAAGGGAGAAAAGAATCTGGTGAAGAGTTCCAGGATACAGTACATCATGGTAGAAACAAAATACAAAAACAAAACAAACGAACAAACAAAACATGGTAGTATGCAGATAAGGTGCATTGGCAGGAGAAAAAACTGTATACTCGGGGTAGAGGGTGATCAAGAAGTGGTGTCCTTGGGCAAATCCTGAAGTGGGAGTAGAGTGGGGCTGTCCCTGATTCTTGTGACTACTTATAAGTGGTTTTCTACCTACTGGTTTGCTTTGATTAGCCTTGATATAATAGTGTGTGCCTGGTCTTAGTAGAGCTAGTTACGCCATGTTTGATTGATGTCCCTAAGAGGGCTTCTTTTTTCTACTGGGGTTTGCTTGAGAGGTGAAGGGGAAGCTCATGGAGGGAAGGATGAGAAACTGAGGTTGAGGTATAATATATAAGAGAAGAATAAATAATAAAATCAAAGAAGTAGAACTGTGGTATAAAACCTCATAATCCCACCAATCTCCAGTTACTCACATCCTCCAGCATGGCTCTGCCAAAGGTTTCACACCTTCTACACAGCCCCACCAGCGGGGGACCAAGTGTTCCAACACATAAATGTGTGGGGGACAGTATAATGCATTTTAAACCACTTACACTAGCTGTCTAAGGCTTCCATAGACATTACTACACTCTCGGTGGTTTAAAACAACACTAATCTATCATCTTAGAATCTTGTTGGCCAGGTGTCTGACACAGGAGTCACTGGACTCAGTTGTAGTGTTGGTGAAGATGCATTTCTTTCTGTGACCTCCATGAAGGACTCTTGAGCCTCCCAACATTCCTTAGCTCAAAATCCCCTCCTTGGTCTTCACAGTATAGTATGGCATCTTTCTGATCTTTCCCATAGCACATCTCCCACTAACCACACTTATCTGGGAAATGTGCTTCAACTTTTAAGACCTCTGTGATTAGAGCAAGCCCACATGGGGTGAGAAAGGCTGTTCTCCTCAGCTCCATATATGGTTCCTCAGTTGCAGGTGAAAAGTCCCTGTGTGTGGGATTAGGGAGTAGAAGGCTTTGGGCGGCCATCATTCTTCCAATTCAGAATTGCTGTAGCCTTTCAGCATATCCTTTCCAAATGTCTACTTGAATAAACAAAACTAGTATACTCCTTAAATCAAGCAAAAACTACTCTTCTTTTCTAAATAAGCTTTATTTCAAATATTTTAGGGACTATTATCAAGTCTGTGTCAATAATGTATTTTCATAACACTTAATATTCACTAATACTATGATGTGCTAGCCACAGCGTATCTACAGAGAAAAAAAAACAAGTTGCCCACTATTTAATCTTCCTTCATATTCCTCAGAATTTCAGTAGGTTTTACAATTTATCAAATTCCCTTCCTCCTGGCAGAGTATTTAACTTCTGCGGATTCTTAATACCATCCCAAACCCTCGCTAAAAAAAAAAAAAAAAAAAAAAAGCCACTAAAATAAAACTAAGTAAGAGATGCTAACTGCCCTAATCCTGCTTCCTGACACTATTTGCACCTCTCTGCATAATCCATCATCTCTCTGTAGCACCAATTGACCCTAAAAATTCTGGGCAAATTCCCAGAAACCCATGAGCTAGCCCACACACTATGCAAAGAGCAGTGGACATTATCACCTGGAAAGGCTCTGCTAAACAAATATCTACCATCTAACCAACGCCACCCCTTGACCTCTTTTTCTGGGCATGAACACCTGGGCATGATGCTAAGAGAGGCCATCTTGACCACACAAATTAGCTTTGATCGCATTTTTAATTCTTGTTTCTTCTCGCTTTAGTTTTGGTCTAGCTGTTGCTTCTCCAACTGGCTCACTTTGCTTTCTATGTCCTCTGCTTCTATCCTTCTATGACTGAAAAGCAACCTAGAAGAGTCTGCCTGCCTCCTAGAGAAGTAGGTCTGAGGAACCATGTCTTACACAGTCACTTGTTGATGAATGAAAATGGTGAAAGGCTGGACAGATACAACAGATCCAGATGACAGAAGGCTCTGGACTCCGAGCAGTGTGAATGTGATTCATTAAATGATAGGGCCATCATAAGCTCTTAGGTAGAGGAGTGACAAGAAGATAGCCATATCTTTGAAAGAACAATCTGACAGTCCCATGTCTGATAACTTAGAAGCCAGGAGAAAATAAAACAGAAGCAAGCAGAAGACAGACAAGAGCCCAAGTCTCAGATAAGGATCTGCAGGATGTGACAATCTATACAAAGCAGAAGCAAGGGTAAGACCAAGAGAATCAGGAAAGAGAATCTTCGGGGCTTAGTAACTCATTGTATATGGGCAATGCCTTGATGACGGGTTTCCAAGGTGACTCTGTCGTGGGAAGTACAGCTATAGGGTGACGGTGTCACTGCTCAGATTGTACGTGAGGATGCACTGCTGACACATACTGGGGGACATTCTGCTGGCACATACTTGGGGACAGGAAAGGCTGTTTACTTCAAAACTTGGGCATCTTAACAGTAATTAACAAAATTTATGTTATTCCCTGATTAAAATCCTCCACAGCTTCATACTTTGGTTTATTTAAGTTCTAAATGCTAAATATTACCTGAAAGATTCTGCTTTAAATATGTCACATCCTCTAATCTCATCTCTCACGGTTTCTCTGATGTTTAAGTGCATAGTATGAGGTGAATTACCTTCTGCCCACACATTTGGACCCATATCTTGCCCAACACAGAATTCTACGTTGTGATTATTGCAAAAATATGTAGATTGATATATAAATCCTGCTGATTTCTTTCTAAAAGGAAAGAGTCTCTTTTTATCTGAGACAGAACCTATAATAATGATGTAGCCTTGTGATTTCCAGTATCCAACCTAGCAGTTAAATGAAGTGTCTGAGGATTGAGCAGGAGGACACATAGAAGCAGGATATGGAAAGAAAAGTGACCGGGATGGAAGGCTTCCTGATCAATCCTAGAGATGTCCCACTCTCATACTTTTATATGAACCTGCAGGATCTCAGTTCTAGCATGAGCATAGGTTTCTCCACAATCAGACCAGAGTCCTGACTACCCTGCTGTCTACATGCAATGCACTCTCTGTACTCTCTGACTAATGCCCACATTTTCGCAAGACCCCAGTTCCATGGTACAACTTGATAAATCATTTCGAGTTAGCTTTCTCTGCTGCTCTCTCAACTTACCTTGTTTTCCTGTTCAGCCTTTGCTGTACTCTACAGGATCTCTTTATAAGCCTGTATTTCTTTAGGGTCTATATTGCTTGCGGTTACCCCAAGCACCCAAGCAATATAGACCCTGATACCTTCTGGAATTCTCACTAGAATGATATAAATGAGATACGTTTACTCTACAAATCCAAAGTAAAGATAGCAGATCTTTGAGTACAGTCTCTAGAGCAAATGGCACTATCAAAACAAAACAGAAATCAGAAAAATCCAGAGGGAGAGAGAAAAGGAGAGAGAGCGAAAGGGGGACGGAGGAGGGAGAGGGGGAGAGAGAGGTATAGAAATATGAAACATTGTAGGTGACCATTATTAAAATCTTTCAAAATGTCGAAAGGTATGTTTCACAGTAAAATGAAAAACAATACCCATTAGTGGGGAGAAAGAATCTTGAGAGACACACAAAACTCCTTTATAAGTCAAAAAATACCAAGTGAAAGATGCTGGAGGGTGCACTAGTCACTTAAACATACATAAGATAAGAAGACTGGGGGTATCAAACTAACAGAGCCATTGTAATGCAAGTAATGGGAATTCCAGGACAAAATAGCAGAGAAAATGGAGGCCAGTGCTTCAGAACTGTACTCCAAGAGAATCTCTAAAACTGAAGGCCCAAGGGGCTGTCACTTATAGATGACACGGATGTATACCACAGCACATCACAGTACGTTCTCAACTCTGGGAGTTTGACTAACACACTGAAGGGTGCCATGAAAGAGATCCAGAACATCAACGTGACAATGGCTTTGAACTTCTCACCGGCATTGCCAAAGAGAGTGAGATAACAATTTCAAAACCCAGAGAGAATACAGTTTCAGAATAGAATGAACTATCACAACCATGAATGAATATCACAACTATTACAAAAGAGAGCATTTCAGACTTTCAGAGACAGGAAGAAAAAAATTGTTCTTACTTTTTTCCAAACTGATCTAATCTGATAAAAGGAGGAGAGACAGTAAGAAAGAGGGAGAGTAGATGTTGGAAATGGGGCCGAATGCAAGTGAGAGGTTAGGGAACTCTGATAAACTATTGATCAAGGAAGAAGAAGAATGACTCTGTGACATCCAGAAGTCTTCTGGGAGAGAGCTGAGAAGCATGGCATTGACATACTCCCAACTGCCTCTCAATGTAACTGAAAAAAGGTTTATTGGGCATAATTGGAGGTAACTTAGCCATAAGTACATGGAAAACTATGAAAATTAAAATAGAAAATGTGATTATGTTTGTTGTTATTATTATCAACAGAATTAAAAGTTTCACAAAAAAGAAACCTAAAAGTAAAACTTTTTTTAAATTTTGTGTATGAGCCTTTCTGTACAACAAGTACTGGCCTTGGGATTTGAACCTACGTATTGGGTTATAGAAGCAATTTTGTTAACTTTATTCTTATTTTCCTCAAAATTAGCACAGCGCATTCTGTTTTCTCCTCTGTAACGAGACGTGATATGGTAGAATATGGATATTAATCAGCCATAACCTGGCTCACATAATGTGGAATAGGCTAGCCACACATGCGCATAGGTAGGATGTGAAGAACATGAAACCAGCTAAGCGTCCTGTGTCTAAGCTGGGAGTTGAGGGCTGGGACCGCTAGTCCTGATTATCGACTTGGATAGACTTAGGCTTACTTAGTAGACATACCTGTGATGTATCGTGAGGGGCTCCCAGAAGGATTAGCTGGGCTCAAGACACCCCTGACAGATAGCTCAGATGCAAAGAGTTCCAAAGAAATGTGTGTGGAGAGAGGGAGAGAAAGAGACAGACAGGCAGACTGACAGACAGAGATAAAAAGACAGAGAGACAGACAGGCAGGCAGATAGATGAATAGACAGAGATAGAAAAAGACAGAGATAGAGAGACAGAGAGAGATAGAGAGACAGACAGAGATTAAAAAGACAGAGACAGAGAGACAGAGGTAGAGAGAGGCAGAGATAGAGACAGACAGACAGAGAATATCTGCCTTTACTACTGCTGCTTCTATGACTCTGACTGACATTAAACACTGACTTCATGATCCTCCTTCATGCTCTCAACTCACTCATGGAACTTTTAGGCTTTTACTGCCAGATCTTGACTTGCTGAAGCATCCAGATGCTTGGACTGAGCATCCACTGAGCTCTTTAAATCGACAACTTGGAAATATCTATTGTTGGACTACACGGCCACTATCTTATAAATCAATCTTATAATTCTCGTTTTGCTGCATATGAATATACACATATTCATATATCTACACATATATGCAAAATGTACATATGTAATGTATATAAATTTATATATAACAGAATATACATTTCTTTTCCCCAACATAATATTAATTAATAATAGTCAATATTTTATTAATTATTTCAGAATGTCCTACAATGCAGCTTGACCACACTGGCATCTCAGTCCTCCCAGGTCCACCCTTTCGCATCTACACCCTCCCTTCCTCCTAAAAACATAATGGACTATGTGGTGTAGTCCAATTTGTGTTGCCCGTATACTCACTGGAGCATGGTCAAACCCCCAGTGTCCAGCCCCTTAGAGTCCTAACCTATACCCCATCCCGCAGAGGTGAAGAAGCGCTACACTCCAGCATCTTTATCCAGCTTTTAATAACTCTCTTCAATATTTTCCTCTCGGTACTGTTTCTCTGGGGGAGGTGGAGGTGGGGAGAGTTTGCCACAGGCAGGAGTCCTCAATGTGAGAACATACACTTTCTGTTGATTCTCCTCCTATTGGAAAATCCTGCCAATTCGGATTTAGTACCAGCAGTGCTATGAGAAACCCGTCCATGTGGTTCTGTGCCTTCTAACCTGATTTGTGGGAAGAATATGAAAGATTTCAGAGCTGCAGACCAGAGAGGCCCTAAAACGCTGTAAACACTTCTTCACAGGCCATTCAGTTCATGGTAACGAGGTAACAAGGATGCTCTCCATGAGGTTTTAGAGAATAAAGGCTCTAGTCAGAATGCAGCTAGGAGCCATTGTGTTAAATTTCCTCAAAGCATTCGGTTATGTTCTCCCAGTGCCATTAAACATTAAGAGAGGCTGAATTAGAAGGGAACGGACTACAGGGCTTGGCAGAGAAGATTTCGGAGCACTCGTGGTGTGGGATGTTTACAAATGAAAAGCCAGAGCAGCTCAGAAGTGGTTTGGGAAGTGAGGTCATCTTGTCAGTGATTGTGGAGAGAGCTTTGGAAATGATCTATCAGGTGCCCGGAGAATCATTGTGGGGTGACTCTGGAGTGAGGATCAACGTGGGGTGGGATGACTACTCAGGAAGGGGTCTGCCCAGGCACCCACATGAGGGGATGAGTTTTTTTTTCCTTAAGTGCTCTGCCAGTGGAACAGCCACTCCTTCTAAAACAGAAAAGGAATTGCAGGAAATCACTGTTGGCAAGAAGCTTGTTGACATGAGAAAAATGACATGGTTAGTTTCTGGTGGTGGCAGGGAGCCGTTTTCAGCATTGCCAAAGCAAAGAAATCATAATATGTAGAAAATAGTATTTCCATGCCTACCATATAAATTCTGCCCAGATGTTGCCCTGAGGAAAGAGAGCTTCTTTGGCTTTGATGGCAAGTACAGAGGAGCAAAGGGCTTCTTCCCTCTATTGAAGAGCCCTGGTTGTCAGTGACATGAATCAGGAGATAAGCTTTGTGGCCGGATCACAGCCAGCCTGGTATTATTCCTGATGACAAGTGAGAGGTCACTGTTTAATTTGAAGGTACACGCTGGAGAAGAGAGAAGCCACTTGGCAGAAATAAGTGGCACCTCTGGGATGAGACTGTGTGCTGGGATCAGATAGGTGAGGGTGTGCTGGTGTGCGTGCCAGGGAAGAGGAGTATAGTGGGGACATGTTAACACGCCCCACCTCCTGCAGCACCTGCAGGAGGTTTCCTGTAACTGCATCTCCAATCAATCGGGTGTTGACCTGTCAGTTATCTGTAGAGGTGTCTGCAGGTGACGCCATTCAAATATCCGAGTGTGCAGCTTTGTGAAAGTGGAGAGAGGAGGAAGTTAGCTTCCCAATGTGCCAGACTGTGGAAGCTCTATGTGTTTCCTTTAGTCATGGTTACACATTGAAGAAAGTGTGTGTGAGTGTGTTTATGAGTATGTATGTGTAAATGTGTGTGGGTGAATGTGTGTGAGTGTGTGTGTTAGTGTAAGAGTGACTCTGTGTGAGTATGTGTATTTGAGCATGTGTGTATGTGTGTGTGAATATGAGTGTGAGTGTGCGAGAGTGTGTGTTAGTGTGTGAGCAACTGTGTGTGAGTATATGTATGCGTACATGAGTGTTTCTGAGAGAGTGTGTGTATAAGTATGAATGTATATGTGTAAGTGTATGAGTCTGAGTGTGTGAGTGTGAGTATGTCTGTGTGTGAGTGTGTTTGTGAGTATGTGTGTATATGTATATACGTGTGTGAATGTTAGTGTATGAGTGACTCTGTGTGTGTTTAAGCATGTGTGTGTATGTGTGTGTGAGTGTGTGTGAGTGTCTTAGTGTGTGAGCAACTATGTGTGTGAGTGTATATATGTGTGTGAGTGTGTAAGAGAGTGTGTGAGTGTGTGTGAGTATATATATATTTGTGTATGAGTGTGTGTGTATGTGAGTGTAAGTGTGTCTATGTGTGTAAGTTGGACCATGTTTCTCTTTTTCCTGTTTGTACAGCTCTGAGAGACGAAGTGAACACAGTCATATACAGTACTTATGTAAGACTAACCCTAGGATCAGCGCCACACGGTAGCTAGATTATTTTTTCTCATGAGGAGTAGTAGATAAGGAATGAAGAACGAAGTGTCTGCATAGGACTGGACTCCACGGGACACCCTGTAGGGTGTGGGCTGGACCCCCAGACGCCCAATAAAATGTCTCTTTGACTTCCTTCACCTTTGACACTGCACAGGAGTGAAGAAAACAGGAACATGTCTGTCTGCCCAGCATGTGCTCCAAAGCATGCAACATGAGGGGAGATAAGAACAGCTGAACAAGAGATCCTAGACTGCACAGTCAACCAGCAAAGCCTCTCTCCATCCTTGTCTACCCCCAACACCTCTCACCAATCAGCAGCCACAGGTAGACAAGACAGTACCTGTCCTTCAGCACATGGTGTCTGAGCAGTGTCCACTTTGGTCGAAGCAGGAAATCCCCTGTGTCATCTAGATTAGGAAAGGCACAGAACTGGAGTGAGGAGCACAGGTATCGACCCAGGGGCTTAGAATATGTAGCCAACACACACTTAGCTGTGTGACTTCAGGCATGCTTCTCTGTTGGGTTTCTCTGTCTCTGTCATAACAGGCTTTCCCCCCCAAAGTTAAATAATGAATTCCTTTACACGATCTGAATAAATACTAGGATTGTGCTAGTAGGTCCCTGATTATACAGAATTCAGAGTCTATAAACACTGTTATGAAAGGATAAACTTTCAGCTGGGAAGACAACTGAGTGAGTGAGGTGCATGACAGGAAAACCTGATTCTGAAGCCTGGAGAGATGCCTCAGTGACTGAGAGCATTTGCTGCCCTTCCAGAGGACTCAAGTTCAATTCCCAGCATCCACATGACAGTTCCAACTGCCCATAACCGCAATCCCAGGAAATCCAATGCCCTCTTCTGGTCTTATAGGTATCAGACATATACATGGTAAGCATATATACATGCAGGTGAGTACTTAGAGTCAAAACAAAAATAACTAAATCTTAAAAAAAAAAAAAACCAACCACTGTATTTGAATCCTAGACGCCATGATAAAAAGAAAAGCAGGGAAGTGGAGCACAATTGTAATCCCAATGGGGGAAGGTGCCTGGGTCACCCCGGCCAGCTGACTTAGTGAGATCTGGGCTTGTGGGCAACCCTATTTCAAAAGTGAGACAAGAACACCCAGTGCTTAGCTCTGGCCTCTACGTATACACAGGCATGTACTGACACGCATGTGAACATACATGGCGCCATTTTGTAATGATATCGTGACACGGTCTTCCAATATCATATTCAAGAAAAGCCCCCATTCAATCCCCTTCTGGTTTATCTTTCGTAATCCCTTAGCCAGCTTCCATTGGCTCTCAAAGGCTTCCTGCGATTCCCTGCTGGCACTCACTGCCTACCTGCGTGCTTCTACGGCGCTTCTGTATATGCCACGTGCTTCCTGGTCTGGTTCTGCTCTTCTGGTCATCCTCTTATATATCTGTCAGCAATCATTCTGACATCTCAAATTAACTCAGCCCCAAATTTACCTACTCACCTCTCCAGACCACATTTGCTGGTTTTCTTCTGTGAAAGTGCTGTACATTCCAGAGCAGAAACCTATAGTATAAGCTGCTCATCCTTGCAATGTGACTTACGTAGTGGCAGACATCAACTGTTCCAGATATCAAATATGTCTCCTTCATAGCAGCCTCATCTATTTTTTTCTTGAATATTTCATGTATTCATTTCAAATGTTATCCCCTCCCCCCACCCTATTCCCTCCCTCTGCTTCTATGAGGATGCTCCCCCATGCCCACATCACTACCCTGGCATTCCCCAACACTGAGGGTCAAGCCTTCACAGGATGATCAAGGAGTTCTCCTCCTATTGCTGCCAGACAAGGCCATCCTCCGCTACATATGCGGCTGGAGCCATGGATCCCTCTATGTGTTGGTGGTTTAGTCCCTGGGAGCTCTGGCGGTCTGGTTGGTTGACATTGTTGTTCTTCCTATGGGGTTGCAAACTCCCTCAGCTACCTCAGTCCTTTCTCTAACTCCTCCATTGGGGACCCTGTACTCAGTCGATGGTTAGCTGCAAGTGTCCTCATCTGTATCAGTAAGGATTTGTCCCCTCTCTATTGTTCACTCCTGATACCCTTAATTACCCTGGCCTCATAGCTGCTGCATAAATTATAAAATGCATTATCATATAAGAGAATGAGGCATTGATGAACTGCTGTAGTGTAAAGGATGATTGTAGCATCCAGCGAATAGCATTTCAGGTTTTAAAGACAGTTGAAATGCAATCTGTTCAAGAGAGTCCTCTCGTCTTCCTCCTCTCCTCCCTTGACCTTTTTCTTTTCTTCTTTCTTCTTTCCTCTTTTCTTCTCTTGCTTTCTTTTTCTCTGTCCATTCATGCAACATACAGATGAACATGAACCATGTCAGATGCCACACTGTCCTTGCGTCCATACGTAGCAAAGACATGGCTGTTACCCCAAGAGATTCTGGGTTCAGTGGGGTAGGAGCCAGCACGAGGTAGAGCTGCACATAGGCATTGAACTTGCAGTAGGAAGAAAATGTAACACTTTCCAAGAAACCCGGAAACGCTCACTAGCAATGAGCTGAGAGCAGAGTTGCCAGCTATGAGCAGTGTCCAGTCTACAGGTTCTCTGAGGAGGGCTGTCAGGGCAATAGCCAGGAGGTGCCTCGAGGGCTCTGTCGCTTAGAACACCACCTGCAGGACTCTGAAGCAGAGTCCCTGCAGGCATTCTTAAGAATCAGAAACCCCAATCCCAAATCACTGAATGACATTTTCTGCTGTTAAAACCTAGCAACCCCGGGCCTGGTGGCACACACCTACAATCCCAGCATTCAAGAAGCTGAGAGAAAAAGACTGTCAAGTGTGATAGCAGCCCGACCTACAGAGCCTACAGAGCTGGGTCACCTGTCTAAAGTGTAATGACTGGGGAGGTGGCTCAGAGGTTGAATGCTTGCTTTAGTGTTTTTAATGCTCTGAATTCAGTCCTCGGTATCACAAGCATGGGGTCATAACTATAGCAATGCCAGGGACGAGCCCATACAGTATATTATCAACAAAACAACGATCCCTTAGGAATCACAGATACGACCACAGACTCCAGATGAAGGGACCCAGAAGAGCTGGGGTGATGAACACTGCAGATCCTCCCTGAATTTTGAAAACTCATTTAAAGTAAACCAGAATCCTAACCAACCATTAAAATAATATCAGAGTGTGTTCTACAGGGCACTATGTAGGAAAAATACACGCTCAGATCACAAAACTAGCTATTTGTGTGTATGTACATATAATTTAATTTTAACCTTCTTTCGTGATGTAAGAAAAGGTAGTGTGTGTGTGTGTGTGTGTGTGTGTGTGTGTGTGTGTGTGTGTGTGTGCAGAGAATTTTTTCTTAAAGAATAAACCTTAAAATGTTAATGACAGCTATCACTATGCAGCCCGTACTTGTGTGATTTGGGGATGCAGGGAGATTTCTGATTTCCTAGATAAGTCCATATTGTTATTGTTATCTGTGTGATTTTTCTAAAAGCAAGATGACTTCGTTTTCTTCAAAGAAAAAGAGTCAAACCCAACAGGAATTCAAATCCAGTGACCCGAAACTGTGAGGACAACAGGGTTTCACCTCAGGGTAGGAGGTGGTGACACAGCCCAGAACTGTTTGCAGGGTGCCAGACCTTGGTGTGGACAAACATCTCAACAGCAAGGCTACCAGTGGAGAGCAGTGGCTGTGGGGGAGGCCTCGCTGCCCCTGGTGGCACTAGGTTAGAATGTCGGAGACCCAGCTGTGAAAACCTAAGACATAGAAGAGAGAAAATAAAGCCAAAGCAGATGGTCCTCACAAGGAATCTGATGTGGGGCAGGCCCTGGGGCCTGGCCTTGTGAACCTGAGTCCCTCACAGGGGTAGTTCCTCTGTCTGAGGGATAGAAGGTTCTAAGAATCAGACGTTCTACCAGTGCCTTCTGTGATCCAAAGCAAGACTCAGAGACCAAACAAATAACCAATGTTCTTGCCATACGTATGAACTATTCTGGAAAAAAAAAACGGTCTCCAAACCTGGGACCCTTCAAATTTTCATACTTTATTTGTAAAATAATAACATGCTGTCTTGCAACTGAGAGATTATATTTTCCCTTTATGCTTCTAAAGTTAATATAATTGAAGGAGTTGTCTCCAATCCAGGTTTTGGAATCTGTGCCCCCTACTCTATACCCCAGACAGCATTATCATCCCGTGCCATGCAGTTGTTTGCTAAATGTCATTATGAATAAATAATGATATATGGGACGCCACTCTTTTACGTAAAATTATATGGATGATGCAGCTGATCCTGGGGATGGGAAAACTTTTCACCGGTCCTATATCATAGTCTGTAAACCATGAACATTGAATTAACCCAATAAAAGTGACAATTTTGACCCTGGGCTATACCCATTACTTTAAGGTTACAGCTTGCAAGCCAGCTCAAATTGTTCTCCGTGTGGTACTTTACTGAAATACTTATCATCTGGAAACCGTATGTAGTGCATATTCTTAATAAATAATAACACATTTTATTTTGGTTTACTGAAAATTAACAAGGCATTTGGGAAATTGCTGTTATTGTGGGAGCCTGTTTCCCATTTACCTTGGCAACACAATAGCTAGCTAAGTGGAAAGAGAGAGAGCCAATAGCTGTGGAGGGCGGATTTTTTTCCCTCTGCTGTTGGTACTCAGAGAAAGCCATGCAGCTGGTAACATTAATGGCATACCATAGACTCAAAGGAGAGGAGTAAAATGAAGTTCTAATGGGCTTAGCCGTACAGAACTCCCATTCTGCATGGATCCGTTTTGCATTCAAACACAGTAAATGCGCCCCTTCCCAACGATCTACCTACCTTCCAATCTCTAGTCCAAATAGCCTGCAATGAATCAAGACATTATAATGGCTGCTAAAGACAGCTTGTGAACACTCTGACCTCAGAGGGCTTCCGGTGGCTAGTCCTGGGCTGACAAGACAGTTCCTTTCTGCTCAAAACAGTTTCCTGGGAGCCTGGTTCTGTGCTCTTCCTTGGGAGATTCTCCTCCGTCCTCCAAATACAACATCCTGCCATCAGCCTCCAGGGATTAATTTTAATTGGAGAAAAGTGCGATGGTGCGGTGGGAAAGAGAGTGTGAGTGAATGCCAGGATTTGGAGATGAGTGGAAGGCAGTCTATGGAAAGAAACAAAAGCAGAGTTGTCCTGGTTTCCTTTGTCCTCTATATGCTGTCCCTTGTTGGTTCTGGGTGCAGAATTAGGGCGATAGTGAGGGCCATGAGTCAGACGTGCAATAACTTCACAGCCTGTGGGACCTGAATCTATTTAAGGGACCTCTCATCTTTTGATCACCAGGCTTGCAGCAGTATCTCTGTTCTTTCCATTATTATACTGCAAGTGGGTTCATCTGTATCCTAAGAAGAGGAAAATTAATACATTTGCAACCCAAGTCTTTGTGATCCTGTTGACCTTTTCCCCCACTTGAATGTTAAACACACACCCCCAAACGCCCCATTCATTCCTACCAATTCTGTGGGTGTTTTGGGGGTGCAAGCTGAGAAGCCATATAATTATTCTTATCTAATGGCGCATTTTATACTCCCTGGATTTAGGAGAACTAGCCTCTCACTTATTTAATCCCCACTCCTTTCCACATGGCTGATTCTGGAGCATTCATGGATCGACCACGATTTTGAACACCCAAGTTGAAAACCAAAGTGAATTTCACCTTGTCTTGCCTCCTCCCTTCCACCGCCCCATGAACAAGTCTCCAAATTTACCCTTCAACGTGTCATGCATCATGGCTGTACAGGTCTTGATCTCCCCCATACACCAAGTTAATTGTTCTTTGCTAACCAATCGGTCCACCCTCAGCCTCTCCCCCTCCAACGCATCCAGCGTGGTCACAGGATCTATAAGGAGATTTCTGCTTTTCTGGAGGATTAGATTTCTGCTTCAAAGCAGTCCAGCAAGATGGTAAGAGCCAGGCTGAACAGCCAAACTGCCCGTGTAAATTCTCAGCTTCGCCAATCATCAGCAGTGTAAACCAGTCCTCAGCCTCACCCTCTCCAGCAACTCTACATTACAGGGAGATGATGGGATAATTGTGCTAAGTGAGTAGTGAGTGAGGTCATCATAAATGGGACAGAGCGATGGCTCCCAGGAGGCAGAGCGAGCCTTTAGCCGTACAAAGGAAATACCCTATACACAGCATTGAATACCTGCAAATCTTCTGCCTCAACTCCCATCCCTCTGACCGTCACCCACACACTGCCCATCAGTCCACATCACCACACAGTTGTGTGTGTTTTTCCCACCTATCCATTGCTATCCTCTTGTCATTTCTCTACTTAGGAAAGGTCTACTTACCTACTTGTTTATCACACATATCTTTATCATGTATTCTGCAGTCATATAATTTAAACATCACCAAATGGTCTGAGAACTGTGATGAGCAAATGACTTCTTTGTGGCCATGTAAGCTATCTATCTAAACTAACACACAGGCGTTCATTATATACTGAAGAAATGTTGCTTTGTGGTTGAGATGAAGAAGGAAATCCAGAGGAAGAGAATTCGAGCTCGCCATGCTCTCTGTCTGCCAGGGCAGTAAACAGTCGACACAAATCAATGAAGGTCTTAGCACAGCCCTGGGGTGGGCATGTGCTATTACTATCCTTACCTCACAATAAAGCCACAAAGGTAAGACTAAGGCTAGAAAATGTGTGTTTAACCATCTCAGGAGGGCTCCCTCCTATTGTTCACGAATATGTCATCTCCTTCTCCAACCATTCTCCAATGGAGACTAACCAAGGGGACTCTCGCAGACTCAAGGAAAGATCCTTTGGAGGAACTCCATATGCTGAATCCCAACTTCCAGTCTTATAAACACTGGAGCTCATTCCTTGTCTGTAAAAGCCCCTAGAGATGTCACCTCCACCGTTCTAGAAATATCAGCAAAACAGAGGAAGGAAAGAGAGAAGAGTGCAGTTGAGTTGCCGTGCTCTCACTGAGTCACTGAGTAGCAGCAATGATTCAGTCTAGTCAGCCCTCCAAGCCTCCTGGCTTAAGGATAGCCATTAATTAATGATACCGTCCATTCTTGGCGGTTTAAGACTCAGCCTTAACGCCATTTTGTAGCATATCCTTTCGGTTTGGCTAAGTAAGAGACTTGTGAAAACGTTTGGTGCATGTTTGAAACAAAGGCATTAAGGAATGTTGGAGAGGGAAGGGACTCACTCTCTTGAAAGCAAAAGGAGCAAGGAAAATATAACCTACCATTAGGAAAGGAGCAAAATGCTTCCATTTGGACAGTGCCAATAAAATAAAACTACTTCCAAAGTCAAAGCGCGTAAGAGTGACCGGTTGTTCTGAGGTTTGAGCTCCACAGCACCTGAGAAAGGCAACCTGAACCAGCTCAACAATTCTTTTCTGTGCATAGGTGTAGAAAGGCAAGAGGAAATCTGGAACCCCAAAGGAAAGACTGCAAAGGTTTCATGTTAATCTTAATTTAATTTTAAATACCTAATCACATTTGTAACTGAAGAAGCCACGAACATAAGAAAAACAAAACTTTCTAAAACTGAATCTTTGTTTGACAGGCTTGGGCTTGGCTATTTTTCTTTGGTTTTTCTGACATGTGGGGAGAATATGAACATGGTTTTACCCCCTCAGATTTGGAAGCAGCTACAAGAAGCTACTTAATTCATGGCTTTAAAGACCCAAGAACATTTTTCCCATGAAAGAATTGAAACTAGGTCAGTAAGAGAAAGGTGTAAGAGACAGAGAGGTTGTCTAAATATTTTTCTGAAAAATGACAAATCCACCTTGAAACAATTTTCTCACTTCTTTCTTTATTGAACAATGTCCTCCATTTTTGTACTTAAGAAATATCCCATTTCCAAAATTCCATGTTCTCCAGCCATCTTCTCCGTTAGCATGCCAAATGTTGCAGATGGAGTTAACAATAACCCATGGTAATTTCCTAGTCTCTGCCTTCAGAGGGCAAACATGCCTCTTGCTTTCCCACAGACCCCTGGAGCATGCTCTGCTTATCGTCCCCGCAGAGTTCTCACTGATAACCCGAGAGTCCTGCGGGTGGGAAGGGTTGCAGAAAACTCCATGGTGAGGTCCAGAGACGAAAGCTCAACTCAGGGCCCGCTGGGCGTTGCGGAGTGAGAGGGCAAAATAAGCAATAGATTCTCAACAGCTGAGCTGCGCTAGGACTCTGCAAAGTTCAAGGCTTTCACATTTAAAAGGAGATGTGTCTCCATCCAGTGTGCTATGTGGTGGATGAAGCATAGCCAAGTAGCAACTGAGGGAATAGAGTCCACAAGAAAAAAAGAAAAGAAATAACCAAAGGAAATCTTAGAAACGTCTGATTCAGTTCCAGAAAGTCACTCTTGTGAAACTCACAGGGCTGTGAGACCCTTTCTTGTGCTTAGCTTGGGTTGGCTCTGCTGCACGGCGGGAATGAGGAACTAATTGCATAAACTTTACCAAGTGTCTGGCAGAGTACATGATTTTCCCCTTGTCCTTCCCACTCCCACCCCTCTCCACAGCCCGGGTTTCAGATCTCTGCCTCCTCTGATCTCTCCTCAGCACCTCTCTGGCTGGAGAGTGACAGCCATGTTGAGGGTGTGACACCTTGCCAGCAAATCCCGGTCTTTGCCATAACTGATCACTGTCATCAATGCTTTCAGGCTCTGGTAAAGAATGCCAGAGGTGTGGCTCTGAGCCCTGTCAGAGGAGCGTAATTGCTAACACCTACTGGACGTCAGCGCCCCCAACAAGCCACATTCTCGAGCAGGTCATTTATCAGTTGCAGACATTTCTGTGACCCATGGCAGAGAAAGGCATTTCTAAGTGAGCAACTCGGCCATGCATATCTTTCAACACTTGTTGTTTGGAGTCATCTGCTTGGGTTGTGTGGCTGTGACTTTTGAGGGCCTCCTAACCATGACCGCCTAATGATGTAGTCGCTTTATTCCTAGCAGACTGCAGAAAGGGTAATTATAAAGCATGCCTAAGGGACCAGTACTCCTTGGCTTGTAAAAATAACCATTTCTCCATCAAATCATCCTTCTCATGTAAATCACCCCGCTCTGGAAAACAGTAAGTAGCAAGGGAGGCTGTGAACAGAAGGACCCGGTGACTTGTCCTATCCGAACCAGGAAGAGTTTGCCCGTCCATGACACTTGAGTGAATTCCTGTCCTTTGTCCAGAATCCTTGTGAACGTTACAACCGAACGCTCAATCTGGACGTGTCCTCCTAAGCCTGTGGGAAGTGGCCTGTTCCTATCTATTCCCATTGCCAGCTTAGCTCAGCTTCTCCAGTCTTATTCAATGATAGGAGGTCACCCTAGGGCTCATCTGCCTGGTACCAGGCTGAGGTGACAGTTCCTAGTACCAACCTGTGCCATTGTTCAATTTCCCTTGTAGAACTAGGCCCAGATAAGTCAGACTCCTTCTCTGAATGCCCCATTGATACACTATAATTTCTTTCTCTGGAAATCTCTTCAGGGCAGAAACTGTCCCCATGGAAGTCAGTGTCATATGTTGTCACTTAGCACAGAGTAACCAACAGAGTAGTGTAAACCAAGGACCAGGTTTCAAAAGACACCATAAAAATGGAAGTCTGGGTGGTCTAAGCAAAATAAATTTATTTTTCCTTAGTCCTGAAGGCCCAAAGTCTAAAACCAAGGTACCATGGTATTGATTTTTGATATGGCTTTTCTTTATGACTTGTTCTTGCAATGTCCTCAGCTTATCGTACATGGCAGGGGCCTGGGGAGGGGAACTCACTCACATGTCCTTCTGTAATGTTACTGACTGATTCATATCAGGATTACAATGCATGCTTGTATACTGAGAGATAGAGAAGTGTTTTATTTTCCCCAGGTCTTTTATGATTTCTTACAGAAGAATGAAACATGGATTTCTTTTATCCCATTATCCGTCAGGAAGAATGTAACTAATATATTTTCAATACGTACTTGCTGGGTTGAGTTCAACCTTAAAGATAAAGATGGTCTATGAGAATGGAGTTACTGTGTGTACACAGAGGAGATTATTGTATATTTATGTGGTTGGGTATTGAGTTTATGTGAGCTTTTCTGTTTATTATGCAAGTGCACGCATTTAAGTGTGAATGTGCTTATGTTTGTGTGAGTATATGTGTGCTTGTGTGTGTGTCAGAGTGTGTGTCTGAATGGGTATATTTTCATTGCAAATAAAATGTAATTTAATGATTTCCTTACGGTTAGACTTGAAGCCAGTTCTTACTTCGTGAGCAGATAGCTAGCAAGCAGCCACCAGCTTAAAAATCAATTAAAGAACAGAAGCAAATGAGTTGGTTGCAAATTCTGTGCTGTTTAATTCCTTTCCTCTTTATAATGACAGTGCTTCGTGAAGTAATTTTCTTCTGATAAAAGGAGAGCAAGTTCTGCGACCCCAGAAAGAAAAGGAATTAGTGATTTCTCCGCCTGAGAATTGACAAACTGCCGTTACACTCTGTCCCCTAGTCTCCAGCAGATAGACTCCTAGAATAGCCCTTTCCCCCCTTTTTAAGAGGTTGGGGGACCTCAGAATTCCTGGAGAGTCTGGCCTTTGTATAATCCATCATCTTGTTTTTCTTCACGTGAACCCGAGGTTCCTTTTGACTATCCATCCTCCTCCTGACACCCCAGCCAGTCACTCATGGCTCACTCACCCAGCAGCACTTAGTCAACAGCACAGCCACCGGTGCCTGTCTCACCTTCTCATGGTGGCAGCAGTCCCACCCCTTGGAGCTGCCTTCAACCTTCACTGGGTGCCTCAGGGGCTGATCAAACTTTCTGCCCTAATAGTTATCTGGAAGCTGGGTCAGCATCAGGAGACAAATCTATATGAGTCATTGAGGTCTAGGAGCCACATGCTTGAGTTTCTTGGCAAGGACAAGTGTTTGGCTATGGAAATGTATATACATTTGTAGCCATTATGCTCCATAGACCCAAAGCCATTGAACTAGCACCTTGGACCTTAGTCAAGAATCTGTAAGGCAGACGATCACAAGCCTGCTGAGCTGCACGTCACATCTCTCGGCCCTCCCTCCCTCCAATGCCTACTGCAGCTGTAGAAGAGTTTCCGTGAGGAACCTCGGACAATGGATTTCACCCCGTGCATTCTGGAAGCCTTTACCTCTCAGTTCTGATTCCTCAAATCAAGATTTCCAATGCCACAAGAAGAATGCTTGCACAGCCCCGGTATCTATTTTCTGTGCATACATGCACCACCAGAAAGTACAGGACACTTAATTTCCTGATCAGACAACTTCAGTGGAAACAGAGAAAACTGCTTTACTAGAATACATTCTTCCTGATGCTTAGGAAAAGAGGCTCCAGTAAGTAGGAGTGCACACAAGGATTTGGAAGGAGAAAGGGGAAGGGAGTGATATAATTGTATTATAATCTCAAAATATAAACAAAAGAGTTGTTTGTACAATAGAATGCTACCAGATCAAACGTGAAGTGGCCCATGGGTGTAATCAATAGGCACAATGCCCTCATATTGGCTTTCCCCCTTCCCTCTTCATTCAGTCTCTGCCATCCTGCCGTCCCAGGGCCAGGGGGTCAAGGTCCCTGCTCCTGGACCTGCTCCTGGAGCAGGACTTTGGTAAAATTAATTGATTTCTCTATGCCTCAGTTTCACACTCTGCTAAAAAGAATGCACTAGCACCTACTAAACTGCACATTATGGCTTGATAGCTGATCACATTAATAAATGCCAGCTACAGTAAGAGCTCGAACTGTTAGCTGCGATGATGGTGTAGCGAAATGAAAGCAGGGGGACTCCGAAACCACAGCATGTGGCAGCCATTAGGTACTTTCAGTGAATAAAGTCTAGCACCTATGTGGGTAGCAGATGATATGTGGTTGGCCACAGAACTAGAGGCTCAATCAAGAACAAATCAGGGGCTCTTGTAGGCTGTGCTTAGAAAGTCACCCTTTTCTTGAAGGCCATAAGAAAGTATGGAAATTTTTAAGCAGGGATACAATGTGATCAAATTTCTGGCTTTGCGGCTGCAGAGACGGTTTGGCAGCCAAGAGCACACACAGTTCTTCCAGGAAGCAAGGGTTTAGTTTCTAGCACCCACATTAAATGGCTCACAACTGCCTATATTCCTGCTTGTGAGTAGCATACACACAAGCACACACACACACACACACACACACACACACAGAGAGAGAGAGAGAGAGAGAGAGAGAGAGAGAGAGAGAGAGAGAGACATGCACATACTTACACACACTAAAAGCATTTTTAATTAAAAAATATGGCTTTGGAAAATAATTCTGAAATGTATGGTATGACAGCTAGGAAGGTGGGAAATATAGCATAATGAGTTAAGCTAAATTTTATCTACACACTGGGGAGTTCAGTGCTCTGCAATCCTGATCCTCTTGCTATAGTGGATTAAAACTAAAGGTGGCTTATGACAGTGTGGTCATTTTATTTCACTTATATGCCATTATCAAATGATGAGACAATGAGAGGGGGAAGTATGCCACTTTCCTATTACTACTGAGGAAATTTCAACACAGACAGTGACTTAAAACTACACAAAATCACTATTACATCGTTTGGTAATGCAGCCATGAGGAATGGATTCTGCTCCTCTCCCCTGTGCTGCTGGCAGGGCTCAAAGTCTCTAGGCCATTGAGGGCGACATTCACCCCTCTTTTCCAACAGCTCCAGGCAACTTTTACCCATTAGCCCAGGTTCCCCCTCACAGCTCCCCAGCCTGACGTTCCTTCACACCTCTCAGTAACTTTGGCGTCCTCTGGCTTACTAACCATCTTCACTGCCCAGGGACTTGTGCTTTGATGGGGTCACCAAACCAACCTAGACTAATCATCTCATCCCAAGATCCTTGGCTTGATCTAGCCCCAGGGCCCATTTTATTGCACATATTTTAGGAAAGAGGATGTGCATATTGCAAAGGGCATTCTTCCTTTCAGGATATGTGAATAATAGACATCGTATCAGTGTGTTCATTCTAGCGCCTCTGCTTACCTCAATTTCTGTTGCCTAACACAAGGGGGCTAAAAGGAGACGTAATGCCCCAGAGGCAGATCAGGGCAGCCTGGTCAGGGTGTGGCATAGAGGGTGACAGAGACACAACCTAAGCTCTTCTTCTCTAAGACATCGACTACTAAGTGTCATCCAGGAGACACCTACGACATCCTTCATTTTGAAGATGAAAACCCTAATGCAGAACCCACTTCAAGGACTCCCCTAAGGTCACAGCAGGATTGACTGCACTAATCCAGTCCATCGAGCACTCCCCTGAAGCACTCTTGCTCCCATAGGGGCTTAATTCTAAAGTGTTTAAATTTATCTAGACTCTATCATGATATCTTCAGAATACAGTCACATATTCCCCACAAACATACAATTTTCACTTTAATTAAAATGAGCTTACAGTAATTGCTATAATTTCACTCCTGGTCTTCATGAGTCATTTAATAAAACCCTCTCAAGACTCTCAATAGTCCTGGGCCTTGCTCTAGGCACCTCATTCTTCCTTCTCATCACATCATGGCTGGCAAAGATCTTGAAACAGATCATTGTCATCGTCCAAATATCTGGAAGGCTTGAAATACTTTGGCATATCTGAATTGTTGTCAGAATGTATATTCGAAATGTGAAATGTGTTAGCTTCCTGAGGCATTGGATTGAAAACCTTGTCTGCTCACTCCTGCTTTCTGCTAAGATTTTCTTTCCTCCTTCTACTCAGATGGCTACTACAGAGCTTGAAGTTTTCCCTATGATAAGCTAAGAAAGCTACCGAATCTATGGTCACTTATTAAGGCATCCACATTTTTATCAACCATTTAATCCTTTTAATCAACCAGGCACACCCTACAGCAGTGGCCAGTTCTTTGATTTCTGAGCAGAGTAAGCCCTCTCTGTGTAAATGACCTCTAGGGGGGAAGCCAGTGTTCAGGAGAATGACAAGACTGGGGAAGGGCTGCTGCGTACATGTTGAGAAGGATCCCACCAATGCCACACCAATTAATTACGAATCTTCAACACAGAGAGAATCAAAGTACCAGCCCACCTCCCAAAGCATGCGACTCCTCTGAGAAGACTGTTCAAAGTTCTACTTTTTGCTTTTCTGTTTGTCCAACCAGAAGGATGAGCTTTAAGAACTCAGCTCAGTTGAAACAAATAGAATGTCCTTTGTGGCACTCCCCTGGCTCTCTGTGGGGAGCTGGAAGGGCAAGCAGGTGATCAAATGCACCAGGCACCAAAGAAAGGACATGCTTAAGACCGGAAGGATTGTGTTGACAAAAGGGAAAAATATGTCAACCAACTTTTTATATATATACAAAGAAAATATAATTGATGTCTTTCTCACATCTTGTAGAACCACAGAAAAATAGGACAAAAGTTATCATATAGATCCGGAAAAAATAAAGACTTCCTGGGTCCACCAGAGGTCGAGATGTGAGTATGATGTTTCTTATGAAACCTGTAAACCTAAAGGGTGCTCATGATCTGTAAATGTTGGCTTAAAGGACTTTACTTAAATCACAAGAAATTGTAAAGGTTGAAACTGGAGGCGATTTCAGCTGGCAACAATATTTTTAAGATAGAACTTATTTGAGGATAGTCTCAAATGTCTGATCTACAGTAAGTTCAAACATTCAGTGACACCAAGGTTGAGCTCAAAGACATTAAGAATCTTGAGACAAAAATTCCAAAGCAACCAGAAAACAGCCATCAGGAACAAAAATAAAAGTGGCTCAAGGTACCATGATCTCCTCATATGCCTGATACCGCTCAGCACACCGTGAGGCTTTATCTCCCCCTACGGCCATTTCAACTAGTATGTAAAAAAAATCCCTGAAGCCCATTAGAAGCACTGGAGCGCTAGGGATTATTAGAAATCATTATTCACACACACACACACACACACACACACACACACACACACACATGCATACCTACACAACTACTGCTATCCTGACTACCACCCCAAGTACGGGTTGAAGAGTCAAAACTATTTTATTTTTCTTCTAAGCTACAAGTTTTATGACGCTCTACTTGGATTCTATGAAATTTCTTTCTCAGGCACAACTTTTCCTTGAGCCAAATGTTCCCACACTAATAAAATTGGATAAATCAATCACTTTCGATGTCCCCTGTCTTTGATTCAGAACATCAGGCAATGCCAAAGCTGTTATGAAGAAGGCCCAAGTGTCCTAAATGCTTACTGTGTAAACGTTCTGGTCTCTGAACTTTGGAAAGCTATAAAAGAAGCTGAGAATTTCTTAAAGTAAAACAGGGACCTGAGTTAAAACAGGGTCTGGGAGTTAGGCTATCTGGGTTGTCTCCTTACGTATGATACTGAAGAACCATTGGACTTTTCAATACTTTCACATTCCAGTTTTGTGCAAACAAAGGATTGAAATGCATAATAGATAATATTTGGAAGTATGATATAAAATAAGCATTAATGTCAGTTCTTAATGACACTAAAGGCCAAGCAGGAGAATAGCTAGAAGCATCCAGCACACTGTAAACGTGGGGTGCTTAGATTGCTTCATGTACCCAGATGTGCTTCCGCGTCTAATCTAGACTTTCCCAGGTATAATGGCTTTCAGAAATAAGGATTGAATAGTTTAGTCAATGATCTATGTAAAAATACTCACAGATAAATACATTGTCAAATAAACAATAATAGCACATAGAGTGTGAATGGTCAACACACAGTAAGATTCATGTGAACAATACTTGAAAATGGCTATTAAGGAAAAAATAGTCAAAGTAAAGGAAGAATTCAGAGGAATGAGGAGTAGGGCTTGAGGTGGCTCAGCGGCTAAGAGTGTTGCCGTTCTTGCAGAGCCCAGGCGTTCAGGTCCAGGTATCCAGGCTGGGTTGCTCACAACCCTCGGTAATTCTAGCTCCAGAGTGTATGACCCCCCTCTTCTGGCCTCCGTGGGAACCCACACATATGTGTGAACATATCCAGATATACATACACATGGGTGAACACACACACACACACACACACAAAAGATGAATCTCAAAACAACAGAGGGAGGAAATGGGGGAAGACGTAAACAGAAGCAGACATAGAAATGTTGAGAGAAGACGAGTAGGGAAGCGGCAGGGAAAGCCTTCTGAATTTCTGGACAGCCTAGATTGTGACAAAGGGATGGTGAAAGGTAATATTTTCCAAATCCTAGGAATAAAAAGCTTTATGGTGAGACCAGATATCTAAGAGCCATAAGCATCCGGGTGAAGAACTATGTACTGTGTGGTAGACTGGACATGCAGGACAGTTAGCAGTGAGTGATAAACACATCATCAACTTTTGACCTAGGACAGTGAGTCAAGCCACTGACCAATAGGAAGGAACTGCCTGGCTCTCTGCAGAGGGATACATAGTGACTTGGTGTCATCTATAAGGGCTCTCCTGAAGGAGCTGGTCCATGAGCAGAAATGCAGACTGTGACTTCCCTATTGCTTAGGGAATATGGAAAGCTTGGAGTTGTTGAAGTCATGGCAAATTTATTGGAATTAAGATTAAGTAAGGTTCTTGGGTACAATGGTTATCCAACTTTATACCTTGATTGAGCAAGCTTCCACTCCAGCCTGGGCTAAATTCATCGTCTGGCCTCCTACTCATATGGGAGTATACTCATTCAAAATTCAAAGGAATTATGCCATTTGTCAGTCTTCACTTTGCATTTGGTTTACTTTTGAACTAGGTATTTTTCTCGGTGCTAACGAAAATTTCCTGACAAAAGCCACCCTCTGTCCTGACCTGGTTCACAGCTTCAGAGTAGAGCCCATCGTTGCAGGAAAACGGTGATGGAGAAGAATTGTAGGTGTGGTGGGAGGAGCGACAGGCAGCTGGTCACACCGAACCCACAGTCAGGAAGTAGGTAAGATGAGTGCTGGTACTCAGCTAGCTTCTGCCCTTTCCCTTCATAAGCATCTGGGACCCTAGCCTGTGTCAGGATGCTACTCCAATTCATGGTAGGTCTCCTTCAGATAAACCCCTCTGGCAACACCATCATAGTCATATACAGACATTTGTCTTCTGGGTGGCTATAACTTCCATCAGTTGACAATCAGATTAATCATCATAGTTTTGTCTCCCACAGTCAGAAATCACTTTGTAAGACTGTCTATAGCATAGTTCTGTTTTGTTTTGGTTTTGGTTTTTTATATCATCATCATCATCATTATTATCATCATCATTAATTATATTATTTATGTATATTTCAAATGTTGTCCCCTTTCTGGTCTGCCCTCTCCAAGTTCTTCACCTCAGCTTCCCTCCCCTTTGCTTTTGAGAGTGTGTTCCCCCACCCACCCACCAACTCCCACCTCACCCCCACTAGCATCCCCCATTCCTAGACCATCAAGTTGCTACAGGATTAAGCACATCCTCTCCTACTGAGGCCAGACAAGGCAAACTTCTGCTACATATGGGCCAGTGGTGGTGGACCAGCCCATGCATGCTATTTGGTTAGTGGCTTATTCTCTGGAAGCTATGAGGGGTCCCTATGGGGTAGAAAATCCCCTTCAACTCCTTCAGTTCTTCCCCTAACTCTTCCGTAGGGATCCTTGACATCAGTCCAATTGTTGGCTGTAAGTATCTGCAGGTGTCACAGTCTGGTACAGTCTCTCAGAGGGCAGCCATGCTAGACTTCTGTCTGCAAGCACAACATGGCATCAGAAACAGCATTGGGGTTTGGTGCCTGCCCCTGGGATGGATCCCATGTTTAGCAACTCACTATACGGCCTTTCCTTCAGTCTCTGCTCCATTATTGTCCCTGCATTTCCATTTAAGTCAGTGGACAAAATCCTCATGGATGTCCATCATCCTATACAATAGGCTGCTCATGGGTGATTGAACCAGTGTTTATGAACTCATTTTTGTATGTGTCTGGGGGAGGGTGATCCTCTCTCTCTTCTCTTTCTCTCTCTCTCTCTCTCTCTCTCTCTCTCTCTCTCTCTCTCTCTCTCTCTGTGTGTGTGTGTGTGTGTGTGTGTGTGTGTGTGTGTGTGTACACGGGTATGGGAGTACATATGCACATGTGTGTACTTGAGAGTACAGCCCGGAGGGCAACATCAGATGTCTTCTTCAACTGCTCTCTATCTCATTTTTCTCAAGCAGGAGCTGTTACTGAACATGTAGGTTGCTTATTCAGCAAGACTACTGGCTAGGAAGCCCAGGGATTCTCTAGTGCTGGGAATACAGGCATCAGCCACCATATAGAGATTTTTACATATGGGGTCCAAACTTATGTCTTTACACTTTTAGGACAAGCATTTAGTGGACTGAAACATCTTGCCTTGTCCTCATTCATCTAGGATGCCTTTCAGACAAGTCTCAATTTGTAGCCCCAGACTGGAATTCACTACGTAGCCAAGCATAATCTTAAGTACTTCGTCCTTGTGCCTCAGCACGCTGTGTGTTGAGATTACTCGTGTGCACTAGCACACATGGCTTCCTTCTCTCACTCTGAACCTGCAGCCACTCGGAGCCGTCTGTGCCCAGTGCTCTCTTCTCCTTCACTCTGAATATCACAGCCACATATGGTCCTTAGATCTCAACTTTTGGCTTCCGGTGCAGATTTTGGCTTACATGCACATAAACCCCTTTATCATCTCTGCTTACGACTGTTCTCTGAGATATCTACCCACTCCTCCTCCTACAGACCTACTGTGACTCAGATCCACAGCCTGACCTCCCAGCCATGTGATTCCACAGAGGTGGGTGGGAAGGAAGAGAAAGAGAGAAAGAGACTTCAAGTCAGCTACCTTAGCACCAATACATAGAGTAAAACCTCCATGAATATTTTAAATAATCTCATGAATTAATTTTTAAAATGCTCATTGTTTGTCTCTAGGCAGCCATGGAAGCTTCTATACAAAACACATCTACGAGCATTCTCGAGCAAAGACAACATCCCCTCTAGTGAATCCCACGCTCCAAATTCAAAGAACAACTCCCCTGACCTCTACGGAGACAGATTTCTTTGAGGGGTCCATGTACCAAGGGCAGACACACAGACACGTGAAGTGAACGGTAAGCACACCACTGGGTGAGAACTCTGCAACGTCTCCGTAAGTTAGACAAGTACTTATAATGAAAGGTTTGTGAGTTCAGAAAGCCCCGGGGTATTAGAAAAGACAGTTCAGCTTCCTATCTGGGAAGAAATGACAGCTCTCCTCACTGGAATTAAGCTTCAGATATTCTTGAGAAGAAAATAAAAGAACTTTCTGTGAGTAAAGAAATACTTTGGACACACTGAAGGAAACCTGCCTCCATGTGACCGTGACCTCATGGGATCTGATGCCAAATGTATTGACAGTGCTCAGAGAGTCTGGGCATCGTTTCATCAAGAATGATGGCTTCGTCACTCCAGGTTCGACTATGGAGGCTGTATCTACACCCACTCAGTGTGAATGACAGCCCATCTACTTACCCCCCAAAACAATCATTCCCTGTAGAATGTTCAGCTGAACCCCTTCCTTCAACTCTGCTTCTGTCTGAGAGTCAGTCATCGACAGGTCTCCTGTGGACAGCTGCAGCCGGGTCCAACCCGACTTCTGTATTCCAGAGCCCACTCCTCTGCCATGCATCTTCCCTATGCCCCAGAATAGAATTTCAAAGCTGGGAGTTGCATCTACACTCAAAACCTAAATCTGTCTTGGTAGAGGTCAGGGGAGTTGTTCTTTGAATTTGGAGTGTGGGTCTCATTAGAGGGGATTTTGTCTTTGCTCAAGAATGCTGGTAGATGTCTTTTGTATAGAAACCTCCCTGTTCTGTAAAAAGTAAAACTCAAGGAGCTGCCATGGTGTATACAGATTTATATGACTGACATACCCGCCTCCAACAGCCTCTTCTCCCTCCCTACAGTTATTCTAGTTTCTCCCCTGCCCATTCCACATGTGCAATATCAAATGATATTTATACATGAATAATTTTTATATTTAAAAATAGTCTCAGAACCACCAAATTGCATTCATGTCATTTCTACTGCTTTGCTAACTCTCCTCTCCTTCATTTGATGAACCCCATATTTCCCTTGCTGATTTCTCTCAAGTAGCAGTACTTCAGGTAAAGGCCATTGACCTTTGGCAGGGCTGAGGAATGTTCCACCTCTCTGCCCACTACCACTATGTACTCTCCAGTACCCAAGTATGGCCCTGTGTGCATGCTAGCCTTCACCAGTCCCAAGCCAGCATCAAAGGCACGATCTGTTCTCAAAACTCATGTCAGAACACAGAGCCCCACCAGTATAAGGATCCCCAAATGGGAACTTCTGAAAGTCACACTGAGTGAAAGGCATGCTGCACCGCAGTGGACCCTCAATAAGCATCTGCTAAGTAAATGAACATAAGAAGCATCACCAGGCAAGTAGTGCAGACAGAGGCTCGCAGGTGGGGTCGGTAGTGGGTAGACAGGTGGGCTGTGGACGTAGTGGGTGGAGTCAGAACTCGAACAAAGAGAGCCAAGAGCAACACTGGAGCATCAGCTAGAAAGAGGGACCTAATGTTTTCCAGTCCAACCCTAAGACTTTTGTGAAAATAGAATGGTCTTTAGAGTTCTGAAAGATGGTTTCAGCATCTTCTACAAACCTGCAGAATGCGATTTATTGTATTATTGACTAGGATAGGGAAGAATGACCCTGGGGAATGATCTAACAGTAATAGTCTCCAAGGAACCACAAAGGTGTCACTCCTGTGCAAATGAGCATTTGGAGTAGAAAGAAAGAGACTGCAGATATAAATTATGCAGCACTTCACTGTTTTGATATCATGTCTCACAAAAAAGGCTAATGTAAAGTAAGAAAAGAATCGAAATGCTTTTTGATTAAATAACAAATGTAGATTAATATTTAAGGGACATTTCATTATATTCATGAGGGTGGACACTTGAAAGAGAGAGGAGGGCTTAGAGGAAAACTTGAGATTCACCACTGGCGATGGGTTTAGTTCTGTAGCTTGGTGCTAAGAAACACAACAGAGCTGGACAGCGGCTGAGTCAGTAAAATGTGTGCACGTGTGCAGGAGAGTTCAAGCCTGGAACTAGGGTGAGGGAGATGGACAGATCTCTGGAGTCCTTAGCAGTTGTCCTAGCCAAACTGGGGAGCACCGGAGATTGAGAAGCCCTATCTCAAACAACAAGGTAAATGGAAACTTAGGAATACACTCAAGGTTGACCTCTGGCTTCCATGTATAAGCACACACAGATGTATGCCTCTCCATAGGCACATGTGCATCCACGTATGTGAATACATATCTGTGCACAGATATGCACAGATACAGCACACTAAAAAGGAAAGAGAAGAAGCTAATAAAACACATCAGACTAGCCTGCCCATGTCCACATTTAAGCACTCCTAAGGAGGAAGCTGTCACTTTGGAGCTCTGCATTTATTATTCCCTTACCCTCATTGTCTCAGTCCATGGCTACAAAATAATTCCCAAGGATGTGAGAATTACCAACTCGTCTTGATATTGTGATAAAAATACCCTGACAAAAGCAACTTGTCTGGGAAAGGTGTTTGTTTTGACTCACAGCTCAGGAACACAGTGAGGAAGTTATGCAGCAGGGGCTAAGCCATCAGGTCACTTTGTAGTGACAGTGAGGAAGCAGAGGCAGATTCATGTTCAGTCACCACCCACTGTTAGATTCAGTCCAGAACCCAAGCTCAGACAGAGAACTGTGTCACCTACAGTTACAAGTCGGACTTCATACCAGAGTTAACCTAATACAGAAAATCCCTCCCAGGTGTGCCTCCAGGTCTACTGTATGCCTGGATGATTCTACATCCTATCAGGGTAACCACTGAAAATACCCACAACAATGGGTAATTTGTGTGGGGGCAGATGCGGGGTGGGGGGGGTAACAGAAATCTACAAACTAAAACTCTGAAAGTCACTTTATTCATGATTTCAGCATCTGACATAGACACAATTTGAAAACAGACAAGATAGAGTCTCTGAAGTCTCTGGGCTTCAGAGAAGAAGGCCACTGTGTCATTACAAATAGAAAAGACCAAAACAAGCAAACACAAACGCTCCCTGCCAAGCCCTTGTATAGGTGATCTTAAGCCCAAAGCCCGTTGGTGAGAGGCAGTTCTCATCACTCCAAGATTCCTCCAGGGCTGGATCTTAAATATTCATTCACCCTGGGAATTAAGTTTCAACATGAATTTTCTCAGGAAGAAACCATAGCCTCCTCTTGCCTAGATATTCTCTCCTTGTGTGAGCGGTGCCAACATGCACTGAAAGGGTGTGGGCCACATGTAAAGTCCCACCTGGAAGGCAGTTTACCTCCAACAATGTGACACAACAGGGCAGGCAGGGTAAGGATGCTCCAAGAATAGAAAAGAATTTAACAAATGAGGCAGGAGGAAAAAAGCATCAGCTCTTAATGTGACTGTCTGCTCTCTACAGTCTCACAGTCCCTACAAAGCATAGTCGTAGAGGTGAATGTAACTCCCCCCCCAACACACACACACCGAATAAGTTTCAGAATACATTCTTACATCAAATCGATAATTGGTTTGAGGGAAGACATCTTCCAGATCCTGAGCAGGTTTTAAGCTCAGAAGCCAGTGGCAGGTTAGCTTTGACCCCCTGCTGACAGCATTTCCTTTGTTCTGTGGCCAACTTGCTGACATAAGGCCCAGGCAAAGCTAAGCAAAGCTACGTAGAGTCCAGCCATACTCTGTCATCTCTAGTCTTGTTTGAAGTTGCTACAAACAATTTACAGGTTCCACCTATCCCTGCTTTTAATTCGGCATTTTTTCCCCCACTGAGTAAATCGGAGCAGAGCTGCCTACCCCAGAGCTGTCGTGGAGACTGAGCATGAGGTTGGGGTTTTCTAAGAGTGAGTATGAAAGGCACATGAAAGAGAAGGGCACCTCCACTAGAGCTCAGCATAGGTCTGGGGCATAGAGGGGCCAGGGCAACCACTAAGGTCACTTCCGCTTCGAAGTGTGCATATTACAAGTGCAGCTTGCTTATCAGCAAGATGCACACAGGGCATCTCACTAGTGTGTCTGAATTTGTTTCATGGACTGTAAAAAAGTAGAGACACCTACTAGAAGGAGCACCCTTACAAGTTACACTCTTCTCAGGGCAACTGGAAATGGCTGATGGATGTGACCATGCGAAAAGTCCTAGCCCGATTTGGAGTAACTCTGCATGGCTGTCCAAAATCAAGAGCTCTGCATGACTTGGGCTGAGGCTTCTGTTGCAAGTTTACCATACCTCAGATACTCCCATCATGCATTTCTGCCTCCTTTCTTACTCTCCTCCTGTTCCTTTCCCCAGTAACGATATGCAAATTTCTACTTTAAGGTCCATTACAAAAGGAGCCCCACTCTGTTATTCTCTTTATTCTGACAGAGCACCAAGAACCTCCATGCAGTTCAGATCTGTGAGATGCATCCATTCATAACATCTCCAGAAAACTTACTGATGAGGGCCTAAAGCATAGCTGCCTTTCCCTGGGCTGAATCCCACCAAAGACTGGGAATTTCAGTGGTCTCAGTGCACTTAGTAGCATTTCTCCTGAGGAGCTGACTTTAAACAGGCAGAGACTCCAAGCCTTAGAAACTAGAAAGAGAAACAACATCTGACCATTCTATGGCTTCCATATCTCTTAGACACCACCAGAGAAAGACACAAGAAAACCTTTCATAACACAGAAAACTGCACTTGTTACCCTTTCAACATGATGATGATGATGATGATATAATGATGATGATGGTAATAATAATAATAATAATAATAATTAATAATAATAAAATCTATCTTGTCCTGAATCTCTCTTTGTTAGCAAAAATGCATGTCCCCAAATAGCTTAGTCCACAGGAAATCTCAACGGTGTCCCAATGTCACTTGCCTGGAAATGTTCTCTCACAGAATTGGGTGGACTAGATAGGTCTAAAGCATTCAGTTCTCTCCATAAAACATATTAAGAACAGGACATTAAATATCCAAGAGTGACCTTAATTCCCATGTCTTAGTTAGGGAAACACCATGACCAGAAGCAATTTGGGGAACAAATGATTTATGTCACCCACAGTTCCAGGTCATCATTAGAAATACATGGGGGAAAATACAGTCAGGACAGGAACTCTAACAGGCAGGAACCTGGAGCCTAGAGCTGACGCAGAGGCCATGGAGGGGTGCTAATTACTGAGTTCCTCATCCTGATTTGTTCAGTCTGAGACTGGCAGCCCAGGGATACGCCACTCACAGTAGGCTCAGCCCTTCCCTATCAGTGACTAAAAAATGCCCTACAGCTGGATCTTCAGGAGGCATTTTCCCAGCCGAGGGTTTCTCTACTCAGATGACTCTAGCTTGTGTCAAGTTGATATAAAACCAGCCAGGAAACTCTTCCAGGTGAGAGATAGGAAAAACTCAAGCAAGACAGACGTGGGAAAACAAGCTAACCTCTCAAGCACAAGCTGTGGATCCATGGGACTCTTTCCTCTGAGGGAAAGGACTGATTTCCACGTCTTAGAGTAGGCGTCCGTTCTATTTCGCTAGCCCTCTTCTTGGCAAACCTGAGAAAGGCCGCTTACCCCACCCCCCAGGTGACTTGACGTAGTAGACAAAGTGGCACTTGGTAATATTTCTTGCCTCTGCAAACAGAGAGAAAGAAAAATTTACAGATGTGAGACAGACTTCCTCACATAACTTTACCATATTTCACACTTTGTTGAGAAGTCAGGCAGAGAACTTCACACTTCATTGAAAATCCATTAAAACAATTACTAGGTCATTAGTATGGACTTTTAAGTACTGGCTTTCAATCTCCCCCACTAAAGGAAGCCCTTCAACAGACCCCTACCACCCTTCGCAAGCCAGGCCAATGGGCCTTGAGTAAACAGCCCAGATACATTAAAATGTGTTCTCATGGGGGAAAATCCAGTCTCATCAAGGAAGAGAGAATGGTAATCATTTAAAATTAGGGAAGAAGGGAGGTGCCAGGGACATGGCACAGCAGAAATTCTCGGAGCAACTTACAACTGCCTGCAAATCTTGTAGGGTCCATCATCCTCTTTGGACATCATCGGCTTCTGTGCCCCTGTAGTGATCATGAAGAGGAATAGGCACACATAGAGATGCACATAGATACGAATAAATGAATAAAATAGGAAAAGGAATCAGTTACAGCGTGCTTAAACATTTGAAATCAGGACAAGGATTGGACAAGTGATGTGGGAGGCTATCCAATGATCATCCAAACCCTGTTAAATAGGCAAGACAAGCTTTGGTGTTTTACAACCAGGAAGTAGTACTATGGCGAGCGTTGTCAGTAATGGCTTATATATTCAACAGACTAGAAGAGAGTTTAGAACCTTTTAGCATAAAAGAATTACGTATTTTTGGGCTGGAGAGATGGCTCAGAGGTTAAGAGCACTGTCTGCTCTTCCAGAGGTCCTGAGTTCAATTCCCAGCAACCACATGGTGGCCTTCAACCATCTGTAGTGGAATCTGATGCCCTCTTCTGGTCTGTCTGAAGACAGCAACAGCGTACTCACCTACATAAAATAAATAAATCTTTTAAAAAAAGAATTATGCATTTTTGAGGGGAATGAAATGAAAATTTTTATGACTTAAGCATCTTTCCATAATGTATATGTATCAAATTATCACACAATAGGCAAATATATATATATATATATATATATATATATATATATATATATATCAGCTTAAATTGAAATGTGGACAGGTAAAATGATTCAACAGGTAGGGAATTTTCTGCCAAACTTGAAAATCTGAGTTCAATTCTGAGAGCCATGTGGAAAGAAAGATAACTCTTAAAAGTTGTCCCCCGACTTCCACATTTGTTCTGTGGCACAGACCCACTTACCCACTTACATACATAGATACATATGCATATACAGACAGCCACACATACATACACGAATAAATCAATTAATATAATAAACAAAAAAGAGGAATCACTGCCCATGATTCAATTCTGTCACCATATGCTGTGCACAATAGAACTGTACACATCACTTTGTCCTCAACTGGAAAAGCTGTAGAAAGGCACAGAGGGCAAAATGTCAGCTGACTGAGGAGTGTGCCTCTCAAGGCAATCAGAAGAACCTGTTGAGTGACTCCCAAGACTTTAAATACTAACTCTTGCCAGCAACTCCACAATTAGCTTCAGCCCAAATCTCTTTCTAGATGTTTGAATGTTCACTTGGTCACCCAGTTGAAGGTCAACAAAAATCTCAAATGTGTCCAAATGAGGTCACTTTCCCCTGACCTTGCCCCCCATCTGTTCTGTTGTACCTTTTCTTGTTGATATATGAGTCATGATAAAACTGCACAGATTCATAGTGCACCATTGATAATTTTGATGTGTATCAGATATGAAGCCATTATTAAAGCCAAAGCAGTTTATATAACCATCATTCAGAAGCATTTTTCATAGTCAATTATGACTCCTCTCTGTCAGGATCTCATCACCCTTTGCAATTCTCTTTCCCAGCGACCATGACCCTCCTCAGTCACTAATCTCAGTGGTTGAATTTACACGCCTGGGAAAATGAAACTTAAACTGAAGAATTGCCTCCATCCGATTGACCCTTAGGTATTCTATGGGGCTATTTCTTGATTATTAATTGATGTAGGAGAGCCCAACCCACAGTGGGCGGTGCCATCCCTAGGCAGGTAGGCCTGGACTTGTAAGAATGGTGAGCCTTAGAGCAAACCTGTTGTGGTTTGCCCTGAAGTTATCTGTATTTTGATGCTAATTCCACTGCCCCAAGGACAGCTGCCTAGTCACTTCTCAGGAATCAGGTGACTTCACCAGAATCTTCTCCCCATTGATTTTGTAAAGTAAAGGTGAGGGAGACTAGAACAGAAAAGAGAGACAGGAGACAGAAGGAGAGAGAGGGGAGAAGCCTTGGCAGGTGATGTTAAGATTCTGCTCTGTGTATTTACAGGTTGTTATTAATATTCTCAAGGGATGGATGGTACCGGGCTTTGTATGTTTAAGTGGGCAATTATATCTTACCAATTGGGTCAAAGATTATTGTGTTGTGTGTTCTTTTATGTGAGGGTTTGAGTGTAGGAAAGTGTGCGGCTGAGATGTGTTTCTGCTAAGATATCTAGCAGATATCGTGGGGCACTACGGTGCCAGAGCTAGCAGGGTAAAAGACAACTATACTGTTTTATTTTTATATTTTTACAACAACACAAACCAATAAGTAGCTTTCTTCCATGGTTTCTGCCTCTACTCCTGCTTGAGTCTCTGCCCTTTTTTAACCAGATGATGGGCTGTAACCTATAAAAGGAAGCAATTCCTTGTCTTCTCAAGTTGCTTTTGGTCATGGTGTTTGTCACAGCCATGGAGAGCACCTCACTACAGTTGAATTTACGTTTTGTTGAGTTTATTTTTATTCTCTGACTTTAGCACAATTAATTTGAGACTTGTATGTTCATATTTATCACTTGGCAAGTTTTAAAATTAACTTCTTTGAGATCTCACACTATGTCATGCACTGACGTCATATTCATTCTCCTCTCCACCTCCATTCCTGTCGAACCCCAATTCCCACCTCGTCCCTTTCCTACTTCCATGTTTCTAATTACTGAGCCGTGTTCTATAATGTGGCTATATGTATTCCCATCAATACACTTTATTAAGAGTTGAGTTCTTGTCTGACTAGGTACAACACATAAAACTGCTACCATTTTCTGGGGCACAAGGTATGCCTATCTTTAACTTTCTAAGGGACTGTCAAACTGGTTATAAAAATCAGTTGTGTCAATTTTACACCCCATCAGTAATGAACACACACATTCTGGTTGTTCCCTTTCTCACCAGTATGTGATGTGATCAGAGATTTTAACATCAACTATTCTTACATGTGTGCTATTTTCTTATTGGGATTCAATTTCCAGTTGCCTAATAAGCTATGATATTAAACATGGACGTTATGTTTGTTTGACAGTTATCTGTTTGGGTGGAATGTTTATTGAATTTTTTTACCACTTTTAAAATATGGTAGTGTGGTTGTTTTAAGTTGAAATTTGAAGTTTCTTCATATATTTGAGATAAGTCTTCCACCAGACATATGTCTCACAAATGTCTTCTTTCCATATGTGTTTCTTGCTATACAATTTTCTCATAACATGCTCGGACAGCATCCTTTCATGCTAAGGAAATCCAGGTAGCCAGCCTGTTGCTTAATGAATCATGAATTTGATGCGGTACCTAAAAACTTAAACTAACTTTAGGAAAAAGATGTTTTCTCCTACATTTAAGTTTTAATTTGAAGCTTCTGACAAAATTTGAGTTGGTATTTGTGTATTGTACATGTATGTAAGTATGAATCAAAGATCAAAGGCCCCCACTTGTGTGTGATGTGTGTGTCTGTGTCTGTGTGTGTGTGTCCCTCTTTTCCCACCTTCCCTTCCCCTCCCCCTCTCTGCATGTATGTTTGTGTGTGTGTGTGTGTGTGTGTGTGTGTGTGTGTGTGTGTGTGTGTGTGTTGAGAACAGGAGTACATTGCCAAAGCAGACTTTATCACCGAATTGCTTTTACACCCTTCTTAAAATAAATGTCTGTGAGGCAGACCGGCTCAGACTCTTGCCCAAGTCTCTGTTTCCTCGGACACAAGGCTGTTCCTTTCTTCTGACATAGGGAGGCCACCTGCCAAATGAATCATGTCTTGTTTCAGTCAGAGGGTGAGAAAGTGGAGTCAGGGTGCTGTTTTCTGTGATATCAGGATATATATTTTGGGATTAAGTGTCCAAAACCCTCAGTAGCAGACTTGGGGCACAGTTTCTGTGCATATTGTCTTTCATATTTGTCTCTAAGCCAGTGGATCCCAACCTCCCTAATAATGAGACACTTCAACACAGTTCCTCATGTGATCCCAGCCATAAAACTATTCCATTGCTACTTTATAACTGTAAATTTTCTGCTGTTATGAGCTGCAATGTAAATGTCTGATATGCAGGATATCTGAGACATATCAGATATCCCACAGGTTGACAAAAACTGTCTTAAGTGTATCATCCATTCTGTCCTGTTACTAATGGGAACATTTAAATATTTGTTTCTGTTGTTTGTTGGTACATAGACATGAACTTGGTTTTGTCTACTGTTCCTGTATCTGGCATTTTGCTAGGTCTGGTCCTCATTTCTAACTTTATGGTGTTCATCTCAGTTCATCAGAGATAACTACTTTGTGAATTCTATGCCTTCTATTTCAATATGGCTTCTTCTCTGGCCTTTTATTTTCCTTGAGTCACTGGCTAGAAACCCTAGATCAACAATGTGTGGAACTAGAGCTTAAATACTGCCCATAGCCACATGTGAGGACATGGTTTGATGCTGGGGGAAGCTCTTTGCTTCAAAGACACTACAGGTAACAGGATTCTGTCCTCCCAGAATGCTAAAAATGCAGAGACCTGAAAACTACATAATCTATGACATATGGAGTAGAGCCCTCAGAAAAGACCAGTTGAAGTAGAAAATAATTTGTTTCAAACAAATAGCACCCTCATCTTGTCTCATAAACCTTACAGAACCTGAGAAAAATTAAACCATCCCAGGTAAATTAGCTCAATACATTAGGCATGGGTTTGGCAAGCTAAGGAATGTCAACAGGTAGTACTTAGTGAAAAGGCAAAAAATATGAGAGAGAAAACATTATAAAGGCAGAGCGGTTCAGATAATTTACAGCTCCGCCATGTTCCCAACACAGTTGATGAATGGTAGGGAGGCCAGGGTGGCTGGGTAGAAGCTGCCAAGAGATGCAAGAGGGAGACTGGAAAGGAGTGAGGAGAAGATAGTGGGGCCTTGAGAGCTATTTTAAGATTTAACTTTGACTAATGTTGGATGTCCTTAAGAGGTTTTGAGCAGAAAAGTAATGTCATCTGCCTTGAAGTAAAGATTTGAAGAAAAATCAGAATGTGAGGAAAATCAGCTGTGAAGACTGAAAGGCAACACTGGGGCTGTTAGACTCAGTCTCATTCTGGATTTAGTCAAAGTTGAACTACCAATGTTTGCTGATGGATCTGATGTGGAGTGTAGAGTTTCACCTAAAAGCCATTAAATCCATTCCTAATATGAGCTGCATGGCCATGTTTAACACGAAGAAAGGGAAGCAGAGCTAAGCTCAGTAACACCACTTTCCAGGAAGATTTAAAACATCATTTTTAAGAGGTAGTTAATACGACTTTCTAACAGAGATATAGAGCTGGGGGTTACAATATCAATCCCCGGAGGCTTGATTTTAGATGATTCTAATTTAACCCCAACAATTAGCTATCATTTCACCTGAAGCACAAGACAGTCATCGAAAGGCTTGTTTGATATGGGGCAGATTAGAAAGAACAAACTAACAGGCCAAACCTTAGACAGCTCTTTGCCCTTGTCCTCTTCAGCACCCACCTTGGTCCATTTTAAGGTTAAGTGTTTTGTGTCTTTTGGCCTCTCATACTCACTGTGATCTGAAATCAAGTCCCAGGATGGAAGCCCTGAGTCCTGAGTAGCTGCCTTCCAGAACTGCAGCCTTTTCCCTCAAGCTACAAGCTGTTTTCAACTTCTTAAAGCTTCTCCCCTTGGAGACACTTTGAGGGAACCAAATAGGTCTCAACATAGAAGTGGAAAGTGAACGTTTTGCCTTTTTCTTTCCCAAACACATACCTTATCTTTGTCTCAGTTTTTAGAAAAATCAAATATCATTTGGTTTCCAAAAATATTTGTCTTGGAGCTTGGGATAAATTCCTAGTTGATGAGAAACTGTTGTTCCAGAGAAGGAAGGGAATAAACCTCTCAACTACTATGCAGACGTGCTGAGCAAATTCAGACGTCCGGTTAGCAGAGGCAGACCTTGGCTTTTTGTGGCCTCTCCCATCTAATTGAAAACCTTTGGGAGAAGATCTTACCTGGAAGTATTCCAAGAGGAAGCCAGAAAAGGCCCAGTGGGAGCTACAATGGCCTATTTTCAATTACCAATCAAACCAACACTCAGTCACTATGCCAAAGGAGCCAGGAAAGTGGTAAACTGATATTTATTCCCACAAAACATATAAATATGCACTCTCTTGAAAGATTATTTGAAACCTAGTGACCAATAAATAATTGTAAGGGCTTCAAACCTTATTTTAACTACCTTAGTCATACTTGTCTAGGCTTGATGGTCACCAAAGAGCAAAAAGTTCTCCCCTTCTTAGGAGTCAAAATAACTAAAATTTAGGTCTTTAACTTCTAATCTGTCCAAGTGGGATTCCTGAGAATTACAAATGTGCTGAGATTTTTTCCCCCTTCTGTCTCATATGGCATGGGACTTTTTCTCATGACTTTCTGTGATGAGAAAATGTAATGGCCTCCCCCGCCCCACTCCAGACTTTAGAACCTAAATCTGCAGCCCATATACAATGCTAACAAATGGCTAAGACCTGAACCTGAGTGATATGAATTGTTAAGTATTACAGCTCCGAGTGTTTAGTTATGGTTAATTTATAACTAAACACACTAGTATTTAGTGGAACAAAAAGGTCATTAGTGTCTTACTAGGAAGCAATTAAATTAACAGCTCCAAGCTATTCATCAAATCACAAAACAGATGCTGAACTTTTCTGTAGGAAATCACATTCTAGAACGCAGGAAAAGAGCTAAACTCAAGACACAGCAAAACTGCCTCTTCCCTTTAGCTTCTCTCAAAACAAACAAACAAACAAACAAACAACAACAACAAATCCACCTCTTTCATCTGTAGCCAGAGTCCCAGAGCTCTTTACATTACAGACAAGGCAGAGAGAACTAAGGATACCAACCAGAACAATTCCACAGACGTATACATAAAGGCATTCTCGATCCCCTACCACTCACCAACAGGATTTCGCTCACTCACTATGTGAAATCCTTTGGCTCCAGTGATGACAATATAATTATTGTCATATAATAAAACAATATATTCAGATGATGAGATATATCAACTGTATTAAGTGATGGTTATGCTTATGTAACAATAGCCCTCAAAAACAACTGTATTTAGGAGAAAATTTTTAGAAAGTTTATTGCCTGACATATGCATATGCTGTACCAGTTACTCAAATCGATTGATCTTCATCTTTCTTTTGAGTAGAATAACCTAGGGAATGTGATGGGTTAGCATGAACATGGAATATTCAACTGGCCATGGACGACAGAGACAGAAAAAAAATGAGATTCCAGTCTTGCATTGTCATTTATTACACAATTGACTCTGGGAATGAGTTTCACGGACTTAAGTGTCAGCAGCGTCCTATAGTAAATGGAAATGATACTTAACTCCTGCAGCTGTTTCCAAGACTGGATGGGGAAATGATGTAGCAAGAATTGGAGGTCGAGTTCAGGTTTAAGTGATTTAAGAAGAATTGAAGGCCTCTTGAGCAACAGGAGATATCTAAACTATCATAGGTACTCGTGAAAGTAGAGGACCCCCAGATTATTTGTAGATTTCTCATTGGTGATGGGCAGAGGAGTGAAGGCAGCTGTCCAAACCCTAAGAGACCACTGTAAAACAGACAACTTGACTGAACCTTGAAGTAGCCATTCCTGTTTGTGCATGGTGGTCCTGTCTTTTCTTTCTCAATCTCCTGCCTTCCCTTTTCACTACCTAAATCAAACACTCACTTTCACTAGGGTGGCGCTTATCCGAGCAAAGAACAGGATGGAAAAATGCTGAAACAAGGATCCAATGGGGCGACAGTTGACAGACAACACAAATTACACAAATTAACACAAATGTTAGGGTAGCTAACACTTGTCTTTACACCCATGTTTCTAGTCCATGGGCTATATCTTCAGTAGTATAAAGTTGCTTTAATATTTGATAGCATAAGAAAGACACAATGGTTACTTCCAAACTATATGAAACACAAAGTAATATTATGTAACTTTTAAAGCTATTGAGTGTTGGAAAATTTTGTTCATACACAAATTTAACCGCCAGGCTTCTGCCTGTCTGCTACAGATAGACACTAATGGTTGATGCTACAAAGGTCTCCTAGAGCATTTAACCTGTGCCCACACCCTCACGCAGTTACTGGCTTTCTTGCAATAACTCAAGACATCACCTTTGGGTCTCAGCAGAGGTTCACTCTCTCAGGTAATTATTTAAGGAAGCAGTTAAGCCTGCTCACTTGTACTATGAGGGCCTTTTTGAAATGCAATATGGATTGTAAGACTGCAGACTTTTTTGGAGGGCAACTATCTTATCAGTTCCATAACCTTCCCTTCTCAGCTGTTAACTCTACGTGACTGTTTAACAAACTGCTCACCCTCGTTTCCTTCACTCATGACCTTCCCAGTAAACTGGCAAAGCAGAGAAAGAAAAACAAATTGGACACAATCCCCACTCCAGGCGTCTATGTATTTATCAGGTTTTACAAGCTATGAACGAGTCAGGTTGTATATAATTATGCAGCCATTTCTCATATCAGGTTTCCTCTGTCAATGTGTTGAGAATCAAGCTCAACATTGATTAGAACATGACTCATTTATCTCCTAGTGCAACTGTTTCACCAAGGTGAGACAATCTCAATAGACACATCACACATAATCGCAAACCAGGCAAAAGCCCTGTACATAATTGAAAGATTCCAAGTCTTTCAACTGTAGAATGAAAAATGAAAAATAGTTTCTGCTGAGTGTGCAGGACATACCAGGTGCAGTGATTCAGCCATGAAATAATTAAATAAAGAAACAGGAGAGCCACCCAAACATTTTACTAACCAGTCAGCATTATGAACCAATTCTCTGTAGATGCCTACCATTCTGTCATGGTTTGTCAAGCAGTAGTATGACTGTCTTTATTTCTGTAAATGTTTAACAGACAGATGTCTTCTGCACAGAGGACATAGGTGCTCACGGCTGCTTATAAAGAATCCTGATTTCTTCAGGTCCCCAGAGGTGGCACCTACTCAGGTGGTCCTCACACTCTTCCGGTGTCCAGGGGATCAGGAAAGAGGATGGGAGTGAGCGCTTAGACCAATAGATTACTCATACTGGAGGCCAGTCCTGCTTCTAACCTGGTGCTTTCACAGTGCTTGCACACTCATTAGAGAAGACCTAACTCCGAAAGCAGAAGAGACCAAAAAACATGGCCTCCAGAATTCATTTTTCCTACTAGAGCTTCATTCTGGTTATAAATGAACTTTGCTTCCGAACTTTTGTTTTCCTGATTCTTTGCTTTTGAAAAATATTTTAACTGACATTCCTTAACGTCTCTGTGTATAACAATTAATTTTTTAAAAATAGTATGTTTGGGATTGAAATGTGAGACGAGACTTTGGCAGGAGAAACAAATAACCGTTGGCCACCTGGCTGCATCAGGCTCTCATCTAAGCAGGACATAAATGAAGTAAGAGTTTGTAAAAATACAGAATAAAAAATGACGTTGTATAAACATGAAGAAGAAGAAGAAAATCAAGCAGAACAGAGATGCGAATGGAGAGCAATGCCACTCTCAATAGCATGGCCAGAGAGGACTCTGAAACGTAGGGCTGATCACGTGACTACCCAGGGGGAGAGCATTAGGTTAGGGGACTGGAGGAAGTCTAAGTCCTGATGTGAAAAGGCTTAGCTTAGAGTCATCCTGGTGATTAATGTAATGATCTCTGGCAGAGCAGCCAATCCTCCTGAAAGTCTTAAGTAGCATTCCCTTCCAACACACACACACACACACTCACACTCACACACACATATACTCACACTCACACACACACACACTCACACACACACACAGCACATGCAAGCAAGGATATAGGCATGTAGGGATACACACACAACACACACACGTACGTACATCCACTCAACACACACACACACACACACACACACACACACGCACACCACATGCAAGCAGGCATGTAGGCATACAGGCATGTAGGCACACAATACACACACATACACACATCCACTCAACACACACACACACACACACATATGCATGCAGGCATGCAGACACACACCACACATGTACACACAGATATACACACACGTACACACAAATACATATATGTACACATACACACACACATGCATAGACACATAAATATATACACATGTATCCACACAAATATGCACATAATATATAAACTCAAATATATACATATACAAACATTATACTTAAACACACACAGACAGCCAGTTTCTAAACTTAATTCATTAGTTTTAATTTCTGTTTTTGTGTGCATATCTGAAACATATTCGGCAAGCAAGCGGTAGATACCTAAAATCCCTCTGAAATTCTTTAGCTAAAATACAATATTGAATTTTTGCCAATTTTGTCCTTAGTAGAAACGTATTGATAAACTCTTATATTCACTATTAGTTTTCTTTAGGATTAGTCTAAATAAAACTTCTCTACCAAGTAATAGGAAGGGGAAAGTTGAAAGAAAGGATTTTGTTCTGAATGTGCTATCCAGGCCTTGGAAACTATTTTTGTTTAAGCTTTTTAGAGTGTCGTGTATGAGAAGTATTTACCTTGTTTCTCCCCATCCAGCTCCTTCCATGTTCCTCACACTCTTCCAAGATCAGGACCTGTTCTTATTTTTGTCAAGATTACCAGGAACCTAAATGAGGACGTGTTTTTTCACAGTTCAGAGAGTTTGTTGGGCTCACAGTGGAGGATTTGATAAGAGGAAATCTATGAGCAAGTCGGGGAGGAGAGCAAAGAGGCAGGGAAATTGTATTGGCATGTACTATATGAAAGAAGGATCTCTTCGAAATAATAAAACAAAATACTGAAAAAGGTTTAATATACTTAAATTCAGAGGAAAAATTATCATTTTTTGAATTGGTAATAGAAAATCTTCAGTGCATCTGAAGACCCAACAAAGCTCTTTGGAAACAGGATATATGTAAGTTATTTTCTATTGATTTAGAACAGATGATTAAAGTATGTGTCTATTAATGTCCTTCAAGGAAAAAAACCCCACAGGCTAAAGAGCAAGAAGAAGAAAATTCTGGTAAAGTCTATAAAAATATTTAGAAAATTCTCTGGAGACTCTTGCCTCACACCAGATGTGGTTAGATTCATCTTCTACATGCAAGGATAGAGTCCCGGAGATATCAGAAATCATACTTTGTCAGTATTTAAGCCAAAGTGAGGAACATGCTCTGTGTGCCTAATAGCCCTCTTCTGGAGGGCCAATCAGAGAGAGAGAGAAAGAGAGAGAGAGAGAGAGAGAGAGAGAGAGAGAGAGAGAGAGAGAGAGAGAGAGACAGAGAGACAGAGAGAGACAGAGAGAGACAGAGACAGAGACAGAGACAGAGACAGAGAGAGACAGAGAGACAGAGAGAGACAGAGAGACAGAGAGGTGGGGGGAGGGAGGGAGGCAGGGAGGGAAAGAAGAGAAAGGAAAAGAAAAACACCTTCCAGGGAGCCAATCAGAAAAAAAAAAAAAACACCACTTTCCAGAGGGCCAATCAGAAAAAACACCTTCCGGAGGGCCAATCAGAAACTGAGCTAGCGAGCTTACCATTTAAGTCATGAAAATGTCTGTGTGTTTAAAGAAACACATCAGTCTGGTAAATGACTGGCTTGAAATAACCTAGTCTGTTTTCACTGGTCTGTTTTCTATTAGACAATGCAATATTAAGGCTGTTGGCACAGACTTCTGCAGGAAGCCTATACACAATCTCCATCAAGCCCCAATCGTAACTTCTTAGTCGTTTTGAAGAAACGTTACAGAACATCTACAGTGAGACTTTGTGCTCAGAACCTGGCCACAGCTAGGGGCTGTCACACAGGAATCCTGTCAGTGATCTCACGCCAACGTTTCGGAACAATTGATAACAGCATCTGAGGTATTCTTTGTTGTCACTCCCTAAAACTCCCTGAAGCCCGGTCCGTATTTTCCAATACAAGAAGCCAATTGGCTTAATGGTATTAAAATTCCAGCATTAAAGGTCTTAGAGTTGGAGACTGTTCCTTCCATTTACATGTCCGTGGATTTACAAGCAACTTTGAGAAAGGATAGAATGCAATAGTCAAGAGATAAACTGTTGCCAGCCAAGAGGCTCAAGTTATGGCTCTGCTATTAAGACAAGTTGTCTCCTTTGCTCCAATTCTCTCATTTAAGGAAGGGAAGATAATAACCTAAACAATAGCAAAGGATGCTGGGAAAACTCAATGATGTAAATAGAAGGGAAGGTTTGAGTCCGGAGACTTGTGTACAATAAAGTAGGATCTAAGTGGGATCTACATGCAATCATATGAGTCCCAGAGGGAGACACAAAGATTCCCACGGGCAGAAGAGAAGACACAACCAGAGAGAAGAAAGCAATGTGGTAGTGACAGATCCACAACTCAAACAGTGCCGTCAACCAACAGAAGTAGAAGATGTGCGAAACGGACTTCCCTCCAGCGCTGAAAAACAAAAGAGAACAAAACTCAGTAGCATCCTAGTTTCAGAACATTAACAGTGCTCGCCATGGCTGATTTGCAGAACACAGAGCACAAAGGATGTGGTTCTGCTATTCTGCACTGCCGAGTTCACTGAAAGGCATGGTCAGTGGTCAGAAAGTCGACATGTGGTCAGAAAGATAAGACATGGAATGTTCTGCCCCGCTCTTCCCCCCGACTGTGTCCATGGTTTCTGCAGTTTGGCTTTCCAGTCTTTTCTTCTAGGGGTGGAATGCGTGTGCCGACGGATGAACGAAATTCCTCCTGCTAATCAAATGGAGGTAAATGTGACATCGTGTCTGCTCCAAGACCAGGTGTGTAGGTCAGAGGTAGCCTCTAGTATTGCTCCTTAGGTACTGTCCACATTAATTTTCAAGACAAAGTCCTCCTCCTGTCCGGACTCACCAGATAACTAAGCTGGCCAGCTAGTGAGCCCCAGGGAGTCTCCATTTTCCCTGTGCTGGAATTACATTAGTGTGTCCCCGTGCCTGGCTTCTTTTGTACATGAGTTATGGGAAACCAACTCAGGCCCTCATGCATGCATGGTAAACACTTGGCCTAATGAGCCATCTTCTAAGCTCTGCTTCCTTGGTTTGGGGCTATACATAAAAAAAAGACACAGCACAGACAACCCGTGAGGAGCAGGACTGTGAAGATGCTGAGAGCAGATGGGAAGTAATTGAGAACCTACAGCCAAACTTAGACAAGACATGCACAAGTTAACGATAAGTCACTCATAAACCTCCATTATCCAGTTACAACTGGCTGCTAAAATTACTACTGGGATGCTGATTCAATATTTTTTTTAAAAAAATGGATTTTGTTTGTATCCACTATTCTTCTAGACTGTCTGGTAGGTAGTAGTAGGATTATGCTGTTCACCTCGAAATATGATAAATGATCTAAACAGTCCTTTTTATGATGCAAAATTTGAGAAAGAGTATTCTACCCAGCTCTCTAGGATGTGGTTTTAATGACTTAGTGATTACCAATGCCTTTTAAGAAGCCAACACTGAACAAAGGTGGAACAAATATTTCCAACATGGCCCTTGTGTTCCAGTTGCATTTATGTCCTCTTTGTTAAACACGCCCCCGCACCCTTGAGTTCCTTTCTAGGTTGAAATCATGACAAACGTAGGAGGGAGAAGCCATGGTGACTTCGGGTTTTCTGGACTGAGAGAAATGTAGTGATTCAAGTTTTATCTCAACTTTGTTAGGCTACAATACCCAGTTTTCAAATCAGATACTAGTGTCAATGTGATTGTGAAGCCTGGAAATATGTTTGCCATCCACAGACAGTGGCAATAAGTACAATAACGTTGATAACGTCAGGGTCCTTATTCAACCCATTAAGAAGCTCAAGCACAGATACTGGAGTCTGCCGTGCAGTGGAAACGCAGCCTCAGTGCATCAGTGCTTCCAGTTCAGTTCCTAGCCTGCTGCCCTGCCTGTGTGAACCTAATAGTTCCCCAAATTTCAGTCTCCATTCCTGACTACAAACCTCTAAAAGGGTGTTAATCAGTATGTGCCTTACAATTATGAACTATATCATATCTAAGTTCATTATGTATCTAATATATAACAAGAGAGTTAAGGATTATATACAAATACGTGTAAGGATGAAGTGTGTGTGTGTGTGTGTGTGTGTGTGAGTGCGTGCGTGCATATAATTGTGTATATATGTAAGGATCAACCCTATTTCTCTGGAGATTTCTGACTGAAACCACGGTTCAATTTGCAGCAAGGTATCCTGGGGAAGGAAGAATATGATTTCATTTTTGAGGCAATACAAGAGATCAATAACTTCTACCAAGCCTTGCCCCAAGACACTCATAAGTCCCGTAGTTCCCTCTTTTTCCATGTTCCCCAATATCAGGATCCAACTACCTTATATGTTTGTCCACCTAGGTTTTGTCTTTGATTAGAAAACATCCACCTCACCCTAGATACTAGGATCAGTAAGCATGCATGCTTTCATCTAGGACCCTGTTGCTGTGGTCGTAATTCTGTCGTAACACAGATGCACTGACAATGAGTACATGTGCCACTGCCCCATATTGATGCTCATTAACATGATCCCAACAGTTAAGCATGGAGAGAAGTTCCTCACTCACACCATTAGAAAAGCTTACTGTTCTGAAGTATCTATATTGTACCGTCTGATAGAAAGTTCTACCTTCTTTGCTTTGCAAACAGTGCAGAGACTCTCAGGGTGAATTTAGAGGTCCTCCTAATCGTGTCTCATCTCATTCTTGGCTGTTTACTCTAGTGTCATAAATTAGCTGGTGCTTGTCCAGCATCTCCTTGAATGGCTGAAATGGCAGGAGGCCACCTTCTCTCATACAGATTGAGACTACAACCCCCAGATTCCTAACTTCATCTCTTTTCTGCCTTCTAAATACTAACCATACAAAATACTTCTCTTAATTCTGAGATGAGGTGAGACCAGGCATGGTCAGGATTGTACAGTCATCTCTCTTTTGTTTCCAGATTCTGCTCTTCTACAGAAGAAGTAGAATAACTCTTTCACCATAACCATAATCGCAATATCTGTGATCCCTGCCCCTTCTATCCCCTCGCTTATGCGTTTCCTACCACAGATTCAATTTTTTTGTAATTTATATTACTTACTCTTTATTCCACACAAACTTCTTCTTAACAAACTTGTTTTTATGAATGGAAGTTGTCTATGTTTCCAACTCTCAAATGCTCCACATCAAATGTGCAACTTGGACAAAAATATAATAAACGTTTGCTCTTTGCCTTCTATTGTGGAATACACTGTAACAAGTCAGAAAGGAGTCTTTGAATTGAGACAGCGCAGGAAGAACAAGGAAGGAGGCAGGATCAAGCAGAGCCGGTGTTGTTGTTCATAAGGATGGCAGGGGTTTGCTTGTCCTTGTCTTTGTGCCACAAAACTGATATGAAGCAGCACGATGTTAGGGAAAGCCCAAAACCTCTTTTCCTATTCAATGAATCAAACTCTAGTCACACTAGACTGAGAGTTGACCAACCCTCTTCTGATGTTAGTCTCTAACCTGACTCTGGAAAGGTTGATAAGCCTGAGAGCACCTAAAGAGCCCTCCTTCCCTAGTCGTTACCCAAGTTGGATGGAAGCACTCTCACAGAACACAGGATATGAAGACTTTCTGTCTCCCAGCACGCACGCACACACACACACACACACACACACACACACACACACACACACACACACACACACATCCACAGTCACTAAAATGAGCTATTCTAGTTCATTGCTGACAGATTTTTTTCCAGAATGTCAAGGCAAATCTCTGTAAAGGGAACCTAGTAGTAGGTGTGCTCTAGCTAAGGACTTCCTTTCTAATTTAAATATTTTCAATGCCATGAATATTAAAAATGAAAGAAGAGTGCTCTGACTGCAGTCTACTCGGTCTGCATTCTCCATTTTCCCAAATGCTCTTACACCCATCTTTTTTTATTGTTTTTATTTATATGTAAATGTAGTATGTGGTGTGTGTGAGAGCTTGTTGTTTATATGTGTGGTCTATACACATGCCCGTGCTTATTCACAAAGGCCAGAGAAAAAGATCACGTGCTCTACCGTCTTTCCTCTGCATCATTTCTTTCAGGCAGGGTCTCTCACTGAAGTCTAGAGTTCATGCTTTTCATTCGCTGAAAGACAGTTCCAGAGATGCCTCTGTCTCTCTTCAGAGCCAGACATGCAGAACACCATGCTTAACTCGTTACCTGGGTGCTGGGTTCTGAACTCTGATCCTCCTATCCCCTGGTTTGTGCAGCAAACACTCTTAACTGGTAAGGCATAGCTAGAGTGCTTGAATTTATGCTTTACAGAAAAAGGAGGAAATTTCAGTGAACATTAATACTATATATATACTGAAACTATACAGCCACTTAGGATACATATGGGTAGTGATTAAAATGACTAAAAGCTAATTTTGTGCGTGCGTGTGTGTGTGTGTGTGTGTGTGTGTGTGTGTGTGTGTGTGTGTGTGTGTGTGTGTTGGAACATCTGGAGTACCTTTAACTAGCTGGAAGAATATTAGACCTGGGTTGAAGGGAATAGTCTGTAGATCACTTTTCTTCTGATGTTACTTACCTTGCCTCCCTCAAAGTACAGAAACCTTCCCCTCTGTTTCGACAGCACATGCATGTTCATACTTCTGGATGGACAAGCAGATAAAGGAAGCACACTTACTGGGAAATGATTCCACAGATAAATTGGAGGACACTCCACTCTACTGGCATATGTTATAGCCATGCAAGCCACGCTTAGAATCTTAAAATAAATATAACAAGGGAGGTTTGGCCCCGAGGAACACAGGAAGAGAAAACAGTTTGGATAGAACCATGAAACATAAAGAGATCACAGAAGAAAGAGAGGAGAGAAACATTTTTGAAACATTATAGGGATGTTGTTATTAAGCCAAGTATTAATGTGAAGGTCTTCAGTGGCAGAGAACAGATATTTTCTACAGATTTCGCTGTATCAATGTTAGCTAAGAAGTAGAGCTAAGGAGAGAGTGTAGAGTCGAGGAGGGTACCATACAAGTATGAGAATTTGGGTTTGGATCCTCGACACGCACATCTGAAAACGGGCACAGCTGCACACATCTGCTGTGCCAGTGCTGGAGAAGCAATCACAGGTGAAGCCAAAGAAAAGAGCTCATTGCCAAACCAGTTTAGCCAATCCATGAATTCCAGGTTCCTTGGGAGATCCTGTGACCACAAAGTGAGGTACTGAAGGACACACAATATCAACCTCTGGCCTCCTCGTGTATGTTCAAACATGAAGACCACCACTCAATACTCATAGGCACATACATACTCCATATATGGAAAAATAATAATTAGAAAGAAAAAACAACAGAAGGAAGGAAGGGAGGAAAGAAGGAAGGAAGGAAAGAAAGAAGGAAGGAAGGAAAGAAGGAAGGAAGGAAGGAAGGAGGGAAGGAAGGAAGAGAAAGAGGGACAGAGAACAAAGTGTTAGAGGTAGACCTATAAATCCATCAACTTAGGAGGCTGAGGCAAGAAATTGACCAAGTTCAAAGCATGACTGGGCAATGGAGTGAGTTCAAGGCCAACCTGGGCAACTTTAGAGAATCTATTATGCATATTTTGCGACTTCATTCAGCTTATATGCTGTCTTCCTTCCTTTAATCAATCCATTAACAAATATTTATTGAGCAGTTTCACTTCACAGAGCACAAGTTTGTGAATGTGGGAATATATCCGTTACAGGACGAGGCAAAATTCATTAAATAGTTGAAAACCAACATAGCGGGGTGTTCAGTTCACATCTTCAGTTTAAAGAATGTCTTGTTCAATTATTTATAAGTCCATTAAATTTGTATTAATAAGAGCAAGCAAGTGTTGGGTGATCACCACATGCTGGGAACCCCAAGGCTGAGTGTACCCTTTGTTTGTAGAAGTCCCCAGCATTCTGCAGAAATAGAACTCAATTGTCATTTCTAAACTCTCCCATAACCCCCCCTCCAGCTGTGGCATCTCCTTCCTCTTTCCTCACAAAGCCATTTATACATTGCCTGTCTCCTAAAGCCAAGCAGTCACACAGTTTGTTTCTACATTATAGGAGCAGAACAGTATTTTTTTATGCTGTGTCAACAGTGCCTATGAGGTTGCCTAACACATGCTTAATAAACGTGTTCATCATTCATTGGAGGAACACAGCCCAGACGTACTCAGATGGACCCTGTTCGCTTAAAAAGACAGTGTGTGTGTCTGGGGGGCACTGTGAGGTTTTCTTTCCAGGAAAGCATATCTGATTTCTTTTCTCTTGAGGATTCTGGCACTTTCTCTTTGTCAGATCTTCGGAATTATTTTGTTGTCTTCATGGGAGCTCAGTTCTCTTGCTTATTGACTGCCATCTTGTATTTCTGACCCATGATTGACAGAGCAACTGGAATCTATGAGCAGAAAATCAATAATGCAAGCCCTTCAGACGGCCCACGGATGCTCTTGAAGAAACGGGCTTCCTGGTCTCAGTGGCAACCACTGATCAAAAAATGTAAAACTAGCCAGCCATGAATAGACGTGATGTAAAGTCAGCCCCACTCTTTCTTTGCATGAGAGGGTTTTTATATTGGTTTCCTGTGTCTAAATTCTGTGATGTTTTCAGAGAGGGGGATGAAAAAAAAACAGGCCAGTGGAAGAAGAGGGAGAGGGAAAGTCAGTGAGGTCTGAATGAACATCCTGAAACTGTAGGTTTGTCCTTTTGTTTTCTCTTTGCCACACTCACCTTCACTGGTCCTTATGAAAGGGATCCTGAATGTAAATTTGTTCTTTAACATAACATTTTCCTTGTTCAAGTGTAAGAGACACTCCAGTAGACATGAAACAGTCCAGACTTATTACTTGCAAGTTAGCATTTTACTGCTAATGTAGTCTGCCACCCTTTACCTCCTAGTTTTATGGTTGTTTAATTATAGCCGGCAGGCCTACGGTGGTCCTTTGCAACTTCAAGTAAAATCTGGCTCCCAGTGAAGGCTCCCCATTAGGACCTCCTGCTGAGTTATTGATTATTAAGGTAATGCACTCTTAGGCTTGCATCCCTCACATGGAAATGTAAAACTGAATGGCTTGCAACTGCTGGATGTAAGAAAGGGATCTCCTTTAACTCTAGTGTCCTCTTGCTACTTAAATAACTGTTCACTTAAACCACAGTAACAGAAAATCCAATATACCCATCAGAGCGATTGTATGAGCCTCAGTGTTTCCTTCTTGGGAAAGATGGGAATATTTATCTATGGGGAATGGGAGGAAGGGGAAAGGGGAATGGGTTGGGCAGAAATAGGCAGGAAGTAGAAAAGAAAGGAGAGAAAGCCTCAATCTCCAATTTAACACATTATCTTTCCAACGACATGGATTGCAAAGACAGTCCCAGGTACAAGCAAAAACAGTCATCAGGTTTCCTGTGAATACAGCACTCTGATCATGGACCTGTTACTGAGTAGGAAACAAAGAAGAGGGAGGGGAAGGAGGAGAATGGAGGGAGAGGGAGAAGGAGAAGGAGAGGGAGAGGGAGAAGGAGAGGGAGAGGGCAAGGGAGAGGGCGAGGGAGAGGGAAAGGGAGAGGGAGAGGGAGAGGGAGAGGGAGAGGGAGAGGGAGAGGGAGAGGGTGAGGGAGAGGAGGGAGAGGGAGTTGAGGCCTCTTCATTATTTAGATGGGAAAATATGAGTCTGGGTTCTAACAGGACAATCCTTTATGACAATCCTCCCTGGGAGCCCACACACAAGATAAATACTGCCAAATGGCATGCAGGAAATGGAGTCTGTTAGATAAATCACCTGTAGGTGAGGCATGGTGAGAGAGCTGCCTCTTTGCTCTGCACAGGGAAGACACTTTCATTTGTAGAGCGGCTGGCTGTTCAGTGCTGATGCCCACCATTAGAGCTTCAGGCACAGCCATGGCGAAAGAGGACTGGGAGCTGAGCAATAAGGCAGGGAGGATGAACTGGGCAGGTAGCCCGCCCAGAACAGGGGCCTTGTTTCAGCTAAGTGCAACCATCGGAGGTTGATAAATTCACTTGACTCTCCGAGAGGAAACAGAACCATCGATCACCTTTTTAACCACAAAATCTATTGAAAATAGATCCAACAGTTATTCTCAGAGGCACTTATGATTAGTTTTTTGAGGGTGCAGGAATCCGGCTGTCTTCGCATGCCTGAAAAAGATAAAATGCTGTTTGTGCGAGAGTCATATAACATATGCACCACATCCATCCCGAAAACTACAAAACACCACCCAAAGGTCGGGGACTATATATCGCTGCTGTTGCTCTGATTTGATGAAAGCAGCTCTCCAATCTGCAAATTTCAAAACAAAAGCTGGAGCTAAGTCCTCGGAGGCTGCCTGCCATTCGTGTAATGATGTGGGTGGAGGCATTTGAATCCTAAATGGTCCAAAGAGGGCCAATTATCATTTCATGAGTACACGATCATTAGTGTTATTCCTCAGCCAGGTTCATCTGCAGATCTTAACCATCTATGCCAAACAAGGAGCACAAAACAGGCTTTGTGGACGGGATCTCAGGAGGAGACCTAAAGGTTCCGACACACTGTAAACGCAGGTCACCGACCTGCTCCTGAGAAAGCCGGGGCCAACGAAATAAAGGATTCTGATTTTGTCAGAAGTTGGGTACCCAAGGGATCCTTGAGAGCAAATAAGGTGCTAACAACCATTAATTAACACAAGGGGTAGGTCCTCCTATGGGAAGGTGCGGGTTTTTTTTTTTTATTAGCAGAAGGACTATTTTTAATTGGATCTGATAATAACACCCCCTGAGCCATATAAACAACGAAGACATAAATTTAAAAAAAATCCAAACCTGGGTTACTACAGAGAAAGAACAATAAATTTGCTGTCTTCTCTAACCAAAATACCAGGCTTGTAGAAGGAGGCTGGCCTTAAAAAATGATGGTGTGCGCACAGTAGGGAGCTGTGCTTGGGGAGCATCTTCTTAGAGCCCCAGTGGAGACTGACTTAGCCAGCACCATCGTCTGCGAGGCACACTAGGGGTCAGTCACACACGCTGGACACATTTCAAATGCTTCGTGTTTTTTCTCTCTCCTCTCATCTTCCCTTCCATCACACCCACCACACATAAACACATACACACACACACACACACACACAAACATACACACACACACATTCACATGCACATGCACACACACACATACATGCACACACACATGCACACACACATACACACACATGCACACACACACAAACACACACACACAAACACACACAAACATACACACACATGCACACACACATGCACACACACATACATGCACACACACATGCACACACACATACACACATGCACACACACAAACACACACAAACATACACACACATGCACACACACACATTCACACAAACACATACACACACATACACACACATGCACACACACACACATGCACACACACACACACGCACGCACATGCATCTTTTCCCTTCTCACTCCTCCCTGTCTTTCCTTCTCTTTGACTGAAAAAAGTTCCAATTTCCTAAAACAATTCCTCTATAATTTTAATTCTCTTTTGGGCAAACTGCTAACTGTAAACTGTATGGCGTAATTATGTTTCCTCTCTCTCTCTCTCTCCCTCTCTCTCTCTCTTTCTCTCCATTGACTCTGCCGGATGGACAGTGCCATAAATCTCTTGAACAAATGTGCAGGCTAAAGCCCTCTGTGTGAGCACTATAATTTAAGTAGATTCATTCTCAGTTCATTTATATGATCTCATAGCATCTGCTCTAGACAAAAAAAAAAGTCACCCTGATTACCTGGTAGAACAGTTTATCCCAGATTACTGTAGCTGGGTCCTTTTCTTTCTAATGCAGTCAATGTACTGTAAGATTTACTCTTTTTATATTGTGCAGAAGGCATGCATATGTCTACATATTTGTGCTTGCTTGCTTACATATATGTACACGAAGCACATTGTGAAGAATGTCTTTTAAAAATCAAAATTATTGTGCTTGGCTAAAGAAAATCACCACCGTTCATATGCTGAATACTTAGTTGCCAGTATGAGCACCTACTCTGCCTGCAAGAGGAGTCAGGATGCTCTTTAGGGTCCTCTTGTTGCTAGGCAGAATTTCAAGGCAACAGCAGATCAGTGATTTTATTTAGAAGGAAGTTCAATTGATTGATTGCTCCCTATTTTGACTGGATAATTTCTTAAATATTTATTGATTTTGTGTGTGTGTGTGTGTGTGTGTGTGTGTGTGTGTGTGTACATGCAAGCACATAGGTGCATCTATGCCATAGCATGTGTGTATAGAAGAGGGGATAATTTGTAGGAATAGGTTCTCTTTCCACCAAGTGGGTCATGAAAGTCAGGTGTCAAGCTTAGAAGCTAGTATTCTTGCCATGGAGTCGTCTTGCTGGCCCCACTGAGACAATCAACTGATGAGAACATTTCCAGAAGATGAGCCACAGGCCACACTTTCTGCAGTTTGTCTGAAGTAAGGTCCAGTCAGTCTCCGACATTCTGAATATACTGCAGCACCACAGCTTTGAGGCAATGCCTTAGCCACATAGCCGCTCCCACCCACCACTTTCTAAGGCCACCTAGTGCTTTCAGTAAACATATGTTATTCATATTGAGTTTTAAAAGAAATGGGAGGCAAAAATACTTGAGCTCTGCCATTTTCCACAGACTCCTCTATTCCATAGTCTCCTACTCCTTTACCCACACGACCTAAACCACATCAGCTATTCTCCTATTGATGTGTAATGATAGAGAGGACGGTGTGTAATTAATTTTATCTGAGAGAACTCATCAGTAGATGGAAATGCTGGCTCTGGATTGTCCAAAGTTGCTACAATGTTAGGCTTACAAACAAGGTGATTTTCAACAGGGATAAATATATGTAAGTTCACTTATGTTCCACAGACCAGCCGTACAAGCTCACAAAGGGGTGGTTTGAGCATGAACATATGGGGCTGGGCTACACACAATGGGATAACATGTGCTTAGCTTGTGTGCAGCCATGGGTGTGACCACAGAGATTCAATCTGCAGTACCACACAGCCAAAAGGAAGGATGCATGTGTTTAAGGAGGTATAAACATGGCAAATGGCACATTCTACAGAGTCCATTGTACAAGACATGGGTTAACAGATAAAAACTACTTGTTTTTTCTTTCTTTCCTTCCTTCCTTCTTTTCTTTTCTTTTGTATGTGTGTTCACCTTAAGAATGATGATTTGAGTTCACAACTCTAGAAGTGTAGGTTCTAGGTGAGATGATGTCAGTGGTCTGTCTCTGTGCTGTGAGAAAACGCTTGATCAACTGGGGCTCATCTGACAATTGTCCTGAAAGATGAAGAACTTTTTTTAAATGGCCGGAGAAATCTCTGTTTTCTCAAATATTGCTGAAGTCCCCTTTGGAAAGATGATCTGTGAATCTGGAAAGAAAGCTACACTAGCATGTCCCTGGTAGGCCTGGTTTTTTGTTTGTTTGTTTGGTTGGTTGGTTGGTTTGGTTTGTTTTATTTCTTTTTGCTTGTTTTCTCTTTTTGTCCTTGCTTAACTCATAAGTTCACTGGAGAACCCACAGCAGTCTGTTTCATTTAAACATAATCTCTTCATTGATTCAGTTATGAAATGCTACAATTGTCCTGCTTCTGTTAATATAAAAAAAATGAGGCAAAGCTGACCAAAAGTGCTATATTATAAGAGGAAGCTAGGAATTTAGGAGAAGAGGAGGCAGAATGTCTAAAATGGAAATCTCCGAGGCTGGCATCTATTTTGCAGAATATGAATACAACTAAAGAGAAACAGGTCATGTATTTCAGTAGTCTGAAGCAAGAAGGCCTCACTGGGCTGTGTGAACAGAGACTATCAGTTTAAGACAGAAGACTGGTGGGAGACTCCCATCAAGACTCAACAAGAAGTCCAGCCTAGCTGTTCTATAGCAGCAAGTGTGTTATTGATAGACACATGGGTAGGGACTGTTCTCCCTAGTCTGCAAATGTGGCTTGGTTTCAAAATTGAGATATGTGCTTTCAATTTTTATTTGGTAATATTTGGACACAACATGAGTTGGTGGGGATGAAGCTGGTAGTTTCTAAAGCTCTAGTTCTACCTTGGCCTTGGCCATATGCATATCATATATTTAGTTGTGTGTCTTCTCACTCTATGTAGAGACAACTCCCATATCTACTGGTGACTCCTCAGCAGAAATATGAAACAGTATGAAGAAAGAAAGTGGGTTGCTTTTGTTATAGAATGCTTCCCGTACCTGATGAACAAGGAGGGCCTCCTGATTCCTATGTATTAGTTACTTTTTCCATCCCTGCGATAATATGCACTAACAAAAGAAACAGAAAATGGCTTGCCATAGCTCACAGTCTAGTGTGCAGTCCACCATGGAGGGAAAGTCAAGGCTGGAGCGTTCAGAGCAGCTGATCACACAACATCTGCAGTCACAGGCAAGAGATGAATGAGTCCAGATCCTCATTTCTCCTCTCCTATTCATCTAGTTCAGGATTTCTGCCAGCAATGGTCCTACACACTAACAGTGGTCAGGTCTTCCCAGGTCAACACAGTCAAGATAATCCCTCACAGGCATGGCAGGAGGCCCATCTCCTTGGATGAATGGGTCTAGAGTCTGCCAAAGTGACAACATTAACCATTCTATCATCCTGTTTGGATTGGTTTGGTTTGGTCTGAGCCATCATTGGGCATCCTGTGCTGTGTTTCACTCTCAAGCTTCTCTGGGTGGTGACGGTGAAAAAGTCAGTCATAGAAGTCAATCATAGCAGATAGTCACACTGCACCTGTTATTCTGCCGACAATTGTTTTAGTTTTATGATTCCTGATCCTATAGTAATCCAGAGGGTAGTTAATAAGTCCCAGGGTGAAAACTGTTTACCCATAAACCCTTTCCTGGAGGCTGAGTGGCAATTAATGTAATGGCTCTGGTGTAGGGCAAGGTAAATGACCTCATTAAGGCCTTGGCCTAAATGGTGCCCTGGTGGCCGAGACTGTCCTTAAGCAGCAGTTCACTCACAGGGACTTCATTGCTCACCATGTCTCAAGCCCTCTACCATGACTGTTGTGTGTAGCATTCTTCATAGTGTGACATGGAAATGCTTCACTTGGGTTGGGATGGGGTGGGTGGGTATGTATACCTAGGGAATTTGAACTACTGCCCAGAAACCTGCACATGGTGAACTGAAAGTTCAGGCACCTGGGTGACAGTTATCTCCTCTTAGGAATTAGCAGTGTTAATCTTGGCTTAACCATACTCAGATCCTATAATCAGCCATCCACTGATTTGTTTCAGCCACTGTCATGAATCCACCTAAATCCTTCACCTACAGAGAGAGCTCGCAATCCCTGAAAAGTATTACTCACTTGACTAGCCTGCTGGCGCTGTCATAAAATACTGTTTAATTAATACTAACACCACAACATTTAGTGGCTCTCCATCATGGAGCTTCTAATCCCTTTCTCTCTGCGTGTGGTTGCATCCTTGAAGGGAACATGTCATTTCTAAGATGTTCAAGATTGATCGCATGCAAGATGAGCAAAGTGGGCACTCACATGCAGGGCCCAGAATACAGTCTTTGCTTCAGGTTGTCCACATCGGCTACAGCTAAATCGGAAACAGTGCTCACCTAGCAGATACTACTGTCAATCTTGGTGCTTCAAAGAGTGGAATTGGTCACCCCTGTAGCTCTGTACAAACCAAGAGAAAAGCAGAAGGAGACGAGTAAGTAATCAATATGTTTTTCAAGTACACACTTCTGTGAAAGTCTAGGAGCTCAGTGCCTTGGCCATGCATCTATGCAGCCAGCCTTTCTTGCCTGTTCCGTGAGATTTGTATGGCAGCATCTTGTAGTTTTATTTTATTTGAGCTGATTTCCAACTCCTTGGATGAAATAGGGGAAGGAGTGTTCTGTTCCCTGTGCTGAACTGGAATCTTGAACACTACAGCATAAGCTGGAAATTAGAAACTAAATCAATCCTTCATAGCTTCGCCTGGCAGAGACCGTGCATGGGGAGGAGCTGGGGTTAACCTCAAGTACCACTCCTCACTGCCCACTTTATTTAAAACCTCAAAGAAGCTGGTCCAGGAGCTTCTTGGGAGCCTCCTGTCTACACTTCCCTTCCTGCCTTCGGAGCCAAGGGATTACAGATGTGAGCCACCACGCTCAGCTTTACACCGGTTCTGGGATCTGAACTAGAGCCCTCACATTAACACAGTGAAGAGTTCAGCATTATAGCACATGGTTCCATCTTCCCGGATGTCCCAGGACTTCAAATCATCAACTAATTTGAGAAACAATCTGGTGACCAAAAAATATTTTTCCCCACAGAGACTCTACCCACAAATCTCTGCGATGCTATCCATAACTCTTCAAAGCTCCAGCCAATTGAAATGGGGAAAGCATACGTTTCCAATTAAGATTCTGAGTCATCTGAGTCACTCTTCGGGCATCAAAATAGTAATAGCTGACCAAGCCATTTTAATATCATAAGAAAGAGGAAGGAAAGAGCAGAGCTTCCAGAAGCTGGAGGGACTGCTCCAGTGGGCACAGATTGAGTCCCAAAAGTCATGAACGGGTTTTCAGGGTTGATGTGTATGAGTGTGTGTTCACACATGTGAGCATTTTGTGTGTGCCTGTGTGTCTGTGTTGATGTGTGCACGTACGAGTGTGTGTACATGTGACTGTCTGTGTATGCAAGCATATGTTCACTTCGGGTTTTAGTATTTCACATAAGAGGCTTGGTGTATCAAGTCACAAAAGCTAGTCTTCAATGCAACTCCTGATCTACAGGCCTGGCTACTTCTCAGATTAAAGACAGGCAGATCACAAGTTGAGAGAAGTTTGAGCAGTCCATTTGGGAATGAGTTTATGTTCCCCCCTCTAGTTTGGTTGTTGCCAGCGAGACTCGATACTCTAGAGCAAAGGAAGGCCATACAGTCTATTCTGTTTTCTACTGGTGTTTTCTAAATTCACTCTTGGGAGGACCTATTCTGCACTCAGACACAGGTTAGGAATATTCCCTAGCCTCACCCTGCTGCGAAGGGCTGAAAGCAAAGTGAAGTCCCAGACAAAGCTCAAGGCAGCTAGTGGAAATCAAAGAAAATAGGGCCATGTTGTGTGTGCTTGTTCGTGTGTGGGCACATGTGCAGGTGCGCGCGCGCGCGCGCACACACACACACACACACACACACACACACGCACACTTGTGTGCACAGACACTTATGCATGTATGCACAGTAACCCATGCCAGTGTTGCTATACATGCTGGAAGACATTTTACCTTTCTTCAGGTTGTTTTCTTCCATTTTTACTTTGGAGTCAAGAAGTGAAAACCATTCAGTTTTGCAGCCTGGCTGATACGAATTGTGCTACTGAAGAAAGTGTTGGAAGAGGTGTTTCCCGAATAGTTCATTTCACAAGCTTCAGCATACTCAGGTAGCCGCTGGTGCCCCAGCACCCAGCACTGGAGCCAGAACATGGCAGGAAGCAGATGGTGTCATATTGCCTGGGCCACACTGTCCAGTTAACTTGAGCGCCTGCCAAGTACAAAATAAAACATCTCTCCTTTCGCAGGGCACCACACGCATGGCAAGCAGGGTTGGTTTCTGTGGCAGTGACAGCAAGTTCTGATGAAAGAGGCACAGGTGTGTTCCTGCTGAAGAGAGGAGGGCACAGGGTGGAACCAGCAGCAGGGGGTCACTCTCTCCGTTCATAGATCTAACAGACTGAGCAGAGCAGTTTGCAAGTCCGATGCTGAGAGAAGCAATAGAAACTCAGTCAACAGCAAAAAAAGAAAAAAAAAAGACCAACTCTGGAGCAGCCAGATGGGCAGTAGCCAGATGGGCAGCTGGGTCACATAGGTCATCAAATCAGTCATACAGTACCACATAAAGCAGCAGGCTGGCACTAACAGGGACAACCCACCTGGCAGACTGACATACAGACATGCAGGAAATACTCTAGTTACCCAGGAAGGGTCTGAGAGGTGGAGAGTGAAGGAAATCCGGATCCCACTCCAAATCCTATTGGCTTGGTCAAGTTCCTGATATGAGCATCTCTCATTTGTGTGAAGTGTGTGTCAACAAAGCATAAGTCTAAACTCCCATGAGACTTCTTAAGCATCTATCAGACATGCACTTCCTAAATACAGGTGTTGCATCTTGGCTCATTAGCATGCTACGCACAGAGAGAATCATCCAGACACCCCCAGCCATAAGCAAGAACCTGTTCTGCAATCCAGACGTGATGGAAGGTGTAGAGAAAAGAGAGAACGAAAGCAACAACAGCGGAGCTTGGACAGCTGCAGGAAGGGTCATGGGAAGGAAGGCTAATGCTGCGTGAGAGAATGGAGTCTCAGATGCTGGGTAGATATCAGCATCTAAACCCACGAGACAAACACTGATACAAGAACTTGAGCAAACAAGGTTTTCAGCTTAATTGGTTTGTCTCTGGGGCGGGGGTGGGGGGAGATGCTACCCATCTCAGGCTTGATAAGGAATCCAGAAATACATACTGGAAAAAGAAGAGCATCTTCAACAACACAAGCGGGAGTTCTTGCTGTCCAGGATGTGTATAGAGCAAGGGGAATATTCTTCCACTGCTGGGGGCAGTGCAAACTTGCATAGCCACCACAGAAATCAAAATTGGGAAATCAAAAAACTGAGAGTAGATCTGCCCCAAGGGCCAGCTGTACAATTCTTGGGCATATACCCAACGGATGCTCCATTCCTACCACAATGGCACTTACTCAACTCTGCTTATTGTGGTCATATTCCTAATAGCCCCAAACTGGAAACAACATAGAATTCTCTCAATTGAAAAATGCATAAAGAAAACGTGGAACATTTATACAGTGAAGCATTACTCGGCTGTTTAAAAAAAATGACATCTTGAAATTTGCAGCAAACAGATGCAACTTGAAAAACATCATCCCTGGTGAGGTAACCCAGAACCAGGAAGACAAATATGGTATATACTCATGTGTAAATGGATATTTGCTGTTAGATAATAATCCAGCTATAAGCCACAGTCTTTCTTAGCTAAAGAGGAGGACTGTAGGGTAGAAACATGGATCTCTTGAGAAGGAACTAATAGAATAGATTCTGCAGGTAGACTGATGGTAGGCAGGGAGGGTTAGGTAGGAGGTGGAGGGAGAGAACACAGGGAGAAAAATATAAAGTATATAAAAATTAAAATAAGTATTTGCTCGTGTGCAGTAAAGCAGACACTGCTCTCTGACGTAATCTCCAGAGTGGATTTTCTCTGCTTCCTTTACCAACCCCCGTATAGACACCCAGACATTAAGTCTTTGGGGGGATACCCCAGTAGTGGTGACATGGCCTCAACAGCTTTAGCATACAAAGAAAGCACTTGGGGTTCATACCCAGGAGCGGGGGTGTGAGACAGCTATGTAGTATGATTCTACCACAGAATTCTAACATGAAAGAACTGGAGGAAACTGTGGCTCCAGTTTTCCTCCTCTACAGGACCCAGAGTAAGAAGATGGTGAAAATCCATGTAGGAGCATGCTCAGGAAGGGGGAGGGGTTCTAGCCCAGACTGGTGGCCTTCTCCAAATTTGAATGTCTCACCCCTGCCCCTACTCTGCTCTGTGCAAGGCTGAGAAAGGCAGAGATGAGTTCATGCTGAACAAGTGGAATGACTGATTTTCCACTAATGAGCCCCCCTTAGGCTCTTTGGAAGAAACTTTCCATTGTAAATGCAGTATTTTGCAAAGGCTTGAAGGCTTCTAATGACACTTCATAAATATGCTTTTAGCAATTAAAAGTTAAAATAGCGGAAGCTCCATTTGGATTATTGGAGACTAGTTTCTAAGTTTCCAAATTTAGAGGGTCTTTCTGGGTAAAACGAAAGCCCGGACTTTACCCATACAGTCTATATTATGCTTTAGTGTCAATTTTGATACACAGCACCTTGAGACCACATGCAAAGGCAAATCTATGTGATTGTAGTAGAAAGAACATGGGACAGAACATATAAAACCTTGTTTTAGCCCTTCTACCGAGTTCAAGGGACTTGGGCAAATCACACAGTTCTACAAAATACCACTTTCTCATGCTTATCACAATACATTGGAGCACTCCATGACTGCAGTGATGTAATAGTATAGCTATATTTATCTATGTAACAGGGGGTTGAACAGGAGGTACAACTCCCCAAAATGTCGTAATAGTGAGATCAGCTCTCAGATGCTAGACAATGCATGTCTAGGCCCAATACATACAATCCAACACAGGGCACAAACTAATAGGTGTGAATTTAATGGACAGCCACACAGGTAGATGCGAAGATAGCCAGATAAATGCATGCACACAAAGGCACTGAGGTGAATGGATAGGAATGACTGAGAAACTGTGTCTATGTGACTGAGTCCAATTAAATACTAGCCTGGCAAACGAGGCTGTACCAGTAAGATGTTCACTGTCTCCAGAATCATGTGTCACCCACATAACAACTGCCTCTATTCCTGCTGCAGCCAGCGTGCATGAATTATATGGATAAATAGCAAACTTTTGTCCTAGGAAATCGACTAATATGACCACAGTGGTCATATCAGTCATGGAGACATCTCAGTCTATATTATGTTCAGGGAGAAGTTCATTTTTAGTCTTCTGTCTTACCACCACAGTCCTCTCTAAAGGTTCTGAAGATGGGAGGTGAGAACATTCAAAGTCATGTAGTCAGACTCATTGTGGCTCATGGTGGTCTAGTCAGACCTCCTGTGCAGCTCATGTTTAAACAAAGGCTGCTTCATGGGCAGGCACAGGAAGATACTGGACTGTGACCTGATTCGTCTAGTCACTCATTAACCAAGTCTTTCAACAAATGTTGTCTTCTGTTGTCTTCTGAAGCCTGTGGAGAGAGAGGAAAGAATGTAGCAATGGGTGACGCAGCTCAGTGATGCCCATCTTTCCTGTCCTCAGCTTCTCCCAGAACGAAGGGAAGCAGAGAAAAATCCAATCAGATATCTCGGTTTTCTTTACTTGCTTCTGGGATTCCTTCTCTTTCCACATGCTTTTTAGAGGCACTAACATACAAACATACAGGTAGGACTCACAGCGTTCCCTCACACTCACTATCTCTCCTCTCCTCCCAAGAGTCAGAAAAGCTCTAAACACATACGCGCGCGCACACACACACACACACACACACACACACACACACACACACACACACAATCATACTACCTCAATACAATACCGAATGAATTAGTGTTCACGAGCCATACTTCCCTCCCTTTCACTCCTCACCCAGTGATTTCTTCCCTGCAGATGAATAGAGCACACTGTTAATGGAGCAAACTCTTAATGCAGTTTCTCCAAAATTACACATACGAGTGAGTCTTTATCCTGTCACACTGTAGTGGCGGTAGTATCTAGCTCAAAACATAAGTTTTAAATATCCAGAGTCTAATGATGAACAAGGGTATCTGATCCTTCGGAATTTAGCCAAGACTAAGCTGTAACAATAATAGAAGAGAGCTTGAGAATATCTTAATATCCAAACGCTCAGAGGATTTCTTCTAAAGCTATGCTGTTTACCCACTTAATACCATTGGTGATTCAAAATCAATGTGATACAAGCATTCACCAGAAACATGCCAAATGCCCAACAGGAGATGTCGGGCCTGTGACACCTTCACTAATAGCAGATGACAAAGAACAAGGAGTAAAACAGGCTTTAGGATCTGCAGACACTGTCACCCGATGCGTGTGGCCTTCCCTCCTTGGAGATGGTGCAGTTTTATCAGCAGAGGGAAATCAAAGGACAATAAGGATAATTCCAAGGCATTCTTCCAGATGAGTAACCTAGAATAACACTACTCAGCCGAGAAATGAAACAGAGAGCTGGCAAGGTCTTCTAGGGATGCTTGGCCCAGGATTGTAATCACTGATAACTGCCAGCAAGATTAGCCTCAAGAATAAGAAGTGGACATGCTCTGTGTGAGAGCCAAGCCGTCCACTCATTTGCATGTTGCCCACTCTGACCCTCCTGCTCTCTTTGAATTAACAAGAATACACACTGAAAACCAAACACTGCAGGACTCCAGGCCTTTGCACTGGCCATTGCATTGGTCTGCAATGCTTTGCTTCTAGAATTCCCAAGCCTGGCTTGTTTCTCTAATTCTTGCTTCATCATGGTGAGGCCTTCCCTTCTGCCTTATGCAGCTGAGCAAAGTCAATCGCCCTTTCTCTGCTTTTCTTTCTGATGCTTTCTAGCCCCACTCTGTTCACAGCTTCTTATCTGTGGCCCCCAACTGGATGGTGATTTTGCAGGAAACATGAACCAGCCAGGTACTTTACTAGTTTGAGCACTACATGGATGGATGAATGAATGAATGAATGAATGAATGAATGAATGAATGAATGAATGAGCTTTGTAAAATGAATTGTCTCCATGTAGGTAAAAATGCAACCCAATACCAGGTATAGCAATAGCAAACTCTGGCAAGGTAGGAAATCTTAGCCTGGGTTTCAGCATCCACAGAGTATAGAGGTGGATTTTGCCTGATCCTGTGAGGAGAGGATTTGTCTCATTGTCTTGTCCTGTTACACTAGTCCTGGTGACACAGGGATATGGGTGACTGACTGATAATGTAGGACCCAGCTCTCTGCTTCAGTACTGACTGGCTGTTGAGAATATTTTTTCGGGTCTTTCCCATGTTCTACAGTAGTCTCTGTGATTCAGCCTGTGACCCTTTGGAAGGACAGAAGTTCATCGTGGCCGGTTGTTGCCCATTGCTCCTGGTGGAGTAGGTTTGATTACAGGTTCTGCCAAAATACTTATTGTAGAAATCCCTATTGCGGGCTGAGTCTAGTAATACGGCCTATGATCCAAGCTATTAGGAATGCTGAGTCATGAAGAGTTCAAATGAAAGGCCCACCTGAGTATAGAGTTAGTTAAAGGTAATTTAGTGAGGGAGGGCACCTCAAACATGAACAGGATAGAAGTGAAGCTTAGCGTATTCATCCAACATAGGTGGAGCTCTGGGTTCAGCCCTGAGAAATAAAAGAAAGAGAGAGAAGAAGGATCTGTATTTGCCTTGTCTCTGTCCACCAAGCAGCTTTTATCAGAAATAAAATGATGCCATGATCGCCATCTGCATGATATTTTATCTCAATGGGTTCAGACCGCCGATGGGACAAAGAAGGAAGTTCTTACTGATTTACTCAGTGGCCCAAAAGGGATATGACTAAAGTCTCTTCCAGAGGGCCACATATAAAATAAATATGTACCACCTGGCCTTTCATAAAGCAGAACTGCATGTTCTCAGTGGGGATATAACTGTGTGCACTCTTTCCTCGCAGAAGCATGAGTAGAGAGTATAACATATATGTGAGCCCAGAGGAAATTTTACCTTCTCTATACTCCATGTAGCAGTAGAAAGAATCCCTCGGTGAAAGAGGAAAGCTGAGGGAAACACCAGGGGAAAGCCCAGCAGGGTCAATAAAGGTTCCTAACGTGCCCTGCAAGGCAGAACTTCCTCCCAGTGGAGTACAGCACGGGGGACTTCAGTGGAGTAAATGGTAGAGAAGCCTTCATGTTCCATGAGTTGCATGAATCCATCTAGAAAAAATCGTTCTACAGGCGGTCCTGCTGGGTACTGTGGGGACAACAGTGTTCCTGCTGGGTACTGTGGGGACAGCACAGTGTTCCTGCTGGGTTCTGTGGGGACAGCACAGTGGTCCTGCTGGGTACTGTGGGGACAGCACAGTGTTTCTGCTATGTGTTGTGGGCATAGTGGTTGGAAAGTACTTTCTGAGTAGTCAATAGGACAGCCATTTTCCGGCTCTGCCTCTTTAAAAAAAAAAAAAACCAAAAGTTTTATTTTGTTTTAAGTGTATGCATATGTGGGTTAAGGGTAGTGTGTGAATGTGTGAATGCTGGTTCCTGTGAAATCCAGAAGAGAGGGTTGGGACCCCTGGACAATTGCAATTTCAGGCACTGAGTGATCTTGGTCCTTGCCCCAAAGAGGAGCAAACACTCTTAACTACTAAACTTACCACTCAAGTCCATAATGTTGCCTCTCCCACACATGATTTGCAAATATATCTTTTAAAAAAGGTGTATTTTCTTTTCTAATTGTGGGGCAGAGGATGTACACACAAGTCCAGGTGCTCACAGAGGCCACAAAAGGTCACCAGATTGCCTGGAGCTGGAGTTAGTCAGTTTCCTACAACGTTGCTGGGAACTGAACTCAGTCCTCTGCAGGAGTACGTACCATTAATGACTGAGCCATTTCTCTGGATTACAGTTGCATATTTCCTTTGTTTTGCTTATCATAATTGCCCATGACTGAGAAAGAGCCATTAACAGGTAAATTAGGATAGGTAAAAGGCAGGGCTTCCATATCTGCCTTTCAGATGATGTTAAAGAAACTCCAGGGTTCCAGAACACTGGCCTCCTACCCCTTACAAAGCAAACAGGGGCAAAGGAGACACTATCATAAAGAAAAGGTAAAAACACAAGAATTCTGGCACAAGCTGACGATCAAAAATTAAAGGTTAGAATTTGAGTTTTAAAAAAAAGTCATGTTCTTTTCTACCCATCTTTCTACACTCCATAATCCCATGGGCTTCTTTTTTCTTTATGAAAAACATAATTTTTATTGTTGCTGTCACTTGAGTTGTCCAACTCTGGGGATTGAACGCAGGGCTCACACCTGCACATGCTAGGCAATTGCTCTTCCACTGAGCTACATCTCCAGCCTAAAAGTCTAAAGTCTCGCTGCCTGTCTGTACCTCCCTTTGTCTCTCTATGTATCTTTGTCTCCATCTCTCTGTCTTTCTCTTCTCTCTCTATTCTTCCCCTCCCCCTCCCTCTTCTCTATCTCCTTCTTCTTCCCATTTAAAGATTGGGATCTGAAGCTCCTGGATGCTAAATAACTTTCTGTAGGACACGAGTCTTGAAAGTCACAGTGTTTGCCCAGCTCTGAGGATCCTTGTCCCAGTCCTGTGTACACTACAACAAATGCTGGCTTCACAGGCCTGTTTAACGCTCAGAAGAGCTCAGCACCTCTTACATTTCTCTCTGAGTGCGTCTCTAACCAAGGCTGGTGGACATTTTTTAGCACTCTCTGTTGAGCCTTAATACAAATGAGCAATGATACAGAAAGAAAGTGAAAATCAATGCCACTGATTAAGAAACTGTCCTCTAATTTGCTGCTTGACACTCAGCCTTAAAGATTCATGACAGAAAAATCTGTATCTGGCTTGATTGCTTTCAGAGAAAATCCTTTTATGGGTGGACAGTCTTTGAAGCTGTGAAGATAACAATAACACTTGGTTTTATGACACTTTATTGTGCCCAGCATGGAAATTCTCTTTACATTTTTTAATTGATATGTTGTATTTGTGTGGAATAATATAAAAGTTTAATCCAAGTGAAAACTCTCTTATCTTTCAAATTAACTTGACCTAAGATGAGTAGAGTTCCTGCACCCCTTTTACAAAGAACTGAGGCAAAGAGCAGATATCAACTTTCCCTAAGATCCCAAGACTATCAAGACGGTTGACTGGAGGCACAGCTAATGGGACTCTGCTCAGGTCCATTTATGTCCAGTATCTTATAGCAATAGCTATCAACCAAATCTCTTTACATTCCTAGCAAAAGGAAAATGCCCAAACTAAAGGGGAAATATAATTCTAACATTTTATACCTTTGAAAACTGGCTGAAGTCACACATATAAGGTTGGGAGACTGTTTCCCATTAATTCTCTATGAGTTCTCTAATTGAGACTCCTGAAATAAATTGGTGGACAGAGACTAGCCAACATCAAGACTTAAATCTATAATTTACCTAGACATGTCACAAAAATAAAATCAATGGTAAAAACCTCACAACCCAGTGGGAGAAAATCATGTGCCGTCGTCACTGGGAATCAAAGAGGGGAAGGCGTGCCTATCTCAGGGGAAGAGGGATGCTCTTATAAGAGATGAATTCTCTAACAAAGATTGTAGTGTTCACTCTTTCTTCTGAAGGGCCAATGTCTACCAAATCCACTTGAATAGATAAGGGAACTTTGAGGGAATGTTCGATCATCCCCATGTTTATGAGGGAACAGGGAGTGAGAAGGTCACAGATACCTTGGTTCCAATCTGCTTGCTTAGCTTACAGTGCTCAACACATTGAAATGGAGCGTACATTGGAACATCTCTCTTTGAGCCCTGACATTGCCCAGTATTTTTTCCTGGGCCCCAGCCTCTAGCTACAGGGCATCCTCCGATCATCGCAGCGCCCCTCTGGGGGACCCTGTCTTCACAGACACTGCTACTGTCCTTTGCTCTTTGTCTGCATTACTTGGGCTCTACTTGGCAACCACTTCCTTGCTGCTCTAATCTCCAATTTAAGAATATATATTTGTTTAATTAATGTGTGTTTATGCGTGTGTTGTCTGTGTATATCTATGCCACAGAAGTGTGAGTAGAGGGCAGAAGAGGCTGTAAGAGTCTGGGGAAGTAGTGTCACAGTCAGCTGACAGGGATGCTGGGAACTGAATGTAGGTCCTTTGGGAAAGGACCATTGTCTCCAAGCCATTGTACCAACCCAACTTTAAACTGCATGTGTGAATGAAAACACCTTTCACCTGTCTACTCCAATGTTTCTTTGTGTATCCTTGCATAGAGACGATTCAAATTCCAAATCAGAAGATGGGCACAGAAGCAAGATAACAAGGAGTAAGTTGAAGGCTGTAAAAACAATTCTACAATCAAATTCATCTCCTGACAAGACAATCTAAAGTAGTAAAATTATTGAACTGGAGAACTTTGTAATTAATCAGAGAAAGCTAACTGACAAACAGAGGGGAAAGATTATAAAAGTCATTCTGCTAATAACTTCAATTTGAGGTAATTATCTGGAGAGGAAACAAAAAAATCATGGACACTTGAACTAATCAAGTTTTTTGAGCATTTCCTTTTAATGTTAATTCAAGTTTAGTGTTTCATCCTCCTTTATACTTTAAAAAGAAAGATAAGTGTATAGTCTATATGAAAATTTCTATTGTTTTTAGATTTAGGAAGCAAAGTCTGATAGTAGATTTGCTGAGACCAAATATCTGACAAAGCAACTTAATGAATGAAGGGTTTATCTTGGTTACCAAGGCAGGAGACAATTGGTAGGAATCTGAGGTTGGTCACATTGCACCTGCAGACTGGAAGCAGAGAGATGAATAGAGATGAGTATCTCACTTGCTTTCTTGTTAATATATGGTCCAGGACCAAGCCCATGGACTACCATTCTCCACAATTCAGGTACATCTTTGTATGCTAGTTAATGTAATCCAGAATCCCTTGCCAGACATTTGACCTCTAAGTAACTCTAGATCCTCTCAGGTTGATATTTGTCATCAGACATTGTTACAGTTTTGTAGTCAACAAAGTAAAGGGAACAACATAGGTATAATTCATATACATATGAATTCATATATATATATATATATATATATATATATATATATATATATGAGAGAGAGGGAGAGAGAGAAACAGAGAGAGACCAAAAATGAATGAAGAGGAAATTATGAAGGACTTAGAAAATAGGAAGAACAAAGAACAATGGAATAAAATTGCAGGAGAAAACACCAGATTAAGAGAAAGGAGCAAGAATTTCTTAAGATTCCTTCTCTGACAAGCCCTCTCTATTCTAGAGACAAAGCCATATATCATTTTCTACTCTCTAACTTGATTGGTGGAGTTTATACGTTGAATAAGAATATACTCACTTCTTCCTGATTTCCTGAAACTTTTAGACAACCCCAAGTCTAGGAGCCCATCTGGAAATCATTTATAGCCACCTACAAGGTTAATCTCCCCTCTTCTTCCTCTGCATACTATTTAATGAAGTGGCAGGTACTGTTGTTGCTGTTTATTCCGGTTTGTTTTGGCTCTTTGTTTTTTGGGTTTTTTAATTTTTTTCGTTATTGTTGGTTGGTTGGTTGGTTGGTTGGGAGTTTTGTTTTTCTGTAGATTAGAAACCTGGGTGTACTGTGAGGACTTATCTGTATAATTCATCTTTTCTTTTTTAAAAAAAATGTAGCCCAAAGTCCCTGGATTTCAAAATATTTTGTGAGCAGTAAGTGTAATTTTATCAAAGGCCACTCTGGCCTCTAGAAAAGAGGTTACACTCCAGTATGAGTGAAAAAACCAAGAATGTGTTCCATGTTGGGTAGGAGAGTGAAGATTCTCCTCTACATAATTTGCTATAAAACTGCAAGACCTTTCTTTAAAAGGTGGTGACAGCAGGGAACTAAGACAAACATGGACTCCTTTCAGGACTTGATATCCTGAAGGCTTTCTCTGCTGAAGCAGGTGGAAGTCACATGGAGAATTAAGAGGAAGAAAGTGGGGTCAGGGATGAGTGGCAGGCTCCCGGGATAGACAAATCTCCAGATGCTTATGGTGTCTAAGCAGAAGTGTTATCAGAACTGGAGGAGAGGACAGAAGGAAGATGAAGGAAAGGAGGTGCAGATTCAAGATGCTGTTGTTCATTGGTCAGGCAAGTCTCACCAGTGTTGGGAGCGATGCCCTTAAAACCCTCCATTATTGATGTTAATATTATAGTTAGAGCTAAATGTGACTAGGTTCATGGAAAATTCCCACCAGAAGACTAATACAAATCTAGTGGTCAGAATGCCTAATGATATGACAAACTTGTGACCTTGCTGATATTCTGTTGATGTCAACTGATTGCCTGACCACAAGAGCAGTGTTCTTGGACTGCGTAAATGTTTCCCACTTCCCCCCTCTCTCTGTTACCCCTGCTATGGTATAAATTCAGCCTTGGGAAAAAACAAAATTTGTTACCTTGATCAGATGCTTGTTTTGGTGTCCTTCTTTGCATCTCTTGTCCCCTCTTCTCTCCTAGGTGGTCTCTAACCTCTCCTGACGGCCCTGCAGGCTGGGGCACACCAGGAGCCATTCTGATTCTTTTTCTGTCTTTTAAGCAAAACTTATTCCAACTCCCACTGAGTGACAAGAGCATACTAAATATTATGGGCACATAAATGTTAATGTAGAAAAGCCTTATTATTCACATGTAAAATATCATATCATGGGTAGCAATGGGAATCTTTGACATTTGAATATATATTGTTATATTCAAGTATAGCCTGTTAGTTGATTAGAAGGAAACATATCATACTTAACTATATTATCTTAGAAGGCCATTGGGGAGAGTGGCTAAAAGGAAAAGAAACACTGTGCTGACACAAATAGCCTCCACTCTAAGAAGAAAAGTGAAGAGATACTGTCTCGTGGAGAAAGCTATAGAGGAGAAGACATTATTGCCAACTCCAGAATATAATGCCTAAGACCTTGGTGCAACTGTGATCCATCTAAGCTTAGATGTCATCTCATGTAAAATACAGGTGACCCTCCCCTACTAACACACAGTGTGATAACGATCATTAACACTTCATCAAGGATTGAACAGAACTTGGGATCTTAAGAAGAACTTGACACTGAGTTCATCTGTGAGGTTTGCAAGAGACGACGAATGTGTTGTGCACTGCAATTCTATGACAGGAAAGTTCTGGGCTTTTGTTTGCAGAGGTAAATTGCATTGAAGGGCCATGCTTCATAGACTGTTTAGGTCTGTGTTTGCTCATCTCTATTCCATCAGCAATGCAACATGCAGAAAAGAGAATCAAGCATGCACAGCCAGGGTTTTCCCCATGCTTCCTTATGGAGGCTCTTTAGGATGACTTTCCCAGTTCGGTGTGAAACAAACTGGAGAACCATCCCCAGAAATGTTCAGATACAAATTATTTACCCTCCGGGAAATCTTACAGCCTCTTTACCTAGTCATCTTCTTCCCATCATGCAGGCCCTCTTCATTGCCTATCTCACTAGAACTGCCCCTCCCTACCTCCCATTCTCACCCCGTTCATTTAAAAGGATCAGCTATGATATGGATTGAAAATTAAATGGACCACTGTGTAAGTAGCTGGAAGTTTAATGGGAGAGATGAAAAAGCTGGAAATCAATACAAGTGTATGATAAGGCATGCATGAAACAGCCTTGTCTTTCCTCCCTGAAGGATTCACTAAAGGAAGGATGACACTGTCTGCTTTTCTGCTTTTGGCTTTATATCAGAAAGGCCAAACCACCCAAAGCACTGGATAAGCAACTAGATCCTAATCAGTTGATAGAATCAGTGTTATAAGTAAGTGTGCAATTCTTTTTTCCAAAATAGTACAGGAATGCACACACTGAAGGGTGTGGTCAGGTAAGTAGACTTAGACCATGATTACAACCTTGCAATGAACTGTCTATTGGCAGTTCAATAGCAAAGTCATAGTGCTCACATATCTGTAGCAATCCTGGCTCAATAGCAGTGACAATTAGACCAGAGAGAGTAGAGTTAAAATTTCACAGGCACTTTGGAGGCAACCCTGAAATTCTTTGAACAACAGTCTGTCATTCCATGGCTTTACAGTTACATTTGTAATCTACTGTTAGCAAGAAAGGCCCAGCTTTTCAACCATCAAGCGTTTGCTCTACTCCACTGTCTGCAGCCCCTCACAGGACTGGCCGTTGATCTCTCTGCCTCTGATACATTGTCATCATGTGCCCATGCTTCACTGTAGCCGAGCTTCTATGACTAGCTAATTTCTACAGGTTCTTGAAATAAAAGACTAGATGGTTTGGCCTACTGCATCTCTAGGGCTAGGACAGGGCTGACACATGGTACATCTCCAAAACTGTGATAAAGGAAAAGGAGGAGGAGGAGGAGGAGGAGAAGGAGGAGGAGGAGGAGGAGGAGGAGGAGGAGGAGGAGGAGGAGAAGAAGAAGAAGAAGAAGAAGAAGAAGAAGAAGAAGAAGAAGAAGAAGAAGAAGAAGAAGAAGAAGAAGAAGAAGAAGAAGAAGAGAGGAAGGGGAAGGGGAGGGGGAGGAGGAGGAGACTAAAGATTCCAACAGACATTAAAAAAAAACTGGATTCAGAAAGACAGCTCAGGTGCCATCCCTACATCAGTTAGGAATGTTGCTTTCTCTGTTGAATATCATATTTTAAAGCTTTGAGAAATTCAGCCATGTTCACCACTGGAGATCAAGATGGGCGGCAGAAGGGAAATGCTTGGCAGGGCCAGGAAACCATGACAAATGAGGAACAAATGAGAGAACTGGGATTGATTAGCTTTACCAAAAGAAGGGAAAGGAAAGACATGGCTACTCTCCTCAGATATTCGAAAATCTGTCAAGTGGAAAAGGTAGCTAGATTTGTTCTGCATAACCCCGGAAGGCAAACTAAGGTCAACTACTAACAAGTAAAGTGAAACAGATTTAAGCTTCCCAAAGAAATTTCCAGAGCCCATCAGGAACAACGGGAAGCAAAGGAGCCCACCATGTTTTACACAAGCAAGATGGTTCCCAGGATTCCTTCCAACTGAAGACTTTCTAGTTCTCTGTATTGTCAATGCAAATGGCTCTGGGACCACAGGGACAACTCACATGGCAGCTCAATTCTTAGCCACAGCTTTATTAAAAAGGGGGGGGGTGTGCAGAAGGGAGCCATGAAGATCCTGTGTAATGAAAGAAGAGGAGGAGAAAGTTTCTCAAAAGCAAGACAAGACAGAATTCAGAGAAAGGCACACTTTACGGTTGGTTTTGACTGCTGCCTCTGCTAGTCAATGAAAACAGATAACTGGAACAAAAAGGGTAATTTTATCAAAATAATAATTATCCAAAGTATTTGGAACCCTAGGAAAAGGCAGATCTTTTGAGAGCTGATAGTTCAAAAGAGCTGCAATCACCCATCTGTTTTCTTGTTTGGTTCACAATTGAGGCAATGGAAACAGAGGACTCCGTGAAATTGAATGACACTTCACATTGATAAGCATTTCTGAAACATTATGGTAGCAATTTGGGGAACACATTATACTCTTGAGCTGTGGAAGGAATGAGCAAAGAATATACCCTCTAATGCGTAATTTTTATAATAATCTTACTTGTTACAAATACAGCATTTCACAATGGAAGCCTAACTGTGTTTCGGTTCAGTAATGTGATAAGACACAGCTTGTAAAAAGAGAGAATTGAGTTTTACTCCGTTCTCCTGTTTTATTTTCCATTTATCATGTGAATTGCTTCTAAATAAGATCATGTTACATTATTAATTTGCATAATTGCTGAAATATAGCACGGGATTCCAAATAACAAGCTCCTGATCATATCGGTTCAGATGCTTCTTGACATCATTTTGAAACTGACAAAAATGGTGCCCGGTGAAGTTAAAACTATGTGTGCACACTCTGTTGGCTTCTTGTCTTCAAATGGGAAAGAGTGGGAGGAGGAGTATGTGGGTCAAGCAGTGATACTTAGATTCAGGTGCTGAAGAGCTTGGGAAATAAAGGATCAATAGATGCTATAAATATTTTAGAATAACAATAACTGCTGTTGACCCAATAGGAGCCTCGTGAAGGTTTTGTCTGTTTGTTGTTGTTTTGGGTTTTGGGTTTTGGGTTTTTTTGTTTTTGTTTTGTTTTGTTAGGATTTTTCTTTTTTGCTTTTGTTCATTGACTCAAGAGTCTCTTAAAGAAAGATGAGAGACATCTTTGATGGAGATCCAAAAATACTTGCTCAAACGTATTTCCATTTTTTCAAGTAGCACCCTATCAAATGAACTTGACAGTCTCTGGTCTCAATCAGGAGATCGTGACACCCTGTTGGGGTTCAGATCGTCAGCGAGTGCAAACATTTCAGTCAAGTCAGTCTTCCAAAACGTGAGCGAGGCAGAAAATGTGGACGGGATAAAAAAGCGGCAAGCCAGCAGCTTGCTACCAAACATGGGGCCAGAAAAAGCAGACGCTCCTCTGAAGAAACGGAGGCTGCTGGAACGCAATGCCTGCTGGCAAAATAAGACTTATCATCTGCCTCAGGCATCTTGATAAACAAATAAACCAACTGATGAAGGATATTTTTCAGCGCGCATGCGCACACACACACACACACACACACACACGCACACACACACACACACACACGAGTGCCCACGAGCCCGTGTATCACTGCATGTGTACATTATGTGTATATGATGTATGTGGAGGACAGGCGACAACCTCAGGTGTCACCCCCACCCCTCAGCACATGCTACCAAGCCTGACTTTTTCTATATGGATTCTGAGGACCGAACTCCGAACCTGGTGTTTGTGTCACCAACATTGTACCCAGTGAGCTGTCTCCCAGCCCTTCAGTGCCTTCTTCTCACAGCACAGAGACAGTAACAGGACAATGGCAGAGGCAAAAACTATCTCCCCTCCTCCTGCCTCCTACAACCCCTTAGTCATTGTTCCACACCAAAAGCTTCGTAAGAGGAATCCAACTGAAAATATGTATTGTTTACACAAAGTGACACTCTAGAAACTGGAAAGGGCTGCCTAACAAGCCCACATCTTCCTTCACATTATGAACTGAGTAAGTCGGTGATCTTCACGACAAAGAAGTGTCAGGGCTGAGGGATGCTGCGTCTTTTATTTTCTGGTAATCAAGTGGCATTGATTCTACCAAACTCTCAGTATTGTTCTATTCACCCTGGCTTCAACCAGATGAAGAAACTTATTTGTCTGTTATTGGGTCAAAAGATGTTCCCCACAGCTGTTGGGAGTCTCATTGCCTGGGTGAAATAACAGAGCATATTTTACAGGAGCTTAATATAGCTGCAAGCTTGTTGCATGGCACAAGGCCAACAGCTGGATGGAATCGGTAGGTTCTAGGCCAGCTGAAACTCTGCTTTCAAGTTTTGTCTGTTACGCATACACATATAAACACATGTGCACCCACCAGCAGCTTGGGAATGCTAAACAGCTCCAGGTTTATTTTTAATATGAACTAAAATGTCTAGGGTGGCCTACAGATTTGGCAGAAACAAACCAGACCACTCCTTCCCACCACAGACAGGAGGCTTTGGGCCCGGCCCTGGAAATGGGCACACATGGATAGGGAAGCATGGAGTATGTCCTGTTATCAGGCTAATGCAGGAAGAAAGGAAACACAAAGCCACTCAGGGCCAATTGCAGAATGATTACCTAGACACACTCACCTGTGAATGAAAAGGAAGATGCGCCCCAACACATAGAAAGCCAAAGGTAAGACAGAGGCCTAGTCAGGCCCAGGGTGAGGCCTTTGGAGATTCCAGTAGAGGACTGTAGTGACCTCTTAACCTCATTTTACATGCACGCGCACACACACACACACACATACACACACACACGAACAAAGTACAATGTGGTGCTCCTATCAACATTCTGATGACACCCAAGAGGTTTTGTCCATAATGTATTTGTGGGGACATGTCACATCCAGTAGTCCCAGAAGCCCTTTCTGCTGCCTCTGATTTACTCTACCCTGAGAGCTCTTGGGCGTCTAAGCTCAACATGACTACTGAGAGTGTAAGTTTGTCCCTGGCCCCAGGGCTAAGTGCTTTCCTTGCTACTGAAAGCCTCCTCAATTTTCCCATGGGTCTTAGACCATTTGGGATGGCTGGCTCCCTCCTCCAGACTATTATCAGTGGGGAGCCATCCCTGTGCACTGGGGAAGGAAACATCCACATTAGTCCTGACGGTGAGCATCTGATTGTGAAACATTGGAGAGCAGTGAAGAGCTGCCTAGGTCTGTTTGCCGATTCTAGGCAAGGACTTTACTGAGTTAGTTTGAAATCTGTGGCTTCTACCTGGTGCCCCTGTGCACAAAACCTTTCTTTATACAAGGTTTTAAACTGCAAAGATTTGTTGATCTTGCTTATCATCTTTACTCTAGCTCCCAACTTAATTTAGGTACCAGTATAATTGTCATGATGCAGACCACAGTCTTAGAACATTGCCATGTAAAATACTTGTGTATTCACCATCAACCCTTGTACCACCTTTTGTAACTCTTAAGTACACCTATGTCATATGTTACAGTTTTATGCTAAGAGGCTGTTATGGTAGAGTTATTCTCCTAGACCAGAAACCTCTTCAGGGACCAGAGCAGTGGGTTTTGCTACCCAATGTCTAGTTTAGTGTCTGTCCTGCCTAGTCAGCCCCAGAGACAATTATGAACCAATGGAGGCTTTCTTGAGATTACTTGGTGATCAATGCTTGAGGTTACTGGTAACCAGGGTTTCTTTCTCTACTAGAGACATAAAATCCAAAACCTTAATAATGTGCTCTACACTCTAGACTTCAGGAAAATGGACCATATTCATTTTTTAATGCAGCTATATTTTCTATCACCTGCTTATTCTTGTTATTTATTGTATATAAGGGTTTAGCAATAGTTTTTCATCTACTTGATAAGTGAGGTTTTTGTCAGGAATATTAAATTTTAATTTATCAAGTCGAGGGGTTGGATATAAGCTCATTTTGAATTATCAGTTTTGCTCACTCAGCAAATCTTTCCAAAGACCACTGCGTGCTTTGCTGACACTGGGGATGGAAAAACAAATGTGACATGGTCTCTGACTCTAAATGACTCTAAATGGCTTTTAATATAAGGAAGAAAGAGTCAGAGTATGCATGGAGAAATTATTCTGATGAATCTAGTCTAGATAAAGGGTATCAGGGACATAGAGAATAAGGAGTGTACAGAGTCAGAGACCTTAGGCCAGGCCGATATGGTAGCTTTACACGCCCCAGAAGGTAAGAGGTAGTCAAAAGCTTGACGTGTGGACAGTCACTACACCAGAGAGTAAGAGGATGACAAGAAAAGAAAAGAATAATAAATTTGACTCAAGTACCGGGACCAGGACACTCTGAAACAAAACTCGGTTTGAAGTTCTGAACCACAGATGAAGCGCTATGCAGGAGCTTGGACAAAGGAGACCCACTTGTCATGGGAAAGAAGGGTGGTTTTTCAGAGACCAGTGAGAAGAGGTGAGATACCAAATGATAACATGCCCAGAGTGAAGGATCCATGGCGACTACAAAAGCCAGAGCAATTATAGGAGTTGCAGAGAGAATGGGCATGTGAGAGGAAGGTAGGAAACAGAAGGGTCACCTGCAAACACAGTCAGACCCTTGCATTCATAGGCAGAACCAGAGGAGTATTCAGAGAAGGAAGAAGAGAAGGATAAACAGGAGGAGGCTCGGAGTTACCTCAGGAAGAGGGGCTTCTGTGGGTCACCAGCACAGGATTAGTGACTCAGGTTGGGGAAGGTCATACAGCCTGGAAGCTAGTACATCAATTTACAAACCCCAAAAAGAAGGGCTACTGCCTCAAGCCTGTCTTTCACTTGTACACAATTCTGTGCAAACACTTCTCTTACCTTATCTGACATGTTAGATACACTGGGTAGATTATTTAGAATTATAGTCCTAAAAACCATAATTGAGTTTAACAATATAGACCTCTACAGTCAAGAGGGAGGAAACATGGGCAGGGAGATGGCTCAGTTAGCGTCATGCTCACTGTGTGTGTAAGCCTGAGGTCACAGATGCCTAGCACCCACGTGTAAAAAGAGGGATACTGTGCTGTGCAATCAAGCCATTGTAAGCTGATTGCCTGGTTTCTGTGACCTAGCACAGTCCTCACTATTGTTTTTATCTATGAATATAAGACACACATTTAGTCCAAGGGGACCAGGCATTATGTGAGGAGGTAATTCTCCATGCATCTATTTTCCATGCCTTCTAAATGGAGACAATGGTGACCTTTTGCTGTAGATTGTCTTTATCTGATGATATTGTTATAGTGATAAAAGGCACACGTTGAAGACCCAGGTTGGGCAGAAGTGACTATAATCTATCATACAGCAGTAGGGTTTCCTATAACTACTTTCCTATCACACACTTTATATTGTGGGTCTCTTTGGGCCTCCCTGTCATGTGTATCCGTGGACAGTAAGGCTTAGAAATTAATATAAATGCTAACTCTTTGACTACTTCCATTGCTGTAAATAAAAAACCACTCTCTGTCTCTGAATTGCAAGGATTCCATTCTCTTGCCAACATCTGTGAAAATAGCACTCAACCTTGGTAAATGAGAGGAAGGTAAAATCTCAGAGTTTCTAGTTCTTAAGATAATGTACCTCTTTTAAAATTGAAAATTCTGGAAATAAACAGTGTTTGACAAATGAAAGCTCTACAGTATGGTAGCACAGAACATAGCTGTACAAGAGTCCATTACAAACAAAATGGCTACAGTTGTAACCCTGCCCTTATCTAACCTCTAAGCATGTAAGTACTGAGGATGGTTCCTCAGGGAAAGACAAATCCCAGTAGTTTAGCAACAATGCAATCTGTCTCCAAACTCAGTTCCTCGACTATTGCAAGTACCCACCTTCACTTGTGGTACATCTCTCAATCACTCTGCACCTCCAAAGCTATGAAGAGTTAATATAGAATTTGTCTGGCTGGTGTGGGCAGCTTCGAATCAGTCACTGCATCAACAGAATGAGAATTGGGTTTGTTTCCAAAGGAGTAAGATGTGTAGAAGTCGAAGCAACTTTAACCCACACCTTTTCATGGTTGTTCAATCAAAAGATGTTAAACTATATACGAGCTGTGTAAAGAAACATCGTGTTTATCTCTACAACAGGAGGTGGGGGAAATGATGTGGAAAACTCTTTCAAGGAGTTTATGCAAGAGGAACAAAAATATGAAGCACTACCAGGAAAGAGCCTATCAAAGGTGTGCTAGATGTGGGGAGAGATTTTATCACCAGATGTAAATAGATTAGCACCTGTTGACTGAAATGGTTATCTTCATTGTCAACGTGACTGCATTCAGATCACCATGGAAACATCTGAGGGATGCATCTGAAAGTGCTTCCTGAGAGGTTTGAATGAGGATACGTAGATGGCACTGTCTCATGGGCTACAGTCCTAAACTGAACAAAATGAAAGCCAGCAGAACACCAGTGTCTATCTCTCTGCTTTCCTGACTGAAGACATGGTTACAGCATGCCCAGCAGCCTTGGTCTCCTGCTACATGCCTTTTTGGCTATGATGGGTTGTGTACCCTCAAACCGTGAGCTCAAGCAATCAAGTCTTCCCCCAGTCAGTTATTTGGTCACAGCAATAATAAAAATGACAAAAACAGGAGCTAAAGGTCAAGTGTTGCAAAAAAGAGGTGAGTTTCGAAGCCATGTTTATCACTTAAATTTTAAAAGGAAGTAAGATGACATTTCAGGCAAGACCAGTCTTGATTAGTAACTTAGAGGCACAGTGATTTAGTCAAAAAGCAACAGAGTCTGAGAGAAAGGCAACTAAGTGTAGGGTAAACTGACCTGGGACTATACACAGTTGGTCATTGACTTATCATCTGACCCATCCCCAGCCTTTGTCTGAAAATAGGAGGACTTTGTTGACCTTTCAAAACACAATGAGCAACAAAACTTCTGGGTGGATTTTAGACATGCAAGATAACGTGGAAAATGAGAGGTTAACATTGAGTTTTGATGAGCATGATGTTGAAGAGGGGGGAAAACCATCAGTGGAGGATGAGGATGCTTGCGTGGAGCTTAAGGATCAATAGGAAACCACTTCTAGTCCTTGAGTAAAGGCGACACGATGAAAATTTTTCTGAAATGCAATCAATGAAAACTGATCAAAAGAACTCTCAGCTTACCCATGTTCGATCCCAGACTGTTTCAAGGTTAAATTTTGATCTTCGCCAATGTGAATGACAGGAATTAGCGTCTGTTAAATTGTCCTCTGGTGACGAATCAGATGTAATTTTTACCCACAGAATCTACAAGAAGTGTTTGGAAAAACAAAGCAAAGGTGATTCTTTTGATATTTGAGGTGATTTTTAATTTGTTGGTTGTTTTATTTTTAATATTGCTTTTGTGATGGTTAATATTGATCGTCAACTTGATATCATCTAGGATCATTCAAGAGACAAAACTTAGGTGATGTCTGCAAGGAATTTTTTTGATTGGATTGGAAAACCTACCCTAACTGTGAGCTGAGACAATCTTTGGGTTAGATTCCCTAACTTTAACAAAAGAAAGAAAGCAGATAGAACCCCCTACCCATCTCTCTCTGCTTCCTGTCTGAAGATTCAATGAGGCCAGCTGTATCTAGCTCCTGCTACTGGGATTTCCCTGCCCTGATAGACTGTGTACTCTTAAACTGCAAACTAAAACAAACATTCCGTCCATAAGTTGCTTTTCTCCTGTATTTTTCACAACTAGGTGAGAAATATAGCTCTCTTGAAATTTTTATTTTTAACTTATTTAGAGTGGTAGCTTAATTTCATCATAACTGTTTGTTATAAATTTCTTAGGAACTAATTGAAATTGGCCTGATTGTTTCCAAAGCCAGACCCTAACTCTGATTCGTTTATAAACATATTACGTACTAAATAAATTTTTCTCATTTTGGTGTACTGTCTCATTTTCATCGCAGCCTCTTGAACATGAAGCCTCCAGGGACAGGCTCATGTTTCTAAACATCTACATCCCAGTGTGCCTGATAGTCTGAAGGCACATTATAGACTTCACTCTTCATGAACTTACCTAGTCCTTTAAGTAGAAACAAAAAGTTACGTGACACCCTCAACCTAACAGGCATTATAATTGTCACGAACGTGGACCACAGTGGGCTTAACATAATTCTGACCTGAAAGCCTCTTCCCTGAGGACTAGCTTCCTTGTTACCAGAAGTCAGAAGGTATCATCCAGGCTTCCAAAGAAGGAAAACATCCAAGTCCTAGCCAGCTATGATGCTTATGAATCCTATAATGACCAGCAGGCCATGATAACCCAAGAGTACAGTATGGTACAAATACCTTGGTGCTTACCAACAGCTCTACTTGGATAAGGCTCACTCAGCAAGAAGGAGATTATGCCTGGCACTAGAAAGCTAGCCAGCCACCCAGGGCTAGTGAGGTCATGGATTTTGGAAAAGAATGTACAGCCACCATTTTAATAAAACAGGATGGCTTCTAACTGCATTCTAAGCATTTATCCTATATCACGAATAAATGTAGCCCTTACTTCTTATCAAGAAAACTTCTCTTAGCAACACACTGAGCCCATTTGCAGAAAGCCACTGATCAAAGGAGCCTGGTTGCAGCGGCTATATCTACAACACAGCTCTTGTGACCAAGAGGGGTTAAAGAAAGTGCTACAAAGTGCAGATGGCCAAGGACTGACTGCTCTTATAAGGAGATCCTTATACGTTTTCTTCCAGGAGAAATAGTCTTCAACTTCTCCAAGCTCATATTTAAGACATTTAGCTAAAGGAAAATATGAGTTTCTCTAGTTCTAGAGTTACTGTGTTCTGCACAAGGACATGGAGCTCGGGCTAATGTAACTCATGGATTAAAAATAAATCCAAGACTGCTTAAGTGGGGTGAGAATTTAAAAGCGACAAATCAAGCCTTCAAGACTTACCTTAATGGTGATTATTTTTTATATAGAAATACTATGCAGATTGCACACACACACACACACACACACACACACACACACACACACACACATTTATTGGTACCAGGAAGGGTAGGAAGAAATGGAAGAGGTATATTTTTCAAAGGAAGTTAGAAGAATAAATTACAGATGACCATGGATCAATTTTTCTTCACTTCTCTTAGCCCCACATCAGCCCTAAAATGAACCACTCAAATACTATACCTGCAGCTAACCGTCTCCTCATGAAAACATTCTAAATAACACATTTATTAAACTTTGATTTGAAATAAAAGGGAAGAGGGCTTATCTTCTGGGTTTTGTTGTTTGTTTTGTTTTTCATAGTGAGGTCTTCTAGGTAGTGTATACTTTCGGTCTTTCACACATCCTTAAAAATCAACATAAGCAAACAAAAAAATATGGTCAGAAAAAATGTTTTTCTAAACCCACCCCTTAGGTGTTAACATGACTATGGAGGCAGAGGAAACTGTCTGTATGGCATCCAAGTCAGCCTTGAGTGGTTTATATTCAAGATGAAAAAATGACACTGGGTATCAAGTAAAAGATCAGCCTTGAGTAAATAGAACCAAGATAGCAGAAGTAACATGAGAAAGGACGGGCTTAATTTTGTCTGGTGGTTCCAGAGTACAGTCCATTACAATAGGGAATTCTTAGCTCCAAGAGCATGAAGTGGTTGACCATATTGTCTCCAAAGTAAACAGCAGAGGACAGAGATGAATGCTGGTAAGTAGCTGGCTTTCTTCTTTTTATTCAGTATAGGAAACCACTTACATTTGGAGTGAACCTCCCAACTACAATTAACCTCAGGCAAACAGACATATCCAAGTGTTTGTTTCCATGGTGATACTAAATCCCATCAAGTAGACAATCAAGATTAACCTTCACAAAGACTCTTATAAAATTCAAACACTATCCTGAAGAATGCTAACAGTACTCTGGCCTTCCTCTTCTTGCCTCTATGTTTCTCTGCCTCTTCTACCACTGACTGTCTCAACCTCCAATCTATAGTAGTTTCATTTTCTCCTAGAATTTGGTTTGCCAGGCCGAACTTCTCTTTGTCTTGTCTTCCATCGTCCTTTGAAATCTAGTCCATTTCTGCCCACAGGTTCCATGATTTTCCCATGGGTAGATGTGGATGGAGTTCTTCCCTGACGTGGACACTCCACACCTGCCCTAAGGTCATACTTGCATGAAGAGTTGACTGCAGTGGTAGAATTACATCCTCTGTCCCCTGCCATAAGCTCAGTCACATGTTGATGTGATGCAGTTTCCCTGGCCTCCATTTTCCTTACACAATAAGTAAAGTCTTAAGGTTCACCTCTGAAACTCTAGTGTCCACAGTTTCTAGACTTAACCAAATCTTTAGATACACAATGCTCTAAGAACCTGTGTTATACTTTACCTTTATACTTCATCCTTAATGTTATGTCTAACGGGCTGTTTTTAGATTTCCTAAAATAATATAAAATCTAATCAAATTTGTAGCAAACTTTGATTTACCCAAAAGCATTTGCTAACCAGCCTTTGAAAACCTTGAAGCCTAATCTCTTCCATTCCCACTTTGACTCCTTCCCTCAAAAATCATTTTATGCTTAGTTCACTGAGCTGTAATTACTTCCCTGCTTTCTTCCTTGGTCCTTAACTTTCATCTTTGTTTGTCTTTTGTAACTCATCCCATACCCTTTCTACACAGTCATGACTTAAAATCCCTCAGCTTCACACTCATAGCTATTCAAGTGACAGGAGCCTCCTCAAAGTCAGAGAGAATATAGTGTTCAATCCTATCGTACTTCAAGGTCTTCATTTCAAAAATTTGCAAGGGCTTCTGCAAATCTAGGTGAGGCAGCTGCAAAGCATCCAGCCCAAGCCTGGGGAGTAGAATAGAAGATCCCAATGCATTCACTTGACAGGTGACCCCAAGGCCTTTGAAAATGACTGTCCATCCTCAGCCTAAAGTCTTACCGAAATACAGCAGTGTCATCAAAACCATGTTAGCGCTTGTTAGGTGATGCTACACAAGAGTATTTCCCAGGTCTCAATGATACAGCTAAAAGATTGCTCTCTCCAGAGTATGCACACTTTCACATGTCCTGCAGCCTCCAACCATTTCTCTATAAAATGCTCCCTTCAATCTAAATGTGCTTTGTGTCTTCTCTCCCTCTGTGTTCTCTCTCTCTCTCTCTCTCTCTCTCTCTCTCTCTCTCTCCATCCCTCCCCTTTTTTTGCAGTCTTCACCCTCAGTGATTATTTTATTTCTACTCTACCAATCAACTTAGTGTATTCCTGCAAATATGTCCTCCTTGTGTTCTACCATGCAAGGCATTCTCATATCCATTGAGCTTTGAGGGCCACATATTCCTCCATGTCCTCCATGTCTAGTGCCCTTCACACTACTACGCTAGTGATTTTTTTAACCTTGCTTATGAAGACCTACTTATCTGTTCTTAAGTCTTCCACAGCCCAGCTCGACTGTTAAAAAAAAAATCTCCAAATGCTATAGAAGGAAAATATTTTTAAGAATTAACATTTCTGGTCTCATATTGGACCTCAGTTGGGGGTCACCACAGCATGAGCAGCTGTGTTGAAGTGTCATGGTGTTAGGAAGATTGACAATGACTGCGTTAAGGATTGGTCCTCTATGGCTTTTTCTTCAGTTCCTGCCTCCGGGTTCTTGCCTTGAATTCCTGCCCTAGCTTCCCTCAACCAAGAACTCTGATAAGGAAAAATAAAATACACCCTTTCCTCCTTACGTTGCCTCTGGCTCTGATCTTTGTCATAGCAATAGAAAGTAAACCAGGACAGCTACAGAGACAGGAGAATGTGATGTCTTTCTTCACTTGTCATAAAGGTCATGGCTGACATTCTTATTTATAACAAGAGACAAAGTAGCAAGAGAAAAAGATGTGGTAAATTAGTTTGATCAAAATGAACTCTTCATTTTATATGAAGGAAGACACTTTAGATTGGAGAATCCAGACCCCGGTGTCTCTACAGGCTTTTGATGATGACACTGTCTAGAAATGTGGTTATATGCAAGACATACAAGTACTATTTAATAGTAATAGACTACAGAGGGCAAAATCAGTAAGGCCATCTAGTCCAGTTGGTTCTGGTCTCTCTATGTAGTTTGCCTTCCTCGTGGATATGGGCTGAACCACTCTACAGAGAATTCTCAAGAGAGAAGAGAGGAAAGTGGGATTTCTGGGTTTTGTCATATACTTTGGGGAAGTGGGATTCTAGTGACTACGACTTGGCTTAGAAAAGAATAATTCTGGCTCCTATGACCGTTTGGGGGTAAGAAAGGGAGGTAGAGGGTGTGAGGAGAGCAGCAGGTCAGAGAGAAAACCCTCCAAAAGCCCTCCAGGCTCCAGTTGACAGTAAGATTATCAAAGCACCATTTTTAGGTAAACATTGTAAAAGCCCCCTTACAGCTAGAAAAGAGCATCAAGGGCAAATTGTCAGATGCTGCACTAGACTAGAAAATATCCTGCAAGGAAAGCTGGAGACAAAAGCAGAGAGGAGAAGACCCTCAAAGAGCTCTGACATTACTGCTATTTTAATGAACGGACAGGAATTTGGCAGAAGCCTTCAGTTGAAAGAGACAAGAAAATTCTATGGGATGGCATAACAGCGGATCTTCCCCTACACTTCTGTGTACATTCATCCAGTCTGTAAAAATCTATCAAACATACAGCAGCACCATGAAGATATGGCACAACTGAGGTTACTGAATCCTGAAGGAAAGTCAAGAAACTGATAGAAAAGTGCATCTGGAAAAGCAGAGAGCAAACAATTCCTCTTTCTGTTCCTCTTTTCTGTGTAACACAGAACATTCTCCGATCTCTGAGTTTTTAGTTACTCCCCTTTTGTACTTGGGGAACAATGACTTTATTCAGAAGGAATTTTCAACCACGTGCACACATAGATGTAGCAGATACTCTCAGCAGCCAGTGTAACTAGAGGGCCCCGTGCTGGGTGCCTTCTACAGCTGAACTGCACGTTGGAAACAGAAACAAAATCAGGTGTAGGAGCCAGGGCTGGTTCGTACGCACCACAAAGCTATTTCTCGTGGTCTGCAGATCTCCCAGCTGCCCTAAGAAGTTCAAACACATGTGAAACTCATCACACATCCCAAGAGTAAGCTATCCAGTAACACTAGGTTACAAAACAGATGTGGTTAAAGGTAATATCATATCGCATTAAAATGCGCTCAAGGTTACAGAATGCAGTGTTTGCATCTCAGTCAGAAGTCATTTGATTTGGGGCAGAAGTCTCATATTGCCCTCTGTGGCCTTTGCTCACAACACGTTCTGTGATCCTCCACTAATTTTACACTGTCTTTCCTTAAATATGCTTGGCCCATGCCAGAGGATCCCATGGTCTCTGCTTGGTTTGCCTCCACTCACTTTTTCCTTCTAGTTCAAACACCAGTCTTTGCTGACTCACTCAGCATCTCCTAGAATTCCCAACACAATCAGCACTTACCATGTTTATTGAAATTGTATCCACTAGGCATGAAGATCTTAATTCAATGACCATGCTGCTTCATTTTTGTACCTTGGCCTTTGGCACCATATCTGAAACATGGTAGGCTCTCATTAAATGTGTGCAGGATAAATGAATGCATTTAATTATGCCAGTGTTCTGAATGAAGTATAGAGTGTCAACACTACCTGTCTCCAAGGCTTCTTCTAGCCTTGATATATTAGAATTCCACAAAGACCCCTCAATGTTACAGAGACAGGAACTTAACATTTATAGATTGAAAAAGGACACAGATGTTGAGCACAGCAGTCTAAACTGATATCACTGAATCACTTTCTGCTGTTGTTTCAGACTTCTTCCTTTCTGCTTTACTCTCAAGTCATTCTTTTTCTTAAGTATTCCTGACTTCAATGAGAAACCCATCTTTCTCAAGTGATATTTCCGATGAAAATTAGCTTTGGGTTGGGGAAATGGCTCAGTGAAGACCTGCCACCAAACTTAAGGATCTGAGTTCGATCCCCAGGATCCACAGGGCAAAAGAAGAAAATGGACTCCTTCAAGGTATCCATTGATTTCTATCTACACTCCCTGACCTGTGTGCTCACCCACACATAATAAATAAATACATGTTTAAAAATTATTCTGTGTCTGGCATATCCCTCAGAAACCAACCCATTATGATGGCTAATATTAACTGCCAACTTGATAGGCTCTAGAATCACTTAGAAATCCAGCTTCTGGGGATATTTGTGAGGGGATGTCTAGGTTGAGTTCACTGTGGTTGTAAAAACCACCCTAGATATGGGTGGCACCATTGCATACACTTGGGTATTGGACCGTAAATTGAAAGTGAATCGAGGTGACTATAAACATTCTTTCTCTCTGTCTTGATTGACATGATGTAATAAGATGATTTGCAGTCCTGTCACCATGCCTTCCCGACATGGTGGTCTATCTCTTCCACTGTTAGCCCCAATAAAAATCCTCTTCCAGCTCTCTGCTCCCAGACCCCGTGGGAGAGAGACCTCACCGCCTGGTCAGGTGGGCACTCCTGAGGCTGCAGAGCAGAAGAGACCACCAACACTGCCCACCCCTGCCCACATCCCTGGCCCAAGAGGAAACTGTATAAGGCCTCTGGGTTCCCGTGGGCGAGGGCCCAGGAGCGGCAGGACCCCTGCGCCTGAGACACCGCCGGAACCTGAAGGAACAGACCGGATAAACAGTTCTCTGCACCCAAATCCCGTGGGAGGGAGAGCTAAACCTTCAGAGAGGCAGACACGCCTGGGAAACCAGAAGAGACTGCACTCTGCACACATTACTGATTCCAGAGGAAAATGCCATCTGGAACCCTGGTGCACTGAAGCTCCCTGAAACAGCGGAGCAGATCTTCCTGGTTGCTGCCACCACAGAGAGCTCGTGGGCAGCACCGCGCAAGCAAACTTGAGCCTCGGGACCACAGGTAAGACCAACTTTTCTGCTGCAAGTGACCTGCCTGGTGAACTCAAGACACAGGCCCACAGGAACAGCTGAAGACCTGTAGATAGGAAAAACTACACGCCCGAAAGCAGAACACTCTGTCCCCATAACTGGCTGAAAGAAAACAGGAAAACAGGTGTACAGCACTCCTGACACACAGGCTTATAGGACAGTCTAGCCACTGTCAGAAATAGCAGAACAAAGTAACACTAGAGATAATCTGATGGCGAGAGGCAAGCGCAGGAACCCAAGCAACAGAAACCAAGACTACATGGCACCATCGGAGCCCAATTCTCCAATCAAAACAAACATGGAATATCCAAACACACCAGAAAAGCAAGATCTAGTTTCAAAATCATATTTGATCATGATGCTGGAGGACTTCAAGAAAGTCGTGAAGAACTCCCTTAGAGAAACACAGGAAAACATTAATAAACAAGTAGAGGCCTACAGAGAGGAATCGCAAAAATGCCTGAAAGAATTCCACGAAAACATAAATAAACAAGTAGAAGACCATAGAGAGGAGACACAAAAATCCCTGAAAGAATTCCAGGAAAACACAATCAAACAGTTGAAGGAATTAAAAATGGAAATAGAAGCAATCAAGAAAGAACACATGGAAACAACCCTGGATATAGAAAACCAAAAGAAGAGACAAGGAGCTGTAGATACAAGCCTCACCAACAGAATACAAGAGATGGAAGAGAGAATCTCAGGAGCAGAAGATTCCATAGAAATCATTGACTCAACTGTCAAAGATAATGTAAAGCAGAAAAAGCTACTGGTCCAAAACATACAGGAAATCCAGGACTCAATGAGAAGATCAAACCTAAGGATAATAGGTATAGAAGAGATTGAAGACTCCCAGCTCAAAGGACCAGTAAATATCTTCAACAAAATCATAGAAGAAAACTTCCCTAACCTAAAAAAAGAGATACCCATAGGCATACAAGAAGCCTACAGAACTCCAAATAGATTGGACCAGAAAAGAAACACCTCCCGTCACATAATAGTCAAAACACCAAACACACAAAATAAAGAAAGAATATTAAAAGCAGTAAGGGAAAAAGGTCAAGTAACATATAAAGGCAGACCTATCAGAATCACACCAGACTTTTTGCCAGAAACTATGAAGGCAAGAAGATGCTGGACTGATGTCATAAAGCCCTAAGAGAACACAAATGCCAGCCCAGGTTACTGTATCCTGCAAAACTCTCAATTAACATAGATGGAGAAACGAAGATATTCCATGACAAAACCAAATTTACACAATATCTTTCTAGAAATCCAGCACTACAAAGGATAATAAATGGTAAAGCCCAACATAAGGAGGCAAGCTATACTCTAGAAGAAGCAAGAAACTAATCGTCTTGGCAACAAAACAAAGAGAAGAAAAGCACACAAACATAACCTCAAATCCAAATAAGAATAGAACAGGATGCAATAATCACTATTCCTTAATATCTCTCAACATCAATGGTCTCAACTCCCCAATAAAAAGGCATAGATTAACAAACTGGATACGCAATGAGGACCCTGCATTCTGCTGCCTACAGGAAACACACCTCAGAGACAAAGACAGACACTACCTCAGAGTGAAAGACTGGAAAACAACTTTCCAAGCAAATGGTCGGAAGAAGCAAGCATGAGTAGCCATTCTATTATCAAATAAAATCAATTTTCAACTAAAAGTCATCAAAAAAGATAAGGAAGGACACTTCATATTCCTCAAAGGAAAAATCCACCAAGATGAACTCTCAATCCTAAATATCTATGCCCCAAATACAAAGGGCACCTACATACGTAAAAGAAACCTTACTAAAGCTCAAAATACATATTGCACCTCACACAATAATAGTAGGAGATTTTAACACCACACTCTCATCAATGGACAGATCATGGAAACAGAAATTAAACAGAGAGGTAGACAGACTAAGAGAAGTCATGAGCCAAATGGACTTAACAGATATTTATAGAACATTCTATCCTAAAGCAAAAGGATATAACTTCTTCTCAGCTCCTCATGGTACTTTCTCCACAATTGACCATATAATTGGTCAAAAAGCGGGCCTCAACAGGTACAGAAAGATAGAAATAATCCCATATGTGCTATCGGACCACCACGGCCTAAAACTGGTCTTCAATAACAATAAGGGAAGAATACCCACATATACATGGAGATTGAACAATGCTCTACTCAATGATAACCTGGTCAAGGAATAAATAAAGAAAAAAATTAAAGACTTTTTAGAGTTTAATGAAAATGAAGGTACAACATACCCAAACTTATGGGACACAATGAAACCTGTGCTAAGAGGAAAATTCATAGTGCTGAGTGCCTGCAGAAAGAAACAGGAAAGAGCATATTTCAGCAGCTTGACAGCACACCTAAAAGCTCTAGAACAAAAAGAAGCAAATACACCCAGGAGGAGTAGAAGGCAGGAAATAATCAAAGTCAGAGCTGAAATCAACCAAGTAGAAACAAAAAGGACCATAGAAAGAATCAACAGAACCAAAAGTTGGTTCTTTGAGAAAATCAACAAGATAGATAAACCCTTAGCCAGACTAATGTGAGGACACAGAGAGTGTGTCCAAAATAACAAAATCAGAAATGAAAAGGGAGACATAACTACAGATTCAGAGGAAATTCAAAAAATCATCAGATCTTACTATAAAAGCCTATATTCAACAAAGCTTGAAAATCTGCAGGAAATGGACAATTTCCTAGACAGATACCAGGTACTGAAGTTAAATCAGGAACAGATAAACCAGTTAAACACCCCCATAACTCCTAAGGAAATAGAAGCAGTCATTAAAGGTCTCCCAACCAAAAAGAGCCCAGGTCCAGACGGGTTTAGTGCAGAATTCTATCAAACCTTCATAGAAGACCTCATACCAATATTATCCAAACTATTCCACAAAATTGAAACAGATGGAGCACTACTGAATTCCTTCTATGAAGCCACAATTACTCTTATACCTAAACCACACAAAGACCTAACAAAGAAAGAGAACTTCAGACCAATTTCCCTTATGAATATCGACGCAAAAATACTCAATAAAATTCTGGCAAACCAAATCCAAGAGCACATCAAAACAATCATCCACCATGATCAAGTAGGCTTTATCCCAGGCATGCAGGGATGGTTTAATATACGGAAAACCATCAACGTGATCCATTATATAAACAAACTGAAAGAACAAAACCACATGATCATTTCATTAGATGCTGAGAAAGCATTTGACAAAATTCAACACCCCTTCATGATAAAAGTCCTGGAAAGAAAAGGAATTCAAGGCCCATACCTAAACATAGTAAAAGCCATATACAGCAAACCAGTTGCTAACATTAAACTAAATGGAGAGAAACTTGAAGCAATCCCACTAAAATCAGGGACTAGACAAGGCTGCCCACTCTCTCCCTACTTATTCAATATAGTTCTTGAAGTTCTAGCCAGAGCAATCAGACAACAAAAGGAGGTCAAGGGGATACAGATCGGAAAAGAAGAAGTCAAAATATCACTATTTGCAGATGATATGATAGTATATTTAAGTGATCCCAAAAGTTCCACCAGAGAACTACTAAAGCTGATAAACAACTTCAGCAAAGTGGCTGGGTATAAAATTAACTCAAATAAATCCGTAGCCTTCCTCTACACAAAAGAGAAACAAGCCGAGAAAGAAATTAGGGAAACGACACCCTTCATAATAGACCCAAATAATATAAAGTACCTCGGTGTGACTTTAACCAAGCAAGTAAAAGATTTGTACAATAAGAACTTCAAGACACTGAAGAAAGAAATTGAAGAAGACCTCAGAAGATGGAAAGATCTCCCATGCTCATGGATTGGCAGGATTAATATAGTAAAAATGGCCATTTTACCAAAAGCGATCTACAGATTCAATGCAATCCCCATCAAAATACCAATCCAATTCTTCAAAGAGTTAGACAGAACAATTTGCAAGTTCATCTGGAATAACAAAAAACCCAGGATAGCTAAAGCTATCCTCAACAATAAAAGGACTTCAGGGGGAATCACTATCCCTGAACTCAAGCAGTATTACAGAGCAATAGTGATAAAAACTGCATGGTATTGGTACAGAGACAGACAGATAGACCAATGGAATAGAATTGAAGACCCAGAAATGAACCCACACACCTATGGTCACTTGATTTTTGACAAAGGAGCCAAAACCATCCAATGGAAAAAAGATAGCATTTTCAGCAAATGGTGCTGGTTCAACTGGAGGTCAACATGTAGAAGAATGCAGATCGATCCATGCTTATCACCCTGTACAAAGCTTAAGTCCAAGTGGATCAAGGACCTCCACATCAAACCAGACACACTCAAACTAATAGAAGAAAAACTAGGGAAGCATCTGGAACACATGGGCACTGGAAAAAATATCCTGAACAAAACACCAATGGCTTATGCTCTAAGATCAAGAATCAACAAATGGGATCTCATAAAACTGCAAAGCTTCTGTAAGGCAAAGGACACTGTGGTTAGGACAAAATGGCAACCAACAGATTAGGAAAAGATCTTCACCAATCCTACAACAGATAGAGGCCTTATATCCAAAATATACAAAGAACTCAAGAAGTTAGACCGCAGGGAGACAAATAACCCTATTAAAAATGGGGTTCAGAGCTAAACAAAGAATTCACAGCTGAGGAATGCCGAATGGCTGAGAAACACCTAAAGAAATGTTCAACATCTTTAGTCATAAGGGAAATGCAAATCAAAACAACCCTGAGATTTCACCTCACACCAGTGAGAATGGCTAAGATCAAAAACTCAGGTGACAGCAGATGCTGGCGAGGATGTGGAGAAAGAGGAACACTCCTCCATTGTTGGTGGGGTTGCAGTCTGGTACAACCATTCTGGAAATCAGTCTGGAGGTTCCTCAGAAAATTGGACATTGAACTGCCTGAGGATCCAGCTATACCTCTCTTGGGCATATACCCAAAAGATGCCCCAACATATAAAAAAGACACGTGCTCCACTATGTTCATCGCAGTCTTATTTATAATAGCCAGACGCTGGAAAGAACCCAGATGCCCTTCAACAGAGGAATGGATACAGAAAATGTGGTACATCTACACAATGGAATATTACTCAGCTATCAAAAACAACGACTTTATGAAATTCGTAGGCAAATGGTTGGAACTGGAAAATATCATCCTGAGTGAGCTAACCCAATCACAGAAAGACATACATGGTATGCACTCATTGATAAGTGGCTATTAGCCCAAATGCTTGAATTACCCTAGATGCCTAGAACAAATGAAACTCAAGACGGATGATCAAAATGTGAATGTTTCACTCCTTCTTTAAAAGGGGAACAAGAATACCCTTGGCAGGGAAGAGAGAGGCAAAGATTAAAACAGAGACTGAAGGAACACCCATTCAGAGCCTGCCCCACATGTGGCCCATACATATACACCCACCCATATAGACAAGATGGATGAAGCAAAGAAGTGCAGACCGACAGGAGCCGGATGTAGATCGCTCCTGAGAGACACAGCCAGAATACAGCAAATACAGAGGCGAATGCCAGCAGCAAACCACTGAACTGAGAATAGGACCCCCGTTGAAGGAATCAGAGAAAGAACTGGAAGAGCTTGAAGGGGCTCGAGACCCCATATGTACAACAATGCCAAGCAAGCAGAGCTTCCAGGGACTAAGCCACTACCTAAAGACTATACGTGGACTGACCCTGGACTCTGACCTCATAGGTAGCAATGAATATCCTAGTAAGAGCACCAGTGGAAGGGGAAGCCCTGGGTCCTGCTAAGACTGAACCCCCAGTGAACTAGACTGGTGGGGGGAGGGCGGCAATGGGGGGAGGGTGGGGAGGGGAACACCCATAAGGAAGGGGAGGGGGGAGGGGGATGTTTGCCCGGAAACTGGGAAAGGGAATAACACTCGAAATGTATATAAGAAATACTCAAGTTAATAAAAAAAAAAGTAAAAAAAAATCCTCTTCCTTGGGTAGCATTTGTCTTACCTTTGTTTACAGCAGCCAGAGAAGCTGCTATTATAGCAGTAGTGACATAGGTCAGGCATTGAGTAATTCAGACTTGTATATGGTATGTCCAAGTAGAGATGTGTGCTGTGGAGAAAAATGAGAGACAGATAAATCAGACTCAAATAGATATGGATCTCATTTGGGGTCAACTATTACCTTACAGTGTGTCCTTGACCCTTAGACCCTTGGTTATGTCTAAGTCTTCTTAGCAAAATGACCATGCTTGTTTCTTTCCTTGGCTTGGTTTAAAGGAGTGTATGAAATCATAAGCCAAGTTCTCAGTATAACATAGACACTTTTAGCATCTGTGAACATTCAACAAGTGACACGTACATTTTGGCATATCATTGTCTAGTCCAATTCTTTTTTTTTTTAAAGATTGATTTATGTATTTTATGTACAGCATTCTGCCTGCATATGTGACTGCAGGCCAGAAGAGGGCATCAGATCTCATTACAGATGGTTGTGAGCCACCATGTGGTTGCTGGGAAGTGAACTCATGACCTCTGGAAGAGCAATCAGTGCTCTTAACCACTGAGCCATCTCTCCAGCCCTAGCCTAATTCTTTGTGTTAAACATGAGCCAACTGAATAGTATCAACTCATGGAAATTGTCCTCACCTCACACAGCTCATCAGTGGATGGATCTAGAGTCCCTCAGCAGGCTTCGTTTCTGGTTCTCAAAGGTTCTAGGAAAGTTCTGCCTAGGTCAAGCCTTCCATCTCAGATCATCTCCAAGTGTGAGATTCTACAGTGAGCTTTGGTGGTATGCTATCCTAGACCACAAGGAGAGGGGTCACAGTACACTTATCCCATGGACCCTTTAGGGAAACTGAGGATTGTAGGGTATCGCCAGTTCCTTGTCACCCCTACACAAGCTCATTCTGATTCAGAACATTCTCTGAATCCCAACTCTTTCAACACGAACACGGTGACGCTTACCTTTCTCATCACTCCCACAGGTTTTCTGACTATGCTCTTAGACCACTAAAGGCCAGAGACAACAGGTTTCGTTTGTTGGCATCTGTACATCTTATTTGAAGAAATGTTCTTTGAAAATATCAGACCTTGATATACAGAGCTCATTCTGGATTCTCAGTATGCTCCTATATCAGTCAGAGAAGAAACAACTTAAATATGAGGGGTTTCTTTGTGTCACTGTTCTCTAGATCCATCCAAAGATGAGCTGGATGAGGTGAGGCAAACCATAGCTCTTGGTGGGGAAGCCACGGCTACAAGTGATTTAAGCAGATGGTCTGACCACGTCCATAGTCAGGAAACATTGAGAGATGAATGCTAGTGCTCAGCTTGCTTTCTTGTTCTTTACTCAGTCCAGAGCTCCACCCATGTAATGGTGCACACACTCCTGGCACATATGGAAGTCCAGCATAGCATGAGGAAAATGACTCAGCATGTAAGAATGTTTACTGCTCAAACATGAAGACCTGAACCCCAACATTGGAGTAAGTAGATAGGATCCCTGGGTATCATCAGCAACCAATTAGCTGTTCAAAGAAAACATCTCTGTCTTGGGGGAAAAGGTAATAGAGCAGGACATGTGATACATACTTCTAGATGAGGCAGGCAAATGCACCCATACACAGAAGTGTACACACATACCACATTACATTTAACACACTGGAGCATGTGCACACACACACACGTGCACACATACACACACACATGCACACACACACATGTGCACACAAAATCCTCAGTAGAGAACTCCATACATATAGAAAATAGATCAGCAATTGTTTCAGGATGGGGATGGAATGGAGAGTAACAGCTAAGTGTGTGGAATTTCATTTAGCAGTGATGACAATGTTCTGTAATTTACCAAAGTGACAAAGCTGTTAATGCAAAGCAATGAATTCTATATCCAACTGTTCTTTTAAAGATTTGTTTGCTCTAATTTTTATGAATATGAATGTTTTGGTAGATTCCCCTGGAAGCCAGAAGAGGGTGACAGATCCCCTGAAACTGGAATTACAGATGGCTCTAAGCTGCCATGAAGATGAGAGGAACTGAATCCAGGTCCACTGAAAGAGTATCAAGTGTTGTTAACACTTATCCATCTCTCTAGCACCTGAATTTAATACCTTAATCTGTAATTTTACAGGATGTGAATTATATCTTAATAAAGCTATATTTAAAATAAACCTGGCCCCACTATCAGGGATTTCACAGAATGAGTGCCATTCCTTTGTTCATAATCTTAGCATGTGGATAGCAATGGCGGGAATGTGGATGGTACCATTGCTGAAAACGCATCTCAAACCAGGAGCAGAGAGAAGGTGGACAGAGCCGCATTATTCCTATTATAGCAACCATCTTGCAAGAAATACCAATGGACCACAAAGAATGACTACAAATCCCAGTTTCCTAAGGTCTTCCTACAAGACAGCCCTTTAGAAGTTCTACCATCCCCAATTGCATCACTGTGGGGATTAAGCATCTACCACATGACCTTTGGAGGAGGACAACTAAACCATGTAGAAACTCTTGCCTCTATCCCAGTTATGCCTTGGAAATGCACCTGCTCTGGGGAAAATACTGGTACTTCAATCCCAGCATATCCAGAAATGAACTCACCATTAAGCCATAAGCAGGGCATTGTGTCAAATTCTGCCCCTCTCTCCACAATACTAGTGGTAAGCTATTATTGAGCATTATCAACAACATGTCAAGCATGTAAACTTCTGCTCATGTTTCCTATTACCAGAATCTCCAAAGGGAACTGCTAGTCCAGACAATGCAGATTATTTCAAAGGTCCCCTCCATCTATAACCATAAACAGCCAGATAACCCACTTCCCCTTCTCCTCTCCTCCTTCTCCCCTTTCCTCCCCTTCCCCCTCTCTCTGTCCATAACATCTAGCTTTGGGTTTCTGCAGTCACTCCTAGCTTTTGCCAGAGGAAGAGTTCCTGATCTGGACAAGATGGTGATCTATAAGTATATAGACGGTGATCTATAATAGCAGAATATCATTCAGGAATAATTTCACTGACTTTTTTTAAGACTAGTCCCGTTCGGTTCTACCCTAGGTCTCTAAGCTATCCTGTCTCTGGTTTCAGGCCATCCAAGCAGTGTAGGGCTGCACTCCCTAATGGGGCATGGACCACAAGTTATATCAGACATTGGTTGGCCACTTTCCTAAATAAGTTCAGCATCACCATTGCCCCAGCACATCTTGAGGGCAAGCCAACTGTCAGTCAAAGGTTCTGGTACCTATCTACACAGAGCTATAAAGCAATGTGGAAAGCCTGGTCTCATTAATGGAGGTCATAAACCTCACTAATATGGTAACCTGAGAGGAAAGAAAATAGGCTTCTTTAAAAAAAAACTAGTCCATTTAAATCTAATTTTTAATTATATATATAATTACAAGCTTCATACAAAATGCACATTCTAAGTGTACTCAATTTAATTTCAATTTCACAACAAAGGCGTCCAATGTAGTTAAATGATCACAAAGCATTTCTTCTTTGATAATATCTCAGAGACTGTAGCGCAAACTTCAAGGAAGAGAGAAAATTCCCTGTATTGATTTCTGTCATGTGTATGCTTTAAGAGTCAGGAGTGACTGACACCAAGGGGCAGTGAATTAACATTTTGGGGGGACAATGAGGGATCTTTCATGGACAGAGTACTGAGTTACTTATTACAGTATTGAATTTCTAAGCACATTGCTCCTTGGTGAATTCTGGCTTTTAATGTATTGACTTTCTGCTTGGGCCAGAGCTGGAAGAATTCCACTTCACCTAGCACCATACCAAGTTACCCCTGCTTTACACAATGCTACACTGCAAAACTCCCAACGAGAGGGCCAGAAGGGCATCGAGCACCTCCTTGTCAGATATGTCTACTAGGAATGGACTCCAAACAGAAAAGAGACTATGGTAGCGTTCTGCAATTACAAAATATAGTTTAATGAAGATGATAGGGCATGTTTTGTGAAAACCAAGCTAATGCATTTGCAGATAAGGCTAGCCGACAGGATATCTGGTGGGGACAGGTAGGTTTGTGAATTGGGACAGATTTATTGAGTGAAAATTTTGGCTCTGTCTTTGTTTATCAAATTTGCAGAGGTCAATACTTGACTCCAAAGAGTCAAGTTTCCTTGACTACAGAAAGATTATGGCAAATGTGACCAATACAGTTCTATGTGATGTGACAACCTAGCTCACGTGATGGGTCTATCAAGAATTGGACCCCTAGTACTTGCTAAAGAGCAGAATATGTGTCTTCTAGAGTCACACCGGTTTGAGACAATTAAATATTTGAAAATGTGCTTGCAACAGTTATAGGGTTTCAGAGGAGCTGGGGACTTTTCTGCCCCCCCCCCATTTCCACTTCCTGTCTTATGCAGGATGAGGGTGAACTAGCCAAGCTCTCTAACAACACAGATGCAAACATCAGTGCCTCACATATTAAGTAGCAGTACTAAGTGTCTCCCACATCTGATGTCATAGGTAGAAAGAGGAGCATTTCAATTAAAGTATGATTTACTGTCGGCAAGAGTTCACAAAGACAGAAGTTGTATACATGCTGCAGTCACAGGAAAATCTAACAGGATCAAGACCATGAACATTGGGAAGTCACTCTTAAGTAGTGAACATTTATGAAGGAAAATCACCCATATCATTGAGGAAAGTGACTTCCACGTGGCCCATATGACTATCACACAGTCTTGCATTTACATAAATGAATGTTAGCCCTCCATGTTTAAAAACTTAAATAAAATATGGCTTTGTTTTCGAGTTATTGTAAGCAGTGATGAAGCTAAAGAAAGTTAAAAGGTCAGGATGGTTTTACATTCATCTTCTAATGAGGCTTTGTAGGTTGAAGTTGGCCATGGTATGGTAATTTAATAGTAGTTCCTCTTATTTTGGGTGATGGTTTTTAATTTAATGACCTTTACTTAGTGTTTTGCCTTAATACCCCCTTCAGATATAATGTGCACAGTGGATAACCTCTTTTTAATTTTTTATCCTTGCATTTTTTTTTAGACTGAGAAATTTACCTGCAGAAATTTTTCCTGAAGTCCTGGTCAGCCAAACTGCTGTTTAAACAATAATGATTGCGGTTGAATTCTTCATTCAGTGCTACCATGCTGAATATATTCTATGTTTTGTAAACACTAAATCCCTTATTTTTATGTTAAGAAGTTGGTCGCACCAAATGTAAGTATTGACCGACAGCTCCCATTAAATAAACAAGGGATGATACACACATCATATCACTGCACTGTGAAAAAACTTCTCCTTAAAATTCTAAGCTATTGATGGTCGCTAAATGGAAAACTTATAAAGGCAGGCAACCTTACCCACACACCATCCCACAGATCCCAGTTAACACTAGCTAAAGAGAGGTAGCCATACTGTAAGTGCCCACTGATGTGAGAGAAAAGGGTGTGCCATACACCTAGGAAGGGTTTCTGTCAAGGCATCTAACCTGAAGCTCACCACAGCTCATGAGTTCCAGTTTCCAAAGATACAGACTGAGGGAGGCAGAAGAGGATGCCACAGCCAAGAAATACAGGAAATGGCAGGTTAGGACTTAATCAGAAGTCATGAAGATGAATACTTCTTTAAAGCAAATGAATTTCCCTGTGGTTTGAAATGTAATTCCCATTTTAAAAGTATTAAAAGGTGAAACCAAGGTAGATATCTAAAAGATGGATAAGATACGAAAACCTATAAACATTAGAGAGTCCTGCAATTGAATAACTTTATAAAACCTAGAAGAGAAGCCCAAGCTGGCAGTCCCTGACATCTTACATGACGTTCTACCCTGGTGTGGATGATAGAGCCCCCACCAGCGAGAAGAACCTTTAGTCTAAAGCTTGATGAGAGTGAAATTCTTAGCTCTCAGAACCATGAGCCAAATGAACCTTTCTTCTACACCAACAACCCGGTCTCAGTATCCAGCTACAGCAACAGAAAACAAAGTAAGCGAGTGTTGTTCCTCCAACTGCCAAGTTTAAAACTGGACTGATGGTAGACGTACAGATACTAATAGACACTTCAACCAGAGACAATGTGATGTCTCGGCTCCTACGGACACTTACTGCTAAGCATGACATCCCGAGTCTACTCCCAGGGCCCATGTAGTAGAAAGAGAGAACTGTCTTCCATAGGTAGTCTTCTGATCTCCATATATAGCAACACTAAATAAAGGTAACTTTTAAAAGCTCCATCTAGATGCAATATGTGGACTTTGTCTCGGTTCTGATTTGAATGGTACTATCTAGCAAGGAAATTGGAGTAACGACTGAAAATGTAATTAGATTAAAGTATTATGTTTTCGGTTTGATGATATTTTATGCTGGGTAATGAAAAGGACTCCTTATCATTTTATGAATAGTTTCATATGAATTTCTTCAGAGATGCAAAAGAAACTAGATCAGGACCTGCAGCTCCGTGTTCTCAGTTCCATAAAAGGCAAGGGACGAGGACACTTGTCTCGGTGGCTTCTTACTACTGAGTGAGTTCAAGGCCAGCCTGGGCAACTTAGTGAGATCCTGTCTCAAAATTAACAAGTAAAAGGTATACTGGGGACTTGGATCAGTATAGCACTTGTCTAGCGTACAGGAGGCCCTGAGTTCGATCACTGGTGAAAGGAGGGGACTTGAGAGAGTACAAAGAAACAATCTTTTTCCTGTACTGAATCTGTATGTTGGAAATTTGGAAACTTTTCATAATAAAAATAAATAAGACTGGAAAAAAAAGTAGCTGGGACATGTGTCCCCTCTTACTCTGTCCCTCCCACAAGGCACAGTTCTTCAGATCTAAACAACTATTCCTATAGCTATACCAAAGGCATATTTTTGCATATATATATATGTATATATATATATATGCAAACACATATCCAGTACGTGTGGCCACAGAGAGGAAAGAGAGAAGCCTTACACATTTTGGAAACATTCCTGGCTCTAATGTTTGCCCATCCAATACGTCCCGTATTCCACAGGGAGATAAATGGCTCATCCACAAGATGTCAGAAGAAATTGCTCTCTTCTGCAGTCACTTCCAACTTCCACTCAGTAAAAAAATCCAAGTGAGTGCTAAAAAGGAAATGTCTTGTGACAAGGTCAGGCAAGACAGATGAGAAATATGGCTTGTGATGAAAAAGTAACAGGTGCATGCTTTATTGGCATGATAAATGTAGAAAAACCAGATGTGGAATCCCATATAACACCATGTTAAACGTTTTAAAGCATATCTTTCCCCCAAAGAAGTTCCATGCTTTTCTTCCCCCCCCCCACGCCCTTCGCTCTTATTCTTGTCATTCTGACTGCAGCTTTGGCAAGCCTCTTAGGGACCAGAACAAAAGAGTTTATGGAGATTCTATTTTTACATGAAAAGAATAAAATCCTGTAGTGGGACCCGTGTTTAAGCCAGAAAGCCTCTTTATTTTAAGGGTATGAAGAAGCAAAATTCTGACAAATGCCACACGGTGTTTCTCTGTGGGCCACGAGCATGTGTGGGCCATCTAACAGGCACTGTGCTAAAGAAGGATTCATGCTACCCAGCCTCACAATAATGAAAGAAACGGGATGGAGAACCACAGGAGTTGAGACGGGAGATCTTTATTAATTTCCGTTAGTTTTTGTACCTGTGCTCAGCTCCTAGAAAACCTTAGTAACATGAAGGGTTAAATTATCATTCTTTCTACAAATATATACACATGATACAATAATTTGTTATACAAGAGAAATGTGAACAATTTCGTTAAGAAAGTGAAAATAATATTTAAAGAAGGTTCAGCAAAATGCACATGGAGACCTCAGTCTCCTTATGAAGTTCCGAGTTCAGAATCATGAGGCGTGAGATCCTCTAGGGCAAAACATTGATTTCTAGCCACATTTTTGCCTCTAAAAACATGGCACATTAATACTCAGCACAGCCTAAAATAAATGATCAGATTGAGAAGAAGGAAGAGATATTAGGTCTCCTTCAAAGATGGACTTGAGGAAATGACATCATAGTCTTCCCTGCCTCCCATCCTCAACATTGGTGCTCTCTAATCCTTCATCCAGTGCTCTCAGCAGGTCTACCCAGGGACACACTGCCAAGGTATCTCTTCTTCTGCATGTTGTAAAGCTTCACTAGCTCCCATACTGGCTCTTTGCATGTCAGATTGAGTAGATCCAGGTGTTGGGTTAAACACCAGCCTTGCCCTGGTCGCAAAAGCAGATGCTAGTGAGGATGTGGAGAAATAGGAACACTCCTCCATGGCTTGTTGATTGCATATACATACATATATATATATATATATATATATATATATATATATATATATATACACACACACACACACACACACACACACACACACACACACCACTGTGGAAATCAGTCTGGATGTTCCTCAGAAAATGGGAACTAGATCTACTTGAAGACCCAGCTATACTGCTCCTGGGCATATACCCAAAAGATGCTCCATCATGTAACAAGGACACATGCTCCACTATCTTCATAGCAGCCTTATTTATAATAACCAGAGTCTGGAAACAAACCAAATGTCCCTCTACAGAGAAATGGATACAGAAAAATGTGGTTCATATATGCAGCAATTAAAAACAATAACTTCATGAAATTCACAGGCTAATGGAGGGAACTACAAAATATCATCCTCAGTGAAGTAACCCAGACACAAAAGAGCACACATGGTATGTACTAGTAAGTGGATGCTAGCACAAAAGCTCACAGTGCTTATGATACAACCTATAGACCATATGGAGTGGAGAAAAAAGGAAGACCAGGATGTGGATGTTTCAGTCCTGTATTGAGAACTAAACAGGACAACTATGGGAGTTGGAAGGAGAGGGGGACAAGGGATGGAGAAAGGAGGGATAGTAAATAAGGGAGTAGTATCAGAAACTTGAGGAGATGTGAGAGAGGTACAGGGGGCCAGGGAAGATGAGGAGCTAGGGATGGCCATGGGATGGTCCCAAACACCAAAGAAATGTGAGGCTCCCTGGACCCAATAGGATTGACTTTAGCTGTAATGAGCAGAGAATGGGGAGATAGAACCTGTGGAGATCACCTCCCATAGATAGGCAGGGCCCCTGGTTGACAATGGACCACCTACCCACCTCAAAGTTTTTTAACCCAAAAATGTTCCTGTCCAAAGGAAGAACAGGGACAAAAATGGAACAGAGACTAAAGGAAGAGCCAACTGGGGACTGCCCCACCTAGGGACCCATCATGTCTGCAGACACCAAACCCTGACACTGTTGCCATGGTCAAGAAGTGCTTGCTGACAGGAACCTAGTGTGTCTGTTCCTTGGGAGGTCAGGCCAGCAACTGACCAGTGCAGATGCGGACGCTTGGAGCCAGCCATCAGACTGAGCTCAGGGAACCTGGTGGAGAGCTGGCAGAAGGACTGGAGGAGCAGAGAGGGATTGCAACCCCATTGGAAGAACATCATTGGCGGGCCTGACTACCCAGTTCTCCCAAAGTCTAGACCACCAATCAAGGAGTGAGTATACCTGAGGGATCCATGGCTCCAGATACATATGTAGCAGAGGATGGCCTTGCCTCACAGCAACAGGAGGGGAGGACCTTGGTCCCAGGGAGGTTTGATGCCCAAGAGTAGGGGGATGCTAGAGTGTTGGGGCAGGATTGTGTGGATAGGTGGGAGAGCACCCTCATGCAGGCAAAGGAAAGGGGGGATGGGGGATGGGCAGTTGGTGGAGGGGTAACCAGGAAGTGTGAAATCATTTGATATATAAACGAATGGAATGGTTAATAAGAAAGAAAGAAAGAAAGAAAGAAAGAAAGAAAGAAAGAAAGAAAGAAAGAAAAAGGAAGGAAGGAAGGAAGAATAAATTTGCCACCTCACATCACATGACCCAATTCCTCAAAATAAGCAAATCAACCAGTCTCCTCTCTTCTCTTCCTAACCCCTACCACCCCTCCCCTCCTCTTTCTCTCCCACAGAGTTGGTTTCATTTTTTTTCTGGAGAACTTGGCTAATGCATGTGTATCACTGTAGGTGACTATTAACGTCTGTCATTCCACCATTTCCCCATTCCACCTTTCAAGTCAGAAGGAGTGTGTGTCTGAAACACCGTCTCCGATCAATCATCTGGACCTCCTATAACATCTGCGAGTGGTCCTCCATCACCACTGCAGATTTCGCTACACCTCTTACCTGCGTCAATTAACTAACACCCCTTACTTGAAGCCCCTCTATAGGCCCTACAGGATTCAAACTCAAATTCACCCTCAGGATAGAAGTCTTGCAATTGTTCACTTTGATATCCCTCTCCTTACCCCCTCTCCATGTGGTACAAATGATCTCTGCTGACTGAGGCTTACCAAAAAAATAAAAAAAGATAAAAATCCTGGGCAGATTACTTCAATATATGCTTGTGTATATGCTCAACATATGCACTTCACAGATGCCCCTGGAGCCTGACGGTCTTCGATTGCTATCTTTAAGGGGGCAAAATTAAGCTGACCATGCTAATATTGGGGAAATCCTGCAATATTAAATTTTTAAAAGATCCTGCTAGGATGCGTTTTCGTCAAGACCACCAAACATGTGCTTGATTTTGTGTGTTTGTCATATTTGTCAGTACTGATAGACTGAGAATCTATCAGCGTGTAAATTAGCCTGGATATCCTGAGCAGGCGTCACACGACCCCAAGGCGTCAAGCTGCCTTGGCAGAGAGTGGGCCTCACAGGCCTGTCAGGCAGATATGATTGCACCAGTTTGTGCCCTGACACAGAAACAGTCACAAGGGTGGAGGCCCAGCCACAGCCTCTGATTCTGAGGAGGCAAGTGTAGCCGGGCAGGCCCCACAAGCTCTCACATGTGAGTAGAAGAAAGACAACAGAAGCTGAGACCAGCCCGAACAATACTGCCCCGTTCTCCAAAGTGATACTACTCGAAACCTGCAGAACCTCCTTCCTTTAATTCCCCCAACAAATTGCCCTGCAGTGAAACTGCTTATTGTAGCAAGCTACTTAAGGGCTCCAACGAGCCTCCTAATGACAGAGTAAAGCCCCACGCCTCTCGGGCTGATAGTCAAGACTCTGCTTTCTTCCCTGACAGAATTGTGAATTTTCTTTCCTCGCCCCGATTATATAACCCTTATTCAAGACTCGCTTCTTCTCCAAGAAGCTCTTCAGTTATTCAGGTCAATGTTGTTGCTTTGTCTCTGGAAATCTGCTTCATTTATATCATAAAGAGCATTTAATTGCATACCGTCACACTGTATTTAACTGATTAATGTATGTGTGCGTCTTAATAACATCTAAATCACAAACCCCTTGAGGGCAAGGATCTCTAGTCAAAAGAATATAGTATTAAGAGTCAACCTAGCCCATTCTGCCTCTTACTTATGTGATATCCTTGGGCAATTTACTTAAGACGTGTTTTAGTTACATGGAAATATCAGATATATCCTGAAGATAGAGTTTCTGAGGATTGAGCCGCTTTCTTTCTTTTTTTTTGTACTTTAATAATCAAAAAAGTTATGCAATTTTGTGATATTTTGGTGTTAATAGTATTTTGAAAAATTTGCTAATACCATCTCCCTCATATAGATACCCAACTGCATAGAGTTGTATAATCATACATGTATCTAATGAGTGCACTTACTGCTTTATATAAAATGTAAGCAGTCCACCTGGAAGCCGGTGTTTAAGGAGTCAAGTGGGGGCTGGAGAGATCACTCAGTGAAGACTGGGAGTACACTGCCGTTCTTTCAGAGGACCTGGGTTTGTTTGCAACACTCCGTGAGGCTGCTCACAAGGACCTGTAACTCCACTCAGTGCTCAGTACCCTCTCCTGGCTTTCTGCAGGCACTGAACTCACATGCACAATGCTACTCAGAGACCAAATAATGCTTCACGCAGGCAAATGATTATTTTTTAGACTTGGCTGCGTGTTCTTCTGCTTTTCTGGCTTTAGTAGCTTGAAACCCTCTCAGACATCATCAGCTAATTTATAAAGGTTAGAAGCTAATGCCTTAAAGAGAGGGTCCCTGATAAATATTCAATGTGTAAACAAATAGACGAATTCAGATGGAAAAAATAATTTATTGCAGTTATCTTCAATGCTATAAAAACCATAAAAATGACAGGTGGGCTAAAAAAAATCTCAGGTAGCTTGCAGAATGTAAAGCGCCAAAGTCAAATGATGGGAGAAACGAACATAATATGCATCTGGTACCAAGGAAACCGGGATCGTTGCTGGAAATAGAGAATTAAATTGTCTCTGCTCTCACTTCTGAGAGAGAGCAATGGGAGATTATATGTTACATTCAAAATAGAAAATTGTGTCGGTGGCGCAGGGTGCCCTTTGGGGGAACGGCTGACAAAGCTCGGTGTCATTGTGGCTTTCATCTCCAGACTCAGTTAAAGGTCAAGAACATCCAGCTTGTGTTCAACAAGGACTCTCACAATGGGACCGGATGCTCCCACAGATGGAGCCTATAGCTTCCGCAACAATCTCATCAGGAATCCCTCTTGCGCCATTCTTCACATCAAACACAAAGTTGAAAATGGCAGCCGCGCGGCCCCAGAGTCGGAGTCTGATCTCATTCAATTAACGGGAAACAGAAACGAGACCTCGTGTCTGAGGCACCCGCAAGAAGACAGATGTGCAGGAAAAGACCACGAGGGTTCTGAAGAGGGGACTATACAAAGACAGAAGTCCTAAAGCCCCCGCACAAGGAAAGCTTCCAGTAAAATAAAGACTGCTGGTGGGCAAAGGACCAAATACTGTGAGCAAAAATGGTTCCAGTATAGTCAGCTCACCACGGAAAATCTGTCTGTAAACAAAGACAAAATATAAGGCAAATCTCTTTAATTATAAATATTGGTCCAGGGGCTGGACTGTTGGACCAACAATTGAGTGCTTGGCGCTCTTCCAGTTCTACCTGAGCTCAGTTCCTAACCACCCAAGGTAAGCATCTCTGAACTGCTTGTGACTCCAACTCCAGTCAACCAGACACTCTCTACTTGCCTCTGATCGCACCGGCAGATACATGGCATGTACACACAGAGACACACAGACACACAAACATACAATACACGCATGCACACAAAAGGAAATCACTTTTAAGAAATAAAGACTCTGAGACTCGTAGGAAGCCAAGGCTCCTACCAGAGAGGATACCAGGGATGCCGCCTCAGACTGACCAAGGGAAAGCAGAAACATGGATTTTCTGCCTTGCAAAAGATGCTGCTGCCAAGATCCCCGTGAGCTTCCCTGTGGGGACCACCAGCAGAAACCCATAGATTTTTATAGCCATCTGGTTTCATACTGACTTTATATTTGAATTTAGTGCGCCCATGCTGAGTGCCAAGCACCATGCTGGCCACAGCCATTAGTACTTATTTATTTTTTCTAGCTCACAGACTCAATGACCAAGATTATAGATCAGTTGAGGAAACCAATTGCAAATAAATAAGTAGCATGTTACAAGTAATTGTGGTATAGGATAACTTGTTTGGATACACCAAGATGCAGGAAATAGGATTTGTTCCATTCTACAGATTACAAAGTTGCAGAGTGATGACATAAGTGCATGTCAAAAATAAATAAATAAAAGTCAGTGTGATCAATAGCTGAGAGAGAACTTCATCTCGTAGGTCCCTTGACTCAAATTCAGAATCTTTTCATTGACACAACTCTACCCCACAGCAAACGATCAGCTTCCAAATGACCTCTCTAGCCTTATTTTTTTGATGCCTTCACTACCTTTGGTTGTCAAAGAGCACAGGCTGAATCTAGGACAATAGAGGTTCATTGTCTTGTAGTGTTAGAAACTGTGAAGACCAAAAGGCCATCTGATTGAGTTGCAGTGAGAGAACTCTTGCTAGCTGGCAGTCTTGGTTCCTCAAATGTAGACAAAAACAGAGTTTTTCTACTTAGGTGGCCATAGACCTGCAAAGGTAGATCTTTGTTCGCATGACCTTGTTTAACCTTAAAGATTAGTTTCATCCAAGTCCATCATGGTGAAACAATAAGTATATTGGGAGTTAGTTGCAGGAGCAGGAGCAGGAGGAACAGGAGAAACAGGAGGAGGAGGAGCAGGAGGAACAGGAGGAGCAGGAGCAGGGGGAGGAGCAGGAGGAACAGGAGGAGCAGGAGCAGGAGGAGCAGGAGGAGGAGGAGGAGGAGGAGGAGCAGGGGGAGGAGGAGGAGCAGGGGGAGCAGGAGGAGCAGGAGGAGCAGGGGGGAGGAGGAGCAGGGGGGGGAGGAGCAGGAGCAGGAGAATTTCCACAACCTTGTCACTATAAAAAAAAAAAAAAAAAAAAAAAAAAGCAAAGAAACACTTGCCAATGCAGTGGCTCCCCTGCCAGCGCTTAGGAGGATGAAAGGGGTGGGTGTCTTGTGAGTTTGAGACCAACCTCATCTACCAGCCAGAGCTACAGATCGAGATAGGTAGGTAGGTAGGTAGGTAGGTAGGTAGGTAGGTAGGTAGGTAGGTACATACATACATACATACATACTACATACATACATACATATGTCATACATATATCCATAAATACATAGAGAAATAGATACATATAAAAGTATACAAATAGATACATAGATACACACACAGAAGAGAAATCTACCCTCCTGGACACCAAACCACAAAAGGTGCTTCACCCTCGGCAACTGGCAGGCAGGTCCACTGCTGCTGAGTTTCTCCTCTCTCACCCATTGTTCCCTCCTTTTCTAGCTTTGGGGTTAAGGGAAGTCTTCTAACTTTCCAGAGCTTTGTGAGTGTTTTAAGTGTCTTGTGATTTCATGAGTCTCGGAGCTGGTCCCCTTCCTTTATAAGGAAACATTTCTTATTGGAAATAACAAAAATACAGTAAGCAATATTGTGAGGAAATCCTTCCCTGCCTGAGTGGGAAAATGCAGGAAGTCATAATCAATCCACATGATTTCCCTCTTAAGAACTAAGAACCTCTTAAAGTCTACCTACTCTGCCCAGAGACACTTTTTAATCAGCTCTGAGTTTCAATCCTTTATCCATCCAAATTATTTTCCTGTGACTCTTCCCATATGTCCCTATAGTCATAAAGGTAATCCTTAAAATTCCATTTTCCAAAATTATGTATAAAATATTTTCATGAAAAGGTTGAAATTTTTTAAAATATAAAGATAAATAAAAGTAAGTATAAAAACGTAATGGAGAGGAGATTTTTATAAGGACACTAATTCTATCAGGAGGACCTCAACCTAGTCACCTCTCTATGGTCCCCTCTCCGCAGACCACAATATTGAGGATTAAGGCTCCAGCGCATGAATAGATGAGGATACAAACATTCAGTCATTGCAACAGCATTCAAGAACATGAAACATTCATAAAACAAAAGTAGGTGTGGTGGGGAAAGTGACAAGAAGGAGTTTTTGAAACCTACCATAGTGATTATTAAAATAAAACCTGTCACGAATTAGTGAGCATCGTGTAAGAAAGCTCGATATTGGCAAAACACTAGTGGTTAAGGCATCACGGAACTCTGTACCTCCTAGGCCTTTAGACAATACCTCCTCCTGCATCAAATTATCTACTTCTCTGTTTTCTGCATCTCCCACTACTGTACAAGTGACTACAAGAAACTTTTACAGTAGAAACACATGAAAGCACAAGGAGTCACTGGGATGAACGATAAGGGTTGTGCAGTTACGGAGCATTGGACATGTGATTAGTAAAAATCTCAGGACGAGATATGAAAGAAAACGAAAGGTAAGAAATGGCCAATGGAAAGACTTGAGAATTGTCGGCCTATGCAATTACTCATAACTCTTAATTCAAAGGACTTTGTGAATAATGACCAGGGTGAGTGAAAGAAGACATTATTTTGATATTTCAGAACACTGTCAATAAAGTCAATACTCTGAGGGACTGAGATGAAAGTAGAGAAAAGCAGTACATTCACAGAGACGAACGCTCAGACCTCAGGAGCAGCACCGGGCTCCGAGCAAGGCTCGCAGCAGCAAAGTGAGCTCCAATTCCGGGCCCAGATGTTGGAGTTGTAATGTTTTTATGAGGACACTAATTCTGTCAGGAGGGCCCCACCCTCAACCTAGTTACCTCTCTGTGACTCCCATCTCCACAGACTACCATATTGAGGATTCGTGCTTCAGCGCATGAATGGGTGAGGACGCAGACATTCAGTCATTGCAACAGCATTCAAGAAGATGAACCATTCATAAAGTAAGTCATTAGGGCAAGTCATGTAACTTCTGTGTGCCTCGGTTTCCTTCTCTGTGAAAATGAAGAGTATAAGTAGCCCCAGCTCACTGTTTGTTTCAGGACTAAATGAATCACTGTAAGAGGACTTAAAATAGAATTCATCCCAGCACATAGAAGTTGCCTCATTTGAGCCATTTCCTAGGAAATTGCCTGAGTCTTTATGTAAGTCATGCTGTGACTTTGCTTTCAATAACAAGGGACAGAAAACTGTTGACAAATTAGCATAGAAGCAACAAAGCTGGCTCTTGACATCATGTCACTGAAAAGGTCAGAAGCTGTGTAAAGGTCAGGAGCTATGTACAGAGCTTAGATTGTGCTTCCTGGTATCTTTCCTTAGAGCTGTTTGCAGACAAAGTTCCAAAGACAGCAGAAAACCTTCATTCTCGGAGCCCAGGAGAGAAAGGATTTAGATAAAAGGACCCCTCCTTTCACAGAATTATTCCAGGATTCATGTGCCAGAGTGGTGATGATGACACATGTCAGGGTGATGATGTCACATGTCAGGGTGGTGATGTCACACACCATAATGGTACTGCAGATCCATCTACAAGGAGAACTTTAAGGATGAGAACTTCATCCTGAAGCATGTAAGTCCTGGCATCTTGTCCATTGCAAACGCTGGACAAAACACAAATGGTTCCAAGACACAGTAGTTGGGTGGCAACTGTGTGGTCTCTGGAGGTGAGAGGAGACATAAGCCTTGTGGAAGCCATGGAGGGTTTGGGGTCCAAAATGACAAGACCAGCAAGAAACTCACCATTTCCGACTGTGAACGGCTCTAATTCTTTTGACTTGCAGGCATCTTGTTCAGTAGACCAGTCCTTCTGTAGCTCAGGAGAGCGTCCCCACCCCCAGCCCCTCTGTTCTCAATACCCGGTGATCTCTGCTCTCACTCAAGTTCTTTGGGTTCCATAATTTCTTTATGACCCTCCAAGTCTGGCTGGGTTGCAGAGTTAAGTTTATGATTATGAATAAAAACCAAATCAGAAAAAAAAATGGATCTCATTTTAGTATCCGTAGTTCTACATACAGAGTGCAAATGTAACTACAGACAGAATTCACCATGAAGCAGAGGGTAGATGCTTCAACAAGGATTCTGGGAAAGGCATGGCTTCCAAGAATCTGCTAGGGTAAAAGTAGACCATGTAAATGGGAAGACTGCAGAGGGACAAAAACAATTTTGCATAACCAGCATTGATATCAAAGCACACTACTGATTTGGGGGGTGGGGGACATAAACAAATACCTGGGCAAAATAGCAAAGGCTACCAAGTGACCTTCAACACTCAGCCTTCCTGTAGGTTAAATGTGGATGGATATTTGGCTGCAAGACCATACTGAAATGTTGTCACCTTGGACAATGAAAGAGTGGAGAATTCAGGTGAGTGGGAAAGATAGAAGGGAGACAGAGAGAGAGAGAGAGAGAGAGAGAGACAGAGACAGAGAGACAGACACAAAGACAAAGGCAGAGAGACAGAGAGATACTGATGACATAATTTATAATCTTATGAAATAAAAAGTCAAGAATATTACTTATAATAAATGTAGCAAGAAGTGGATTTATGAAAGCAATCACAGAGGAATTAGAGAGTAGTATATTTTTCAGAGGAATTAGGCAATATGTGTGAGCCAAAAACTTAACTATGGTTGTAGGAAGTCAACAGGAAATGTCTAAGTTGGACAGTGTATCAAGAAACAAGCATATCTCCATGGATTTGGAGATACAGAGGTTACTGTGAGAAACATTGAAGTGTCAGCCGTAACACATCCTGATGAGGCAGACAATGATAACCCCCCACGCAGATACCTTAGAGGAAAGCAGCAGCTGCCTCCTTGGTAGCCATAGCATAGCAACATCAGCAACAATGACAAAAGGACAGTTAAGGGTCCCAGAGAGCAGCCAAAGATAGAAAGTACTGAAAACAAAGGCACCAAAAACTAAAACTATATTGGGGGGATAGAGAAGACAGAGACCCAAGATTACAGAAGACCATACAGAGCCAAGGATAAAGATGGAGGCCTGAGTATGGGGAAAGTTTCTGGAAGCTTCCAAGCAATGAAGGCCTAAGTTCCACACACCCAACACTCTTGAGCTGCAAGAGCAGCTGTAACAGTTGCTGCTGTCTGCTGTCTAGAACTGTGGATGTTACTAGCTGTCAAGGCTGTGCCACAAAGCCATATGCTCCTCAACTCATTGCACCGTTTAGAGCAATGAGCCTCTGGCTTCTAAGCTCTAAGGCCCAAGTCTGCAGTTTTCAGTTTTCAAGGCTTGGAGATCAAAACCTCTGAGTCTTTTAGCAGAGCTCATGAGCGTTTTTCACAACGTAGCCCTGGACTCCTAACACAAGAAGAGCTATGCTTTGCCTAGTCACGATTTCTATGGTCAAAGTAAGCAGTGTCTGGACAACTCATTTGCTACAGCACTGTCCTATGTTAGTCTATTTTTAGGAATTTTACTTTAAGGTAGCCGCAGTTCCACAAACTGTTCCAAATAGGAAGCACTCTGAGATCCCTAGATTTTTGTTGTTACTGCTCTCAGTTTTACTGGGGAATGCTCAACAGATAAAATTCTGCATAGTTAAGGAGCACAATGAGATGAATAGATATTGTGAAATGATTGCACAGTCAAGTTAATTAGTCTGTCATTTCGCATAACTCCTGTTTCTCTGGTGGTGCTGGTAAGAACATATAAGATTGACTCTCCTTGTAAATGTCAAGTGTCCAAGACATATTAGTCACTGTAGGCATCATGTCCTGTATTAGTTTCTCACAACTTATCAACCAACCCCAAGTTCCCACCCCTTGACAGGAATCTTCCAAACAAGCCTTGCATAACCTCCCAGCCCCTGGCAGTTGCTATTATGATTTTGTCTTCAAGTTGACTTTAAGAGCCACATGTAAATGAGGTCGTTTAGTATTAAGCCTTTTCGGGTTTCACATATTTCACCTAGCACAATGCCCTCAGGGATTATCCATGTAGTTCCAAATACTGGGCTTCCCTTCTTTTCATGGATGAATAGTATCTCATAGGATGTGTGTGCATGTGTGCATTTGTGTGTGTGTGTGTCTTTATCCGTTCGCTTATGTATGGTCACCTGGGCCATCTAAATTGTATTGGCTCTATCACAAATCAGAAGGGAGTAAACATGAAATGGACATTTCTTGGAGGTAATGACTTCATTTCACTCAGATATGTTCCCAGAGGTAGAATTGCTCGATCACATGATAGTCCTTTGGTTAATTTCTTTGAGACACCTTCACACCATAATGTGAATAGTACAGCCATAATTTCCATAATGGCTGTACTAATTGACCTTCCCACCTACAGTGTGCAAAGGGTTCCCTGTATTCCCCATCCACCCTGACACTGCCTTTTTAAATCAGAGCCATCCGAACATGTGTGAGTGACATCTCTCTGGGTGTTGATTTGCATTTCCCCGATGGCTTGTGGTGGCGAGCACATTTCTATGGACTTGTTAGTCATTTGTATGTCTATTCAAGTCCCTGGCTCATTTTTCCCCCTGCGGTATTTCATTTTCTGATACTACATTGTGTGAGCTCCTGATAGAATGTTGAATACTAATCCTTCCTAATGTATATGACTCATGAAGACTTTCCCCTGCTCTGTAGATTACCTTTCATGTTGGTTATTTGAGTGGGGGCAGTGGTTGGTCTGTCTGTCCGTTTTTACTTTGGTTTAGTTCTACTATGATTGTCTGTGGTCTTGTAACATTATTGAGAAAGCTAAATGGGAAATTTTCTAAAGACCCAATCTACATGGTAATTGGAAGAAAGCAGGTACTGAAGCTAAATGCATTCATCAAGAGAGGTTAAGCCACTGCCAGTATGAATGTCATATCTTCAAGTCACATCTCCACCATTAGCCACTCAAGGATGTGAATCCAGCTAGCATCATTCAGCACTGCCTAGAGAGTGACGTGAGACCCATGATCATACAAAACAATCCATCACATTGCTTGACAATTCTTTTATTAAGATTTATTTTTGGATCATTTGAATGTGAAGGGGCATTGCTTGTGAACACAGCAGCTGACAGAAGACAGAGTCAGATCTTGTGGAGCTGGAATGAACAGGCAATTAGTTGTGAGGTTCCCAACATGGGTACTTGAAACTGAGCTTGGGCTCTCTGAGAGAGCAGTCTGGGCTCTTTTAAACACTGAGTCATCTCTCTAGACTCTCAGAGTTTTAATGTTAGCCAATTCTATAGTCAAGGATAAGAAATTTGGTGTGGTTCTAGGTGTGCTTGATCTGAGCACTTTGTTTCCTACACACCCCATATGATTTCACCACTACTGCCGCTCCTGTTGGGTCATATGACCTTGGACAAGCTCCTTCCTTTCTCTGAGACAGCACAGTTTCCCCAGTCTTAGGCTGTTGTTAAACACAGTGGGATTAATACAAGCACTCGTCTTAGTGTTCAGAAACAACTACCAGTACTTTAATTAATTTTAGTCATACTACATTAAGAGAATAAACACCACTCTTGAATTTATGTGAACTATGCCACGTTCTGACTTCTGCAGCAATACAGGACGCGTCTACTTTTTCTGCCTAGTAGCTGTGAGAGCACAGATTCTCTGGTCATTACAGATGCAGGGAAATGTAGGTACCGAGGGAATAGCTCAAGTACAGAGAATTGAGGTCTGATATTCATTAAGCCTTTTATCAGCTGTGGGTCTTCAGATAAGTGCTAAGTTCCTCTGAATTTTAGGTTAATTAACTGAATTCTAAAAATAATTCTATGTGCCTCATAACGTTGTTGGGAAAAATAAAATGAAGGAGGATATTATCAGCATTACTGCAGTTAGCCCTTCACCAGTGCGCTCTTCACATGAGGAAAAGTGGCGTGACTGGGCATCAGGTTGTGGCACTTAGTCATCAGTGGGTGTGTTATGAGTCTGACAGAGACGGAGCAGAGAGCATTCGGATTTTCTCGTTATCCGCAAAATTTACCCATTTTTATCTGCTCATTTGCAACCTTGCTCTCAGCTAAGAACACTCTCACAGTGTCTGGCTAATTTGATATGTTATCCTCCCATTAGACATTGCTGCATTTTATCAGTATAAGTGATGGACTAGAGCAGGGCACCGAGGGACACAGGGTACAGAATGGGAAAGTAAGAAACAACAGTTCACCCATAGCTTAATCTACAGTGCTTTTCAAACTTAACAATATTTTACTAATTATTATTTTAGTGATCATCTAATTCAGTAGATCTGGGTAGGATCGTCTCCAAGTTAATTATAATGCAAATGAAAATTTAAATGTCGATGCTGTGGGTCAGTCATCCACTGAAGTCATCGTGAAAGCATAAAACACTAAAGTGTAGCAGTCACTCATGAGTTGCATATTTTAAAGTTCCCCCAGGAGATGCTAGTGTTTAATTAAAGATGAAATTTAACCAGTGGGTATTTCTCCACATCCGTTTTTTGCAGGATGCAGAATTCTTTACAATAGCTATATGTTTGCTTTTGAATGAGTGAATGTATTAAGTATATGGCAATTAAAGTAAAAGAATAAATATCAGGTAGAAACATCTGAGGAATGATAGGTAGATAGGCAGACAGAAAGATATTGATAGATACTGGTGGGTAGATAGATGATAGATAGATAGATAGATAGATAGACAGACAGACAGACAGACAGACAGATAGATAGATAGACAGACAGACAGATAGACAGATAGCAAAAAATATCAAATTGGATGTTCAAAATATGTAGGAAAAATCAGCTGTCAGCTGTGGAAGTCCCATTGAGGCAATGAACTCAAGTTCCTGATAGATTACCAGGCAGAGCAAAGTTTCTCTTCCCATGAGACTTTCATATAAAAGAACAAAAACAGCAGAAAGGAACACCGTCAATTCAGGGTCTCACAAGCAGCCCAGAAGGCACTTGGAAGCCTTGGTGACTTGGTGACTTGGTTACTAGCGGGACTCATCAAATCTGCTCTCCCCAGATGAACTTCCTGTGGCTGACATGCTTTCCTTTCCCATTGCAGGAACTTGTAAACTCTGCTGGAAATAGTTTGACTTTTTTCAGCTGATTCGAAGAACACCGTGTTTTCAGACTTGATCTGTTTTGCTCTATTCTCTCCTCTCAGAGTTAGTGGATAGCCCGCTCCCAGAAAATGGACCTTGGAGGACACTGTGAGACATACATGCTTGGGATTGAAGTGGGGGTGAGACAGAGCCCCACTTCCTGGGCCAGGTCTCAGTGAGTTCAAACCACGCATACTGATTCATCGATATAAAACACACTAACGTGTTCAATCAGGCTATGAGGATTGGCACATGGGAGGAAGAAAAGCACAACTTTGGGACGCTCCCAATTCTTGGACCCACTTGTCAAAGTTGAAATCTCTTTTTAAAATGTGCCACCTCCCTAGGGTAAGTGGCATATTACAACATTTCTGCTTGTCATCGGGCTCGAGACATGGCTGAGTATTAAGAATTCACTGCTAAGCTCTCTCCAGGTGGGGAAAGTAATTCTAAAATATCATTTTCAGAATACAATAAAGCAGAATGCATTATATATATATATGTATAAATTAGTCATAGTCATAATAACAATGTGGATTCAGAAGGCACTTACCAAAATGATTTGACTTTCAAAAAGGCCAAAATAGTTTAATTTTAGGGTATATTACCACGGGTATAGAGACCTGCTCAAGTCCCTTCTATTGATGCTAATTGTGGTTGTCATGCGGTGGGCATGGCAATCAAATACTACATTTAAAGAGTGACTTAAATCATGGTCCATGTATCAGTTGGGCAACATTCTCTTTTTAAGGATTATTAATCTGCTATTTAAGTGCTCAAGAACTAAAATGGACTTGTTTCAATTTTTTTTCCAAGTTTCAGTCAAGAGACTTAGGTCTTTCCCACCTCTGAAGTTTTCAAGAGAGGACAGTCAATTAATTTTGCTTTTTTTTTTTTTTTTGGTTCTTTTTTTTTGGAGCTGGGGACCGAACCCAGGGCCTTGCACTTCCTAGGTAAGCGCTCTACCACTGAGCTAAATCCCCAGCCCCAATTTTGCTTTTTTAAACCATGTGTATATGTGTTGGTATACGCCTGTACCACCTCCCCCAGGATCTGGTGGTTGTGGGCTGCCTAACATGGAATCTAAAAACGAAATTTGGGTTGTCTACAAGAGTTGTGTGAGCTCTTAACTGCTGAGCTATTTCTCCAGCCTCAGAGATGACTTTAACAACGAGAAAGGGAACAAGATACATGTATAATGTTTGATGAATGCCCCTGATACAATAGCCAATGTCCAAGGTATCTTAAGTGCTGTGAACCAGCTCTGGAGTAGAGTTTCAGGTCTTTTCATGGTAACAGGGCAAGACAAGAGGTTGAGTAGCCAGGTTTAAGAACAAAACAAAGCAAAGCAAAGCAAAACAAAGATAAAAAAAACACTCACATGAAGCAGAACAAGTAGGTATCAGTAAATGGGAAAGCATGAGACTGATCCTAATGAACCAGGCAAGGCTGAAGGTCGACGGTCACTCAAGATCCAAGGAAATCTGTCATCTCCTTGGGCATTCCGATTACGTCAGTGTTCTCAAGAGCCTTCTTATCAGGCCTTCTTTTGCCATCTTCAGCAACGGGCACCGACTGCTCTCCCTATCCTGAAGGCACCGGGGTTGAGAAGAAATGCCAACAGAAGGCTGTTCAGACACCATGTTTCTCTTCTTATACATCTCTGGTTTGTATTGTGTCTGCCTCAGTGTCCTTTCACTACTGAGAAGTCATCCTGTTTGGTTTCAGACTGGAACCAGGGACTGAGGAGCACATTTTACAGACCAAAGCAGACCTGGCTTCGAGGTTCTCCCAGAATCCCTCAGTTCCTACCCTGCATACCTTGCCCCCAGTCTTGAACTTTCCAGCCCAGGGGCTGGGCTGCTCTTACCCCAGAGGCTCCTCCCTATATAATGCAGACATTTTGTTCTCCTTCTCCTCCTCCTTCTCCTCCTCTTTCTTCTCCTCTCTTCATGCTTGCACTCCCCTTCACTCTTTCTCTCTCTCCCCCTTCCTCATGGTGATTTCCCTGGCCTTGGTCCATAAAGTCACCGAACTCACCCACTGAAGAGCAGCTTCCCAATAAACCTGCCTTTAATACAATCTAATCTGGCTTAAATTGGCTCATTTCACCAACAGTGGAGGAAAAAACCTATCATCAACCAAAATTCAGCTGCTGTATTTGACTTGGGTAATATTGGTGGTTAATTTGAGACTTTCATACCAAGGAATGCCCATTTAAAGATGGTGTCGCAGATCAATTTGGGAGTTGTCCCCAAACTAGGTCACATAAGGAAAGCAGTCTGTGTCCATTGCTGAAGATGGCCAAAGAAGGCCTGGTTAAGTTCTGTCAGGCTCTTGAGAACACTGACGTTATCAGAATGCCCAAGGAGATGACAGATTTCCTTGCATGATTGTGGAAACTGGAGACTCTGAATGAGGAGGAGTCTCCTAGACACTACATTACCCTGCTGGGAAAACTATCAACTCTAATCCTGATTATCAGTCAGGAATTGTTTATAGATGAGAGTAATATGAATACAGTCAAAATATTTCATTAGGTTATTGTTATACACACATTGTAAAGTAACATCTGGGGTGTGGTTGTGTGTGTGTATGTGTGCGAGTGTGTGCGAGTGTGTGTGTGTGTGTGTGTGTGTGTGTGTGTGTGTGTGTGTGTGTGTGTGTTGTGGGCAGTATAGTGCATTGAGCCTAGGGTCATGATGAACAAGTCAAACCAAAATCAAATGAAGGAAAAGAAAATACAATGTAATCAAAGACAGGCACTAAATACAACATGTTAAGGTTACTGCTCAACTGAGATGACACACTATTTCGTAACAAACATTTGAGCTGCCTTTGTATTTCAGACCACTGCTGGAATAATCATTTTTAAAATGCTGTGTAATAAATACAAATCTCAAGATCTACTGCTTACCACGGTCACTCTGTAGAGTGAGCACAAGTTACATAGTCTCTACTTTTCTGTGATTGGCAGCACAGTACTTCTGTCTACACTAGCACCTCAGCAGACACATCAGTAACATATTACAGTGCAATGACTTTGCTCTCACCAAGTGACATTAACGTCCTTGGGATATAGTAGGGCCATCGTCATTGAATATACATGGTTTACCTTTGAAAAAGAGTGTATCATGTAACTGTGCTCAGAAATGAGCAGAGTATTCCACATGTGTCCACAGTTTATCGGACATGGCCACCATGGCCTTTATCCAGTTGACTCTCTACCTTTCTTACTTGCATATTTCATTTTTTGGCATTAGTTTTTCCCATGGTTACAGTAAAAGTATTGATTAAAAATAAAATCAGTCTGTTATTATTAGCAAAAGTGTCTTTCCAGGCCATTCCTTATACTACTAGTCAGTCCGTCAATGTGTTCACCCTTCATCTACTCTGTATCGTCCAGTTAGTTTGGGGAAGATAACCTCATGGTCATCACGAGATAGAGCCATGTAGTAGATATAGTCAAGCAAATCAGTGGTAGTTAATATTCTTATTTGTGAACAAGATCTACTGAATTAACATTTAGAAAAAGTGTTAGTGAAAGAGTTTTAGTTTATAAAATCTAGGGGTGGGGGCAATACATAATACATAATACGCTGTTAGAAAGAACCTGAAAAAAAGCACCCAGTGACTCAAGAATGTCCTAGAGAAACTCCTTTGTTGTAAATCCAGTGGCTAAAGCACTTCGTACTCCAGAACGAACATGCATGTCTGTCCCACTGAAGGAGCAGGTGCATACTCTCTTGGCTCACATGGTAACTGGGTCTCACCTCCTAGCCCCTGTTTTCTCAGAGACATTCGCTTCCATTTTGAACTCTCTCAAGAGAGTGAGTATGTGCAACTGATTGGCTATTTCTGTCCCCCTCGAATTCCTGCGTTGGAACACTAATTCCAGTTTGGTGTCGACATAAAGTCCTTCAGGAGGGAGTTGAGATATAAGGGTGAAACTCTCAATAAATAGGAAAAGTCAACAGAGAACAAAAGCCCAGCCGTCTGATTAGCTCCCTTCTTACTACTTAAGGAGGAAAAAAAGCACACAGGTTGTACACAAACCAGGAAGAGAAGCCTGCACCACCCAGCACACATCTGATTTCCACTCTTAGCCTGTAGGAAGGTGAGGATCGCGTGTGTGATTGGTGTTTAAATCACTAAAGTCTTAGATCAGCCTGAAATGACTAAACGGCATCTGTAGCATCAGAAAGTAGTTGGTGTGTAAAACTTTAGCTGCAAAATATCTGACATAATGTACTCCCTGCATTTTCAAACCTCTGTGCTTTAAGAATCAAGCTAGGCAATGCTTCAAATGGGCTCTGAAAGAGCAAACCAGGGGAATACTGAGATGTCCACGTTCCCATGGCTCCCACTCAGCCTTCAGAGGGCACAGTGAGGAAGACCTTGGTGGCTAGACAGTACCCTCATTTGGGTAGCATTCAGGGGAATACTTCCTTGCTGGTTTCCTTTTTTACACAATGTGGCTTATTTTCCCCAGCCAAGTTAAACTTCTGGTTCTTGCCTCCCTCCGAGTCTCCACTGTAATCTTTCTTCCTTCTTGGGAAACTCCCCAGTCTTTACCACAGATATGTGTGTAACCTCCAGACTCACAGAGCCAGCTTACCCTTCCTGATGGTACCATTGCCTGCCCTAAGGAATGCAACCCCCGTGTAAGCACTCTTGCATCCCAAACTGTTCAGTGCTCTGTTTACGTGCCACACGGTGCCCTCCTGTCCACTCTGATAACGGAAGCGTGTGCACATCACTCACATAATGGAGGCTTGCCAAGCAAATGCGTCAAATCAGGTAAAGAAAGAAGGCACTTGCTGTTAGGGGACATGGGGAATTAGAACTATTTAACAGGAAATCAAATTAGCACGCCAGACTGATATCTTTCATGTGCTTTAGATTTGGAGAAATAGGCAAGCATCTCTACGTTTGAAATAATTGACAAATACAGAGCGAGCTGACCTCCTTTTCAGCAAGTTCATGACAATATTCAGGAACTTGTTTCTGAAGGGGGACAAGTATATCTAGGGAAGAGAATGAGTAGTAGAAAAACAGAATTCAAAGATCCTCCCTTCAGCCAAAGAAGATTTGAAAAATAGTCTCACTCAGAAAAAAATTATTGATTAAAATATGACTGAGAATTGCCAGTAATTACAATTCTCTTGTTAAATCTCTGTCAGGATCTCTTGAATGTGAGTGCGTGTGTATGTGAAGAGAGGAGGGGGGATACAAGGTGACTAAATTGAATAGAACTTAGGACAAGGGCTTAGACAACATCCATTAATATATTTTATCTAAAGCAAATAGCAAAGAGATACGTATTAGCTGATCAGTACATATGGATTAGGCTACCAACACATAACTTATTTATTCCATTCAGATTCTAGAAAATGTTCTTCCTAGGCCAGGCTGAGCCATGGAAAGTTGTCCAATGTGATCCCACTCGCACATCCCTCATGCATATACATCTTCACATAACTATTCATGCTGTCACTGCAACCGACCCAAGTCTCCCCACTCCCACACCGTCTTCTCCAAGTCAGGCACACCTGCTACCCTAGGCACTAACTGCTACTGCCATGTCTTGCTGTGTAATGCCATTGTCAACCTCCCTGCCTGGCACGCGTGCCACTCTCCTTTACTGGAGAAAGGAATGTTTAATTATTTTTAATCAGTGGACATGGCATCTTGCTAGACAGCGACACTTGGGGGATCCAACACCATCTGCCTTCCACCAGGCACCAGCTGCTCTAGTAGATGTTGGTAGAACACCTTAGGACGAGGCCTTCCGCTGCCAGGCACCTCTGCGTGACTGTTGCCACTGGGCACCATCCCCAATGCGAGGCTGATGCTTGGGCTCCGTGCCTGTCACTGTGAGCCCCTCACCCCTGCCATCCTTTTCAGGGAAGGACTCCTCAGCCCCACTCCCAAAACACTGTCCACAAACCCAGGGGCCTGCCAGTAATAACAAGGTGTCCAAATATAAATGTCACCCTAACCCAAATGGCCACAGAGCTCTCCATCACCGTAAGTCAACCTAATGGATCCGCTGACTGCAGTCCCACAGAGAACGGCCACGGGGGCCTCGCAGCGGGTTTGACCCACAGAGAACAAGGGTCAGCCAGCTACTGAATGTTTAAAACAATGGGAAGGAAGAAGGGACAGAAATGCCTCTTGGATAAATCGTGGAGCTGTCCAGGGTGAGCGGTGCAAGTTGCTGTGACAGACCTGTCCCTTCCACCTCCTACCCTCCCGGTGGCCCCCGCAGCTCTCACAGCTGTGCCAACACTTTGCTGCAAAGCTCGGTTCCTTTGCTGACACCGCTTTATCGGCTCAGCTCAGCCCCAGTCGGGGAGCACTTGCCACCTTCCCCACTCCCAGTTCCTCTAGATGGCCCAACCTAGTCCCCCAAGGTTCCTGTCACCTCCGCCCCTGCCCTCAGAGCAGGAGTGCTTGAAGAGCTCTCATTCCTTCTTTATTTTCATACAAAGTAAAAGAGATCCGGCTGAGGAAGGTGGCTGAAGGGCACGCAAAGCCCCAGCTGTGCCTTCCCCCTAGTCAGTTTCACCTCCAGCAGGAAAGCAAACTGTTTTTGTGCCTGAGGGAAATTTACCGAGCCTCACACTTTCATCCGGAGACTAAACGGACAAAGGGGAGGTCAGGTGCCGCATCTGCCAGCAAAGGGGACGTGTGAAATGTGATTATCTCAGGAAGGAGCCAGAGAGAGAGTCTGCTGGGGCTTCTCTGCTGCTCCTGTGCTTGCCTGGGTCAGGAGCAGGAGGAAGGTAAACAAAAGCATTAAATAAATACTTTTTCCATTTAACCCACGTGTTAATACAGACTCTCACATCCTCTAAACCAACCGAATCAATAGCACAGGCATTAGCCTAAATGATGAAGGAAGCGCTTAGATGAATTCTTGGCATTTCTGAAATGTAGGGGTAGGAAGGGGAAAGGTTTCAGAAGAGTGTAGTCTGTGCAGACGCCATCCACTGCACAGCCAAACACACGGAGCCCATCAGAGAAGCCCACTTAATGCTATTTCTCAGGCTAAGCACAAACCACCAGTGCCTGTAGAATTAAAGTCATCGATAGACGGGCTCTGCACTTACAGTAAATAAAATCCCAGCTGATGGCCGTCAGAGTAGGAAGCTCTAGGTCCATTTTCAGACCGGCTCTCTGGGAGAGCTTTGTATGGTAAATGAAGCAGCAGTGCCCCTTTGTTCCTTTGTCTAAGTAAGTAAAGCCAATTTCATTCTCCAACAGTAGACTTGAGCTATATCCATTTTTTAAATGGGTCTTTGTTTCCACCACACCAGCTCTCCTGCTTGGGCAACTTGTGTCTGGTTCGAGCGAGGTCGGTACAGAAAGCAGATTCCACTTGGAATTGACTGGAGACGGATTCGATCATCTGCAGACAAGTTCCAGTAAAAACTGAGCCAACTAGCAAGAGAGTAGTAACGCTCTTCTTTGTTCTGTTGATGACAGGAAGAAGGAGGGAAAAAGGCAGGGAGAGGAAACACTCTTCAAGACAGGAGATGAGGTTTGAAAGGATTCTTCACATCTGAGTGAATCATTTCAGCTTCCCTGGCTAAGGAAATTTGTGTGCCCTTTACAGAAGAGGGGAGCAAAAGGTAGGCGTGTACAATGTTGGAAACTAAATACACATCAGAAGACACACTGAGAGCGCGTTACAAGGACCGTCAGGTGGTGGGTGCCTGCATTCAAACCTTAAGGATGTTTCCTACAGGAAGGCGCTGCAGGTTTTTTCTGGAATATGGTAAAGGGTTAACATAATCAGCTGTCTACTGTAACTGCAGCGCTTACAAAGATGGGAGTTAAGGTGTCGTTTATCTCAGTGGGAAACTCAAGTCTGAGAGAAGGCACTCCATACATCAAGACTTGAAATAATTTTCCGGGGCCCTCTTCTCTAACCAAGAGCTTTTTTGGAGGCCGAGGGGGGTGCATCTCACATTCTCAGAGATACTCAGTTCAGAGGTGACAGAGCAAGTAACTCCAGGCACAGGGGGATGTCTAGACAGTGAGGGCTGAGCATTGGTTCCAACACTAAGTTTATCCCCGTGATTCCTCAAGGGGCATCGGGACATTGAAAGACACATAAGGGGGCTTCCCCAAAAGCCAACTGATCTGGGATTCACTCGTAAAGGACTACTGAGAGACACTAATATTGACCTTGAAAAGTCAAAAAGTGTCTCTGACCCTAGGAGAACGAGGCCAGATTACAGTTAATCGATACTCTTCTTTTTTCTACGTGACTCAATTCCAGCCACAAAGGCTCTAGGGGGCTTCCCACTAAGCAAGGCTCTCTCTGGAGGGGCAAAGAGTCAATTTGTCTTAACAGAAAGGACTGAAAAGGGCTAGGGCCTACAAGAAGGGCAATTTAGACTCCCAGAGAGGCAGAGACAAGGAGGAGCTCTGCTCTGTTTGGAGTACAGAGGGGTTTGTTCTTAAGAACGTAGATTTGTACTTGAACTAGCTTTCCAAGTTTCTCTACCTCTCCAGCACTCACTTTATGAGTAGTGTATATTCTGAGCAATCATCATGCGCGTTCTGTAATTTTTCACTTAGAAAAAAATAGCTTCTGCATTTCACACAGCTTCTAATTCCAAAATTAGTTCAACATCTAGCAGGGAATGTAGAATATATACCCTTTTCAGAGACATACTTAGGGCTGGTATTGATTTATGCTGTATCATGATTTTAGTCTTATGGGATAATCGCCTTGTCAAGGCTATATTTATTGTTGTGGCTACTAAATCACATTAATTCCTTGGCGATTATACCACAGTAAAGCACTCACAACTGCAGCAGTGACAGAATTCAGTTTTCTTCCTTAAATAAACTCGGACGCAAAGCCAGCCATGTCCTAGTTTTCAATGGCGATCCGACTTTGTTTTTTTGTTTTTGTTTTTTTTTTCCTTCTGCATATCTTACCAAGTGTTAGGGTTGCAGCCTGTGCCTTGACAGAGATTTGAACTTTAGTGGAAAAGCCCCTGGAGGGAGAAAAAGCACAGCAGAGACAAGTGCTAATGGCAACAAGGTGCAGAAGCAAATCACCCATCAAATGGGGCCACTTAGCATTACAGAAGCTTTTGCAAGGAAGAAAAAGAGAGGGGGGCGGGCAGCAGACATGATCTGATATCTAGGCTGCTTTCACTAAGAATGTTCTTCCTTCCCAGTCCTCTGAGAGTTCAGAACAACATGCCTAAACTCATCTTGCTCTCCTGGTATTTAGCAAGAGGAAAGTGAGAAAATGAGGTATGGCCACTGGGAGCTGGAGAATGGCTAAGTAGTTCAAAGTACTTTATAGCACATGTGAGCCGGAGACCAGACTCACATGCCAGGACCCACATGATGAGCATGATGTCGTTCCACACATACTTGTAACCCCAGCACTGAGAAGGACAGGGACAGGAGGATGACTTGCACTTGCTGGCTGCCAGTCTACCTGAAAAGCAGGAGTTTCAGGTTCAGCCCCAAAGACATAATTTGGAGAACAGTAGAGGACACAGGACACTGTCCTTTCCACATGCACATGGGCCCACATGCCATATACAGACACTTAGACATAACACACACACACACACACACACACACACACACACACACACAGAGAGAGAGAGAGAGAGAGAGAGAGAGAGAGAGAGAGAGAGAGAGAGAGACAAAGAGGACATGGGGAAAGGCTTTCATGCTAAGGAAAATGGGCAATGAGATCTTTTAAAAACATTAATGAAGCCTGCTACAAAGAAACCCTGGACACAAAAAGTTGACACTCCTTTTGTGGATTGGATATGGGTGGGCGGGTAGTTCCACTCCCTTTTCATGCATGATACCTGAAACGGGTACCCCTGGAAGCAAGCATTTTCCTGTTCATTCTTAGAGCCAGAGGGCACCATTACCTGAGAATTCCGGCCTCCAACAAGAGCTGTAAGAATGAAGCTGCTGATTCTCTTGGAACTTTTACAAAGATCTGCTTGCTTTTTAATGAAGGGTCAGATAGGATTTCATCCAAACTGGCTCACCCTCCTTTCTGTCTTGCATATTGATTACAATCATTAATTTGGGGCAGGCTTTTAAACTTGATTGAAATGATGCCCATGACCAAAAGACTGCTTTACAGGCCTTGCATATGCTGCATCTTTAAGAATGCCAAGTGCTTTTCATGCGCAACCCAGTTCTTAGCAGGAGTCCCCAGGCCAGTGAGCAGGAGAGACGATAACGGGAGCATGAACGATGCTCAAAGCCAGTGCTGGACTCTGTTACTGATTCACTTTGGGTCAGCGGACTGGATCGCATTTAATGACGTAGGAAGTTTTGACTCAAATCATGGATTTTTTCAAACGTATAAGCTTTCCTGTACAACTTGTTAAGGGTTGGCACGGAAGCCAAGTGTGGTGGTCCACACCCGCACCAGGGAACTTGAGCCTGGGTGATTCTGTGTTCAAAATCAGCCAGAGCTACTGTCTTAGAGTGTCTATTGCTGGGATGATGCACTGCAAGCCAAAGTAACTTGCAGAGCACAGGTCTTCGTTGAAGGAAGCCAAAGGAACAACTCAAGCAAGGCAGATGCCTGGAGACAAGAACTGATTTAATGAGAGCCGGGGAGGGACACCGTCCACTGACTTGCTCTTGTGGATGGCTCAGTCTCCTTCCGTACAGCACCCAAGATCACCAGCTCAGGGGTGGTAACACCCTCATTGACTGGGTTCTCCCACATCAAATCTGTTGTGGTAAATAATGAAAATAAAACTTGAGACTTGTACCCACACTATCACTGGCACAGGTGGGCCACATACCATCTGTGGAGTATTTTCATCTCAATCAGTAAAGAATCTCAACTGGACTAAGTTTCCAATTTCCAACCCACACTACTACCGGCTACTCTCTGGGCCCTTCAGCGATCTCGCCATCCATCTAGTTCCCAAGGAGGGTCACTGCCATGCCAGTTCCATACAGAGACCGCCTATCTCGTGGTTCTCTTGTTGCGGACTCTGCTCACGTTCCAAGCATCCACCCCCAGTCACAACTCGCAGTAACTCAATAAAATCCAAACTCATTAAGCTTCTAATTTATCAATCAGATTTATATCAGTAAATTCTCACCCCACAAAATGTCCACACAGTAAATTCAGAGCCAATTAACAACAATATACACTGCCTGCCTAGATAAGACAAATTATCCTGTAAAACTCTATCCCTTATAAAATATTCATACCTGTGGCCCTTCAAGGCCACACAGATTTGGGGTGTCCTCTGCTTCTATCTTGGTTCTTCTTCCTCCCTCCTTCTCTCTCTCCTCTCTCCAAAACTCTGTCTCTGCCTTACTTTTTCACTGCCCAGTCACAGGCCTTGCCTTATCCTGTGCCTGCCCTCACATGCATATAGACAGCAGTCCACAAAAGTCAAGGAAATGCCATGCAGGCTTGCCTACAGAAAGATCTCACAGAAGCACTTTCTCAATGCAGGCTCCTTCTTCTCAGATGAGCCCAACTTGCATCAAGTTGGCTTAATACTAATAGAAAATGCAGCTCATGGCACGTCTGAAGCCAGTCTGAAGCTACACAAACCCATGATGGATCTTATAGGAAGAATTGCAAAATTGGTACCTCACAGAGTCGGATATATTTTAAGTGGTTCCTGTCTGGTTGCTTATTTGTTTGTTTGCTTGACTGCTGTATTATTTTATTGTTATTTCGTTGGTTCTTTTATAGCCAGGGTCTCATTCTGCAGCCCAGGCTGGCCTTCAGAGACTACATTAAACTCCCAGCACTGATCTCCCTCGTAGAGGTCAGAGGCATGTACCATAAAACCCGACTTCTTTACAGAATGCTCGTACATAAATAAAATGAAAAGAGAAGAAAAGAACAATGTTGTCGTTATGGGTGTGGCTCTGTGAAAGCCACACTTGCCTGGCATTCTGAAGGAACAGGGTTGGACCTCAAGTCCCATAAAATGCAGGGAAAGGAAAATTCCATATACATCACGACAAACAAAGGTTAAATGGATTGTGAAACCCAGGCCTTTGTTCTGCCTTCTAAAATATCCCAAGAAGTTAAAAGAGCCTTCCATTTCTCAAAAGCACCTATCCTAAAAGTTCATTGCGTTTCACACCACCCACCGTGTCTACTTTCACCTGTATCCCCTTAGCCCAGACGCACCCTCCTTGTCTCCTTTCTGCTTCTCACCACTTCAGGCTTTGAATACACCCTTCACAGTGTCATATCATGGACCGCTTCTCCTCTCACTTCAGTGTCGTAATGAATGCATTTCCGCGTGATTTCAGCTAAAGGCCAGGGAGCGAACTCCTCCCCTGCCTCCAGTGTGCCTCCTAGAGTTGTAAGACTGCATAGGCACATTAGAGAACATCCTAGAATCAATCCCCCCACTCCCCCCACCCCCGGGGTTGTCCCACTTGCTTCAAACCCTCAAGTCTGTCCTTAGAAGGAGCAAGATGCCTTTTGTCAAATGTCCTTTCTTTTCTATCTCCCATGAGCCCTATCTGAAAACTGAGCCTTGTCTTTTTGGTTACCTCTCTCTCCCTTGGTTTCCTAGACACGATACAAAGCTTTCTCTACCTCATGATCCGCTCTTCACCACCCACAAGCAGTCAGTACCACCCTGCTTTAGCACAGTCTCGCCGTCACTCCCTCATCTAGCTTCTCCACCTGTTTTTCTTGCTACTCGAGTTCAGGAATTTCATGAAACTTTCTGTCAAGCTGTTCAAGTATATATTCCTTCAGTCTGCCAAAAGGCTCTCTCTCTCGCTGAGTCTTTTCCCTCAGTCCCCAGGTACTTCTGCTAACGAAACTGCTGAACGGGAGCTAATTTATCACGGTATTATCACTATATCAGGGCATGAGAGAGTCGTCCCCAGGATGAATTATGGATCTTTCCCGTGTCCCACGCATCCTGTACGTCAAGGTAAGCAAATGCTGCCTTGCGTTGGCTGTCAGCCCCCCAAACAGCTGACATTTGTTATTTTAATTAATAGTTGACTTTGCTGAAATAAGCCGCTGTGAGAAGCAATGACTTTTTATTAAATCTTCTCTGCAGCATTGTGCTCCCCAGATCAGGAGACAAAAAGCTCATTTTCAAAACTGCTTTCTCCTGCAAGGTCACAGTTAACAGCTTGTGTGCACATGTCAGGGGAACATCTGCTTCTGTGCCACCGATATCAGTAAAATTTGCTTTATTTTGAAATTTAAATTTACTTTGGCTCCGAGAAAAATGATGAGTCAGTCATTAAAGAGCTATTAAGTGATGTTGATGAGGGGAGGCGGGTTTTTTTTCCAGTCATTTTGTCACAGAACTGATGGCGAAATTCTTCCAAACTCAGCAACCCACTTCAAACATCGCAGAGAACCGTGGTCACAGGCACATCTGGGCTCGGACCGACTTGTCCTTTCATTAATGCAAATCATTATGATGTAATTACTCAGCCTGCAATGTAGCGATCATTGATTTCTTTTGCCCAGTAGCAGTATTTTTTAAGTCACTGATGACAGAGGGAACTTTCGGGATGATTCCAAACTACACAAATTAGATCCAGTTCAAGAAAGGCAAACTTACTTAAAAGGTTCCGACACTAAATTCCGCTCTGAGATTTTTGTCTCTGATTGGAATAAATTAAGCCGGGGAGTCGATGCCGCCATGTTGTTTTAATTACTTTTGGTAATGCCTCTTCCTCTTCTCATTTCTGAGACGAAGACACTTTAGCTCTCCCTGAATGGATTTGTGTTCTGCCCCACGCACACATTCTTACAGCATGCCCATACCCACTGGAGAGAGGTAACTCCAACATCAGTAGTCTTATCTTCATTTGATGTGAAGAAGGTTCTCTTCCCAAAGGCCAAAGATGTCCTGAGACATTAACATTTCTGAAGCTCAAACTACCACCTATGGGTTGTGACATCCATATATCTTGAAGCCTTCAAGGTTCTCAGTGTTTTACATTTTGTAGTGATTTAACTGAGGGACTCTTGATTCCTCCTCATGTTCATACCCTCAACCTCTTGTTGGACAGTATTGTCCTCCGCTGACTATAGGCTCAGTCTTTGGATTGGTTTTCAACAAATGGTATATGGAATGGAGAAATAGCATGGAGAAATAAATGTTCTACTACATTTCTCCTCATGACCTTGCATCTCTGTCTGACTTTAATAAGTGGTTTTTTTTTATGCCTTGGCACACCATGGGTATAAAAAGAAAGAAGGAGACCAGAGGAGAAATATTCCAGCTATGTCTTGTTGTCATGATCAACCAATCTGTAGCCAATCCAGAGAGGTACGGACTGTGAGAAACGAGAATGAAAAGTAAAAGTAAGAGATTGTCTTTGTAGGCCATCGATATTTGAGTCAGTCCATTTCTTAGTCCACAATAACAGATGTGTATGTAGCATATACAGCATGACCTTTCATAGCTTTTTAGGGGCAGAGGGACAATAATGACAGGCAAAGCAGAAGTCCATACATTCTGACAGATGAGTATGTCTATGAAAACAATTCCGCCATCCGGATAAGCAACATAACAACCATTGTCAAAAATCAGGCATCAATAGGAGGAGAGGCCCTTGGTCCTGTCAAGGCTCAGTGTAGGGGAATGTCAGGGCGGGAAGGTAGAGTGAGTGGGTGGGTGGGTGGGTGAGGGAGCACCCTCATAGAAGCAGGGTGGGTAGGATAGCGGGTTTCTGGAGGGGAAACCAGGAAATGGGATAACATTTAAAATGTAAATAAAAATGCAATTCAAAAATAAAATAGAAATACTTTTAGTTAAAAAATAGAGGCCATCACCAAAGCGGGTAATAATAATAATAAAAAAAAGTCTTTGTAATCTTTGACTGCAGTGTGAACGGTTTATACCCAAGGGTCTATGTGTGGGAAACTTAGTGCTTTGTGGGTTATAAAAGGGAGTGGTAGAAACTTCCAGACGTGTGCTTACTGCAAAGTCATTGAGTGAGCCGGATGAGCTCCCTTAGGAGTAGAATGGAAGAAAAAATTGCCCCCTGCGTTTTTTTGTTCTCTGTTGTTGTTGTTGTTGTTGTTGTTGTTGTTGTTGTTGTTGTTGCCTTGCATGAGGTCATTTTCACACATTCCCACCGTGGCACTGTTGTCTAAGAGGCCTTTATCAGTACCAAGTAGAAACTGCCACCAAACCCCTCAACCTCCAAAACTATGAGAGAAAACAATCTCTCTCCTCACAAGTACCCAGCTACAGGTGAAAAACAGGACAATTTGTCCTTTGTCACTTCTCCCATCCTTCCTTCTTCCCTCCATGACCCTGGCCAATTCTCTTGCAATGCATTCTCTGGGACACATTTAGCATTTGTTCACTTGTTGCTAGCAGTTCCCATGTAAACCAGTCTCTATTTTCTGGTTCCTATGTGAAAGCTTAGATTTATATATAGTCTACCTAGAAAGTCCATGGGGGATGACTATCCAAGAGATCCATGGTAAGATGATACAGAATTGAGCCAACAACTTAAACATGATCCTAAAGGTATCCTTATGAGGTATTCTGGCATAAAAGGAAGCCATATATAAAAAGTCCTTAGCACATTAAACTGGCACATTGCATATTCTCTCTAATAGCATCTGATAATACTAGGACCATATCATAAAAATGGCCGCTAGTTATGCACATAGCAAAGATGATAGAGGGAACCTGCCTGGATCTAGCACATAGAAATCACCCAGTTAACATTGATTGATTAACGATAAATGAAAAATTCATATCAAATTTATAATATTCTTTGGATGTTATAAAGATACTCAGTCTGTAGACATATCATACTGAATCAACGTTGTTCTGCTTTAAACTATGTATTCCGAAATTTTACACTCAATACTTGTAATAACCCCAAGGCCATAGGCAAAGAGTTATACAGAAGCAATAATGAAGAGTGTTGAGGAAAGTGTCCCATGCGCCAGGTTCATATATCCTGTTTGGGTTTTCATGGGATTCTAAGTCCAGAATTCCTCAGATTTCCAACAATTTGGTTATCTCAGGTTTTCCTCACCCTCATACAGCTTCTCCTTATTCAAAATAAATAATTATGGAAAGGAAAAGGGAAAGAGAAGAGTAAAGAGAAGGGGATGAAGAAAGGCAAAAAGGAGGAGGAAGAGGAAGAGGAAGAGGAAGAAGAAGAGGAAGAAGAAGAAGAAGAAGAAGAAGAAGAAGAAGAAGAAGAAGAAGAAGAAGAAGAAGAAGAAGAAAAAGAAGAAGAAGAAGAAAAAGAAGAAGAAGAAGAAGAAGAAGAAGAAAAAGAAGAAGAAGAAAAAGAAGAAGAAGAAAAAGAAGAAGAAGAAAAAGAAGAAGAAGAAGAAGAAAAAGAAGAAGAAGAAGAAGAAGAAAAAGAAGAAGAAGAAGAAGAAGAAAAAGAAGAAGAAGAAGAAGAAGAAGAAGAAGAAGTAGTAGTAGTAGTAGTAGTAGTAGTAGTAGTAGTAGTAGTAGTAGTAGTAGTAGTAGTAGTAGTTCCTGCTTTAGGTAAATGCCATCACTCTACCCCAGGAAGCAGGAAGCAAATTAAACCAACACAAAGTTTGGACTATACTCCTCCCAGATTCAGTCTCTTTCTACCGCCCCCTTCCATCAGATATTCACTAGATTCCCATGTGTTGTGTGTCTTCTTTAGCATCCTTACCCTCCACATTAATCCTGGGTCTTTTGGGAGTCCATCGCTTCCTCTCTGTGACTCCTCTGCTGTGTGTGCTGCTAGCCTCAGGATCTCAATGCCTTACTCTGATTTTGCTCAATACAACCTCAGAAACTTCCTCGGCAGCCACCTTCTGCCTCTGCTAACCACAAGCAATGGATGAAAAGCTCCACGCGTCCGTGGTATCTCAGACCCGCACCCTGACAGGCGGTAGAGCCTGCCTGCAGTGAAGCAGAGGAGTGAACATCGGAGGCCCATGCAGTCGCTATGCCTACAGCCACATGTGGCCTGTGGATTCACCACAGACACGGATCCCACTGTCTGCAGAGCTACGTTGCCACCTCTCATCCCAAAATCATGACCCCTGAGAGCCTCTTAACTCATTGTCACCCCCTCTTTGGCTACTTACTAAGTTCTGGATGACAGAGTTCTAATTCTACTTTTGTGTCATGGGCAGGATATTAAAACTATGTTTCTCTATGTCAGCTGGTACGTTGTTAGGCCCGCTCCTAGAGACATTTCTAGAGAAATGTTGAGGTTGAATTGTGTGCGTCTAAATTCTGTGTGGGAAGTCCCTAATCTCTAGAACCTCAGAGTGAGGTTGGTTTTGGAGACATTTCCTTCAAAGGCTCGATGTACTTGAGCTGAGTCCACTGTGGTAATTCCTAATTCACTGACTGGAATCCTTGCAACCGGGAAGTTTTACACACAAAGAGACTCCAGGGCCACATTCATGGAAACACTCAAACACCAGTACACAGGATTAGTCAGGGCTACTGCTGCTATGATGAAACACCATGACCAAAGCATGGGTAGGAAAGGGTTTGTTTGACTTACATTTCCTCATTGTTGTTCATCATTGAAGTAAGTCGGGACAGGAACTGAAAGAGGGCAGGAACCTGGAGGCGGGATCTGATGCAGGGATGCTGTTTCCTGGCTTGCTCAGTCTGCTTTCTTATGAAACCACTATCAGGATGCTACCACCATGATGGACTGGACCCTCCCTCATCAATCACTAATTAAGAATGCCCTTGGGGTTGGGGATTTAGCTCAGTGGTAGAGCACTTGCCTAGCAAGCACAAGGCCCTGGGTTTGGTCCTCAGCTCCGAAAAAAACAAAACAAAACAAACAAAAAAAAAAAAGAATGCCCTTTAGACTTGCCTACAGACCAATCTTATGAATACTAGTCTCTATTGAAGCTCCCTCCTCACTGATAACTATACCTTGCGTCGACTTAACATGAAGCTAGCCAGCACACGCATTGAGAAGCTGGCCATCTACAAGGGAAAATATGTATCTCTGGAAACTAAACCTGTCTCTACCTTGGTCTTGAACTTCGTAGAATGTGGGAAAGTAGACCCTGCTGATGAAATTATCCAGACTTCGGGTTTTGTTGTAAGCTAGAGCCGAGGAACCCAAAGGATGGGATATAAAGAATGGGAGGGAGAAGGGACCTGTCTCCACCAAGTGGCAAGTTATTCCTGCTAGTGTGGTCCTTGTCAACGGGACCACAGCTAATTAAACCTACAGCTGCCATCAATACTCTCATGAATGACGTCAGCATGTCCTTCTGAGGCACCAGCAATTTGTCTGGCCGCAGCTCCAACCCAACATACTCCTTCAAAACATCCAGTTTCACACAATCCCAGTGCCTTCCTTGTGCAGTTCTAGCCATGATAGCTGCTTTCTAGGGACCTCATTTTTTTTTTTTTTTTTGCTTTTCTTTCCAACACTTTCAGAGCCCTCCCTCCTAGCCCAGCAACCCTGCTAACCACCCCTTGCCCACAACTGCTTCCCCACTCAGTGCTGACTTGACACTATGGTTGAATGTTAGAATTGCTGAATTAATGAAGCAAGGGCCCTCTATGATGTTCGGGTAAAATATACCCCACATTAGTTTTCCACTGCTGTTGTAACAAACAAACCAGGGCAATCATTCAAAAACAGCACAGACCTTTTATTACACACATTTCTGTAGGAAAGAAATCTGATGCTACTTGCTGTATTAAAATAATGGTGTTAGGGAAATGCACTCTCAGGATCTGGGACTGGTAGGGTGGTCATCTCACTTTTTTCTTTCAGGAACCTTCCTTCCCACATCCTCAAAATTAGTGGCAAAATCTCTTTCATGCTTCCATTTCCCCACGTCTATGCAGCCCGGAAAGTTTCTCTTTAAGGATTCGTGTGATAAAACCCGGCCCACTGGCATAATTCAAGAAAATCTCATCTCGAGATGCTTAACTTTAATTACATTGCAAATCCGTTTGCTATGTGGGGTAATACTCACAGATTCTTGGGCATAGGACACACACACACATCTCCACAGGACAGTCCTCTGTACGACTGGGGAATTTTACCTGATCTCTCTCTTCCTGTCTCGGCTCCACTCCCCCAAGCACAAAGAGCATTTGTGAAGGGGCAGGTTCTTTATATGAAATCGAATTCCTGTTTACAACATTATCAGGTAATTCTGATGACGTTACACAGGTATGCATTCTTCCAATAAGGCTTGACTTAAAAACAAACAAACAAAAACCAAACCCAAACATACAAAACAGAAACCCTATGTTGTAAGTTTAAGATTCCAGGAAAGGAAACACGAAAGACCCTAATTAATTTCTCACAAAGGCAGAGAGTCAGAGGGCAGAGGGCCAATGGAGACTCTGGCACACTGGTGTGGGTAGACAGATAGAAGCCACGCATTGGTCCCTCCTGCCACCAGCACCCACCACAGACTTTTAGTGAAGGGTTGTTCTGTCTTGTTTCCTAGTCCCACTCTGACAGCCCCTGAGTAGGGCGGGATCGCCACTCACCCACTTCCGGCGGCGTGGGTAAGGACCATATCTCCTCTAGTGTGGGAAACGGGGTTTCTTCTTCAGGGCTGTTTGCAGTCTCCAGAAGTTGTGGCAAAATATCTAAGGCTGAATTCCTCCTGTCGGGACTTATGAGTTAAATCGAATGCAGCCCTTCGAGGCCATATGTATCCCTCAGAAAGGAGATAAAGTGAACCCATTGGTTACCCACATCTTCCAATCCCCACCCCCACCCGGTCTGTCTCTCTGTGTCTACGTGTCTGTCTCTGTCACTGCGGTGCTTTCTTCACTGCAAGATCATGTGACTTCTCTAACTTTTACAACGTGCGTTATTTCAGCTCCAACTCTTTGGAGTGACTGACTGCGACATTTGGTGAGAGCCGTGCAGAAGGGCCTCAGTGTGACTCCGCATCGTTTGATTTCCTGAGAGGAAAGCGAGTTGCAGAAGCTCTTAGAGGCCACGTGCCAACAGGTACCACAGCACAGGACCTTACTGGCTTTCCTTCCTCACTCTGTGTGTCCCAGTCCCTCAGTGTGTGAGGCTATGGAAACATTAGTCCTGGAAGAAAAAGAAAAACACTCCTTTTCTCTGTGGTCTATGATGGGTTTTGAACATGTCCTTTTTTTTTTCTTTTTTTGAAACGTCAGGCTTCATTTCAGAAGAAAGAGGGGTTGGGTCCTGTGATGATTTATTTGTGCTGAAAGGGGAGGTTATTGGTTTTTCCTCATTTATATGTAGGGCCCCTCACAGGGAGATATTCTTAGGAACAATTTTATATCTCTTCATATTTTCTCCAGTTGTGGTATATTTGCTTGCTTTGGGGGCCGGCTGCCAGTATCCCTTCAAAGTGAAAGTTGTGGAAGAAATATTTAAACAATAGAAAATTCCATGGTGCTTATGAAAATGGGCGTGCATCATCTGATGAGTAACAGAGGGGCCCCGAGCTTGTTCCAGGACTGGCCATCGTGGCTGATGTAGATGAATAAGAGTGCAGACAAGTCAGGGCTTTCCGCAGGACCCCACTGTACACACTCATAGATCTGATTTCCCTCCTGCAGCCGTCAGCTCTATTATCCTGCCTCAGGGCTTGAACCTGCAGCCACTGAATCTTGTATTTGCTCTGCCTGAGGCCTTAACCTGCTGCTCTCTCCTTCATCTTTGTTTTCTTCCTTGCGCCACCTGTTTCTCCCATCGGGCACTCTGAGGGGCCTTCCCTCCGTCTCCTCTTTTCTACTTCTAGTATTAAAAAACATCCCAGGCGGCCACCTTTCACCTGCGTGTGCTTGAATCTTCCCCTGCAGCTGTCAAGATGAGTTTTCTTCAGACACATGAATTCCAAAGCCGCTTTCCATTGGTACTGGCAGAACAAACCCCATGACAAGGCATCAGAAAGGCGCTCAGTTCCTCAAGCACACCTAAGAGAAAAATTAACTAACAGAAACAGTGACTTATCCAGTACAGAAAGTCAAAGGCCCTAGTAAAATCTCTTTAGAAGTAAAGTCTCAAATCCTGGCCCCTTATCAAGGCCAAGAGATGACTGCCCTGCTGACTTTCCAGGGCCCCTGTACCCCTCCTTTCAGAACTGTATGGAAACTCCCGTATCCACCCACCACATGAGGTTATGAAACATTTGAAACATAGCTAGGACACACTGAAAGATACTGTAATTGCAAAATGCACATCCAGTTTCGAAGACGTGGCATGGGGAAAATAAGTGTGAAATAGTTCATTGATAGTTTTTATATAGATTATATGTGGAATGAAAACATTGTGGCTATATGGACAAAATAGAATGTCATTTAAAATCAACATCACCTGTTTCCTTGTCCTTGTCCTTGTCCTTGTCCAGCTAACAGAAGCATCTTAATTGTCCGTGTTGAACTGGGCATGGTGGCTCCTGCCCTTGGGAAGTAGAGGCAGGAGGATGGCTGGAGTTCAAGGTAGGGCTGAACTACGTAGCAAGTTCAAGGACAGCCTGAGTTACAGAGTGAAGAGTAACATTGGAATTTGGTTCTCTCCTACACTAGAATACAGTTCCAACACACCTTACTGTCTTCCTGTATTTCATCTTTGTTTTGTTTGTCTGGTTGCTCAGTTGACTTCTTGGTCTTCTTTTGTTTTGCTTTATGGAATATTTCAAATGATGTGGGTGACCAGAAGCAGAGGTTTCATAAAATTTACACATGTGTTTGGTTTTTTTTCCCAAACAGAATTTAGCTGGCATGCTTTACAAAGCCTGTTTCCCATTTTTACAAAGGGAATTGTCTTTAATAAAGGCTGGCTTCTCGCCATTATATATGTTATATACTCTTTTTTATCCTGTAAATTCAATCTGTTTTAAGATTAACTTAACATTTACAAGGTGCCCCTCATTTGTCCAAGAACTTATAAACTAATCTCTTCCCCACCCTCAAGGAGAACATATTCCAAAAGGGTACAAGAGGACAAAGCCAAACATCTTTGTATTGAATTTCAGTACAGCAAGATGTGCTTTTGAAAAGGAGGGGCATGCTACACAGTTTTTCATCATGCTTTTTATGTGTTCTTAAGGGTGATCTTTCTAATAAATTTTAACCAAAAGGAACAGAATGGTTTCACTACAGAGCATAAAGCCTTTGTCTTTGGCATAAATCACAAATGAGTGAGATCCTGAAAGACTTTTTCCAGAACTGGAGAAACACTAACAGCGTTCACGTGACATGTGCCAGATATCCCTAGATTCTTTGCATACGAGAGCTAAAAAGACTCTTGCACAAGGGCTCTGTCCACAACAGGCTTGGTACTTCTGCCTCATACTCCTTCCCTCCCTGCATGACTCGGGTGACTCATGATAACTTCATTGTGTCTAGGACACTTTAGGGCCATCTAAAATTTGAAGGACTAACCATCTCTATGATGTCATTTTCATCTTGATTTCCGTCCATCTCGCTGGAAATGAGCACTGGACAGAGCACTCTCTTCCGGTGCGCTGTTTCCTGCTGATCACTCTCCCTGTTACAATGGCGTGCCTTAGATAAAGTAACTGTTACAATGGCTTGCCTTAGATAACTGTTACAATGGCGTGCCTTAGATAATGCGCCAGCACTGAGACTCCTTCGTGCTTACTTTCTTTGCAGCAGTTTAAGGAACACAAGCCAAGTCTTACTCCGACTGTGGATTTCCAGAGACGACCCATTTGCATATCTGAAGAAGGAATGTGGCTCTTAATGATCTTAATGGAAACCAGAAATGTATCATTTTCCTGATAAGTTGTCATTGTGCACGTTCATCTTCCTGACACCAGAATGCAAGCATGTAAATCTAGGAACTGCTGCCTGTCACCAAAGACACTGAAGTGACATTCCCAGTTTTCACAGCCTGTTCCCACACCAGATTTCTCTACTACATTCCAATGTGATCTCCTCTCCATCCCCTCACCCCCAACTTTAAATTTTTTTTTTGTTCTTAAAAGCTAATTTCCAATGTCAGTCTATAATAGTTCTCGAAACTCTCAGCACAAAAGCTTCTTTTTTGGGGATTATACTTCCCAGTTTATCTGGACATTCTTTCCAAACAAGCCTCTGAATTACCTTGTGAAATCCTTAGTAATGTTCCCGGAACCTTCTGACATTAAGCTTAATTAAGGTTTACGTGTTAATATCAAACAATAAAATGAGGACAGCACAGAAACATTGAAGAAAAATAGAAGCAAGGTAATTAGCCGGGGCGATACTTGTTCCTTGAATTTTACCACTGTACGTATGTGTCCTTGCCAATTTGCAGATTTTTTTCAAGTTATTAATTACAGCTTCCGAGGAAGAATGTTTAAGGTACCTCAGGAGCCATCTTTTAAAGCCTTCGCAGATTTAATGAAAAGCTGGTGATTGCTGCCTTGAATAGCAACAGAGATGCCTCCCAACCTTAGAGGAATCAGCTAATGCCTAATTTCTCTTATCTGTGAACAAGCAACTATCATTGCTCACACCTTTCCTGAAGTTCATTACCAAGTAATAGAGCTCCTCTTTGTTTACACGCTGCTTACAATGCAGATGGGATTTTCCTCTGTGTCGTGATGACTCTGCCTCTTTTGAAAAAGGAAACCACACCAATATACTTTATGATTTAAAACCATCAGGATAGAAACGGAGCAGAGATGCTAAGCAAAGTAGGAGAGCTAGTTTGAAACGTGCCACTAAGGAGGGAGGGGAAAGGCAAGGTATGTGAGAGACATAAAGATTACTTTACACATGTCCTTCAAAAAAGTTTAATACATAGTCAGGTCACATTACTGCACATCAAATTCTCCAGGTCTCTGGCTGCCAGTAGCAATTATCTGTAAAAGAACATGTTTTCCCCGGTGACTCGCTATCGGGAATTTTCGAGTATACCTAAGCATAGCCTTGAGCAAGCTCCTATGGGGCGTATTCAGAATATAGGATTTCATTTGGATGCGATATCAAGGTTTCTGCACGGGACCTCTATCCATGTATTTTTACATCTGTTTTAACATATTGATGTGTTTATCTGTGGACTTTAATTACATGACATAAGTATATATAAATTTAAATAGTACTCCTGAGCTTCCTCTCAACTTTTGTCCTGAAGCATACAAATATATTTCCCTGAGTGTCTGCATGATTTTATATTATAATGGTGCTTCCTGAGTTTTCCTCATTATTTGGTGGGGAAAGGTGTTGAATATCTGTAGGCCGCTGAGGCCCCAGGTCTTGTTCTCTCCGAGCAGGTCACGCTGCACTCATTTCCAGTGAGCAGTAGGGTCACGGCGGGTGTCATCTTTCGAGGCCATGCCAAACCAATGTCAGTTGGCCACGAGTCACCTTTCAAAGAGCAAAGCATACGCTCAAATAGTTCAAAAACAGCAGCGGCGCTTCCAAAAAATAACTTTTCATGGTTCTCGTTAAGGATTCATAATATAACTTCAAATCCTCAACCGTTCAAATAGGATGCCGTTTCCCTTGGAATTTCAGATGTTGGCTGTGTACGCACTGGCTCCATGGAGGTGGCATTAACCAGAACTGTCCTTCTCTGATTTATAAACCCCACCAGTGTGTTTGTGCACCATCACCTCTATAAAGGGGCAGGCAAGAAAGGGAGAAAGAAAGAAAGAAAGAAAGAAAGAAAGAAAGAAAGAAAGAAAGGAAGGAAGAAAGACAGACCCAGAAAGGAAGGAAGGAAGAAAGACACAGAAAAAAAGGAAGGAAGGAAGGAGGGAGGGAGGGAGGAAGGAAGGAAGGAAGGAAGGAAAGAAAAGAAAAGAAAAGAAAAGAAAAGAAAAGAAAGGAAAAGAAAAGAAAAGAACTCAGTGATAATGACCAATAGGTATATTTACAATATTTTGGACAATGCACAGCATGTCTTTTCCTTCTCCTTCTGAGCTGAACTGGCCAAAATAATACCCTTCGCCTTTTTACTTGCTTTCTCAACAAGAATGGGTGGCTTTTTCTCTCGAATGTCACCCGTTACACTTAGTCCCTCAGGAGCCCTAAGCAATATGTCCTGGATGGATGAGCCACTTCCTTTGTGAAGGAACCACCTAAGACCAGCTCAGGAGAGAAGGGCAGGGTATGCAGGATCTCTATAACATTTGGAGCTGGGATGTGTGCATACCCAGCCTAGCTGACAGGATATTTAACAAGGCTCTGACTTATCTACTTTCCACTAAGGAGATTTGAGAAGTCCACGAAGGGCAGGAGTCTAGCAGGTCCTGTTTACTGCAGACTGGAGTTTGCCAAATGAAAATCACCGAAGGGCTTATGATGAGTCTTTCCAAGGACACTGAGAACCCAACTGTTCCCTTCAACTCTACACTAGCTGAGGCAATCTGGCTGACATCACCTCCTACCCTAATACACAAGGTTCAATGTTTTGCAAAGGCCATATGAACCCTTTGGGATTTTCACAGAGCCATGTGTTCTTTTATTACTGCAAAGCTCAACGATGAATACAATGGTTTTCAGGCCTTTGTAGCTTGGGTGATCTCGGAACAGCTTTGACTTCCGTGGCCACAAAATGTAAGCGGAGTTGAAAAAGTCAAAATCTTCATCTTCTCTCTTTGTCGGTACTCTCCCAGAATCATGGATGCCTGGCCTCCTCCTTCCTGGATCTCTCCAAATAGATCCCATTTATCTGATTGGATTTCTGTCCCATCTTTCTACATATTACAGCTAATTAGTACCCCCTGATGAGAAGCAGCCCACTGACGGAGAAAGCAGTTAGATAAGACCTACATTAACAAATGTAGTTCATTTAATATCATTTGTGCTGCTGCATTATTAATAATACATAATTACCCTGTGCAGGCTGGAAGGGGAAAAGAAACCTCTTCTCTAATTTCTTGGCCTTTGCAGAGAAGCGGTGTATCAGAGTGACTAAAACAGGGTTGGGCTATCCACTGTGCCATCTATCATAGAACTTCCCATGTCATGCTATTTTATTGACTTTGGGGCTAGCTACAATTTCTACACTCCAACACAGCCACAGACTACTCAGAGACAACTTCTGTTTTCAAAAAGGACAACTTCTCCTTTCAGAATGTCCCACAGGGAGGTCCAGCCGACAGCTATCGGCAAGCTGGGGCTCGGGTTCTTTCTTCAGACTGTTATCGAAAAGACCCAACGCCCTAGGTAACGGGTGGTACTGGGGTCAACAACTAATGCTCGAAAGATTTGATGCAACATAAGATATGAACCTGACATCATTCTTTCCACCCTCCAGAATGTGACCGAGCCACAGTAGAAAGGGTCCTGGCACATGGCCTGCATCGTAATATGACAGGTACTAGTGGCCGCTTAGGAAGACTGGCCAGTCTTGATGGAGTGCCTCCTCGGTGCCAAGTTTTATGCTAAACCCTTTACGTGTATTCATTCTCCCAGGCTTCTTATGCTGGAAGTTTCTATTTTCGTGCTAGAGGTCATCCAAATCTGGCAACACCTCACAAACTGTCATGAAAGAAAAATCTCCTGTAAGTAGTCCATGCTCCTTGCGTTTTCCTTTGCTGACTTCTCCTCAGCCAGAGCCTAGGCTCCCAAACACTGTTTGCCAGAGGGCAGCACAAACACATGCAGAGCAGACGCCCACCGTGTGTTTGTTTGCACAGGTGAGGCAGGTTTGAACGAAGGCTTAAGCAGTTAGATCAGAAAACTGAGGGGCTCCAGATTCAAGGCCTGATACCCAAGGGAACCAGGAAAGCCTCAGCCAAGAACAGGAGAAGGACCGAACCCTCCTAAATGTGTCTTTTCTCCGATTAACGGTACACGTGAGCTCCTGGTCTTGCCTCGTCTTTCCGTTCATTTATTCAGCAAATCTTCCTGAGAGTTTGCAAAGGGGAAAGGGAGAATTTGAAATTCAAAATTAGTAAATGAGGGAGCAAGGACTTCCTCGTTGTGGACAGAGAGGAAAGGCAGCAATAAAGATACATTATCACAATGGGATATTTTCCAGGGACAATGTGGATACAAAGACAGGAATGCTCAATTCTATCCAAGTGATCAGAGAAAGTTTGACCAAGAGACTACAAGTGGATTCTTACAAAATGAATACCCTTTTTCCAGGGGGACAGATGGCCAGGAATGCATTTTCTCTTACTGTTATTATTGCCACTATTTTACACAATAAACCACAAGTCCCTGCCCCTGATGGTTGAATGTTTTGTTTTTTCAAAGACTTTGGTTTTCAAGATCACTAGCCTTATCACCTCCTTATCTCTCAGAGACAGTTTGTAAGCCAGAGACAGGGGCAATGGTTAGGATACAGGCCCAGCATTCAGCATGAGAGAAAGGAAAGATATTAAGTACTGATTCATGAAAGAGCTTACATCTAGAATAATGTTAGCACTGATTTTTATCTACACTGGAGTTTCTTCCCATCTGGTTCACAGTATATCACAGTTTTAAAATATAAATGATTAAGGAATTTTTTTTCCTCTCAATGATCCTCAGTGTTTATAAGATACAGAACAGAATGAAAATCCTCTGAAATTTAAGACATCTGTACTGTCATATCCATTAGTTCACATCTTGGTGCAAAAGAACTTACTCTATCCATCTGCAAGATCCCGTGACATCCAATTCCCTTTCTTTAAAAAACAAAACGTAGCCACCTCCCTGTGTTCAACTCAAGGCATTGCTGTGATCTCCTTTGGGCATTGCAAAAGGACTGCCATGCGTGGTGGGGACTACCAAGTGTTCTTCCTTCCTCCTCAGCAGACAGTTAGACTGTCTCCCTCTCTCTCTTCCCTGAAATCCGACAGGCGTGTGTCTGAATGTGTGAGCAGCAGCTCGGCATGTCAGCCCAAAGCCCAGTCCATAACCCCACTTTAGATGCCGCTCCTCTGCCCCGAAGATAAGCAGAGGACTCTGAGGCCCTGTACTGTAGCAGAGACTCATAGAAGAACAGTTCAATAATGCACCAACCTGACGTTATTTTCTTACTATCAATACTCCTCCAAATCAAGAGTTTCTGAGGTGAAATGCTGTACGTCTTTGCTCTGGCCTTTCATTTACCCCAGAACAAAGGTGATTTAGACTACCAGAGTAAGTTTTACACGAAGAGATATCGAGGAAGAAGGTATCTGCGGGGTTTCACATGGATCTTACAGCTGCATAGTTTGGTGAGGTGGCCTGGAACGCCATTGCAGGCAGTAGTGGGGTGAGGCTAAGCGGAAGTGGGATGGGGCTGAACGGAAGTCAGAGGGGGGTAAGCGGAAGTAGCAACCCTACTAAACGTCAACCTTGGGCAAAGTGAGGCACTGAAATCGAACCCGATCCCCTGTACAGGGGTGGGGCGGGGGAGGGGGCACAGTGCTGATCACTGTTCCCAGGAGGTGTGGCAACTGCTGTTCTAGGTGACTGTAGCTTTCTATTCAAATGCCACTTTCTGCCTCTGCCTTCCCCACTCCTACTGTCTATCTTGGCTCTTCCTGCGAATCCTGTATTTTCCCTCCACACTACTTAACAAAGAAAGTTAAAGCAGGGAGATTTTATTGAACAACTGTCTTTGTCCCTCCACTAAGCTTTCCTGAAGACAAAGCCTCCCCAAGGGAGGGAACGCCTTCTTCGCATTTGAACCGCCTGGTCTAGAATCATGTCAGCTGTCTGGTAGCCCTTATCCCTCCCCTCCCACTTTACCAGGGAGCTCTCACGTTTGCTAAGTAATTCCAGCTTAGTCTTTCATTCTCCCAACAGTCTAGAGATTATAACTTTAGGAGGTGACAATCAATGACCTGTAAAGGCCCTTCTAATTAGAAGAGATTATGATTTTAAATCCTCACTCCCAGTAAACAACCACGGGTACACCCACAGAAAACAAATATATACACAAAAAGTGCCAGTACCATAGATATCCTTGAAAGATTTCACCCCAACCTCCCCAAAGGCCACTCTCCTGCCTTCCAGACACCGGAGACGTGTATTCGAAGACAGAAAACAGACGCAAACACCCAGAATGTGACTATCCCTCTGCAGACGCACTTCTTCCCTACAACCACTAGCACAGTCTGAGACAAATATGCGCACATATGTGAAAGTCACTTAGCACCTGTCACTTGGGTGACATTTATTCTATGATTTCCTACCTCGTCCAATAAAATAGGAATGCATTAATCCAAAATTAAAATAACATCCTCACCTCTATTAGCTATTCAGTTTTGGATGTTTCATCAGATTGCTGTCCTCTGTGGAAGGTACAGGGAGAACAAATGCTTCTCCCAGAGTCCCCCATTATTCTGCCATTTACATTGCAAATGTTATCAAAAATGCAAATATGTGACATCTCTAATTGTTTCTCCGTCTTATCCTACGCTAAACACGGGCTCGCTTAAATCGTATTTCCCAGAATAAAAGATCTGGGGGGGTTAGTGTTGTGGCTTTCTGTATTTAGAGGTCCTCAGCCAAAACTACATTAATATTGCTTTTAAAAGTTACTCACCCAAGCCCTGAAGAAAGAAGATCCTTTGGATAAGAAAGCAAGAGAGGCAAATCTCACAAGACAGTCACTCGGGCGTAAGAGTGACATGCAAGTGTGTCAGAGCAGGAAGGCCTAGGGGTACAGGCGTGACCGATGTTGCAGAGCCCACAGCGAGGAGCCTCGGCAGGACTCTCAGTCAGCTTTTCTGTTTCCATCTGGAATTTTACAGACATGGCCTCCCCACCGCCAAGTAGCAGTCATCACGCCCCCTACCTCCCTGATTGTGCCCCCTCCCATGCCAGTCCACGGACAGAATCACACTTAGCTGGGTGCAGCCAATTACCCTCAGGTGCTGCAGAGGCTCCTGGCGCCAAAGGAGAGACGGGCAGCCAGTAGTACCTAGGGTTTTGCCCTACACATGGCCTCTGTCTCCCTTCCCTTGAGTCAACTCCATCTAGGATGAGGGCCAGAGGCAATCAATAAGACACGAAACAAATCACGTCCTTTTCACCATTCGTAAACCAGAACATCCCCCTGCATGTGCACTTTTCTACGTGGAGACACCAAGCCACTGCATTTGGGACAACACTCAAGCATGTGGTGTGCAGGAGCAGAAGGTAGCCCTGTGCCTTTGACAGTGTAATGTTAACTATATAAAAGACTGTATTTCATTTGAGCACTCTTCTGCCCATCCCCAATCTTCTTTCATTAATGTCCAGCATCCCGGCCTGCTTAGAATTTTCCCACCGAAGGACAAGAAAATGAACGGGAACAGCCACGAATCTAAGATGGCCTTACCGATAACCCTCAAGGACTTACCCAAAGTACCAACTCTTTGTAGACAGTGTTTTGATGAGAGTCTAGTGAAGACTGTACATTCTCTTCCCAGATTTAAAAGCAAAAAGCACACATTAGCACGCCAATCTATTGTTATATGGGGTTTCATTGCTGTTTTTGTTCTTTTTTAAACCCTTCACTGGATTCCGCAGTACAAGTCCCTGGAGTTTCTGGCACTTGCTTGAAGAGTGAAGGTGTCAGTCCAGTCACATGAGAAGAACATGGGAACATGGGTATCAAGTTCAGAGTCCTAGGTTTACTGCTGGCTTCTCTGAAACATTTGTCCCTTCATTCTACAAAGGAAGATTCTGGTACCCACACTATGTAGCAAGTGACAGGAGAACCTATCTGTTTTAGCACTCCACCCAACCACCTCCTAAACTCTCTGTGTGCAACACACGTGTCCCCAGTGGTGAAATGCCTTGTACGTCTCCTTCTGTAGCCTCAGATACCAAGTAGATGCGCAGTTCACATTGCTTTTGACATTCCTATTTCCTATCAGAGCAGTAGGAAACAAATCCTGACGCTCCCATGTTTGATTATGGAACTCAAGCCTTTCCTTCAGAGTCGCTCTAGGCCACATTTCTCACAGCAGTGAGTAGAAGCAGGACCTCTGCAGGCTTCTTTTCCCTACTCTATTATGTACACGTTATATTATACACATGTTACAGTCTAAAAGTTAAGTGTCCCATAGACTCACGGGTTTTAATGGTTAACTACTTCAGCCAGTTACTGTTAGGGTAGTTTGGGGAACATTTAAGAAGGGGTGGTTTGCTGAGGAAATGGGTCAATGGAGCCAGACCTTGAGGTTTTATAGCCTGGCTCAACTTACTGCTCCCCCCAACCCTGCCCTGCCCTGCTTTCTAAATGCAGGTGCAATTCGACCAGACATCTACTTGCCCCTGCCACCATGCTTTCTCTGCCTGTTGCCATGCCTTCCTTGCCATGATAGACTACGTTCCTGGAAATCCTAACAAGAATCAGTCCTGTTTCCCCTTAAGTTGCTTTGGTCAGGATCTTTTATTACAGCTAAGAGAAAGTCACCAATACAACAGGATTACGTAGGGCCATTTTCATACAAGCATATAATGCAATTTGAGCACATACTCTCCAAGGCCCCAACTCCACTCTCCTGGACAGACTTACCTTCACTGGCCTATTGGCTATATATAAAATGGCACCGTCGGTCTTACAGGGATAGCTCCAACAGTACGTAAAGAATAGGAATCTGAAAGACTTTAAATCTAATACACAAGGGAAAGGGATGCAAAATACCATCTCTTTAGCATGACACGCCCATGGGCAATCATAAACACACAGTGGCTAAAGCCACCAGGAATACTAGGTCTACACAGGTCAGGTCTACCCAGGAGTCACTGATCAAGGAGCTCATGGGGTCTTACCACTTATGATTGCACTATTGGTGACTATCAGACTCTAGGAGCGAGGGAGGAATAGCATTTAGTGCTCTTTAGTGTGTAGAAAAACCAGTATGTTTGCATTTAGTTGTGTGTTCACTAGTGAGTCCTGCAGGCTCTGATTGTTACTTCCCAGGCTGTGTTCATAGAACAGGCACTAGGTAAGATCTGTGGGCACAAAACAAAACAGAAGTCATGAATGTGAGAGAAAAGTTATGGTGAGTAAGGGAGTGATGGGGGTTAGAGGGACAGAGTGACCAGAGTGTAATATATATGTATGTGTGTATGTGTGTGTGTGTGTATATATATATATATATATATATATATATATATATATATATATATATATATATATTTGTATGACATCATCAGAGAACCAAGTTTATTAATAATATATGCTTGAGTATTTTTTTAAATATCTGTATGTCCGGTTGTCTCATAAATTCCCCTCACTGAATCAATGTTATTCATCCACTTGAGAATCATCATTCTGCATCATTTCAAAGCTGAGTTCTGTTTCGAGTTGACAGGCTGGAAATAGACTTGAGAATCAAATTTCTGTGGGTAGATAAGAGAATTATAATGTTATTCAGCATCCATTAACAAACAGTCTCAGACACGAGGCACTAGGTAACAGTTGGTCGAGGGGGGGGTGGTGCTTTCCAGAAAGATAGAAGAAGGAAGCGTGTCCCATCTGGTTACTGTAAACGACAAAGATAGGAGACAGTATGAAAAGTGGTCTTGGGGAAATGTGACCTTAGACTCCCATCTGGAATGGGGTGACATGGTAGCATAGAGCGCAAGGCTGAAGACTCCTTGAAATGGGACTTTTTCCCTTCTCTGGGGCTCTCACAGGCAACTGTCTAGACAACCAGGGCATAGATGAGCCGATGGAGACCAGCGTTGTGTTAAACAGCTCTGCGGAGGTCACTCAGCTGGGAGATGGAAAGTTGGTCATCAAAGCCGCACAGCTGACTCCAAATCCATGCAGTTCAGCATCTTCCTAGAGAGAAATTCTTGACAGGAATACTAAGAGGTCCATAATGGTCCTGTCCCCAAAGTCTACAACCTAGACCTCCAACGCAGAGCCAGTGGACATCAGAGCCAGTCCTTGAAGGATCTACAAGGCCCAGACAATAAGTGTGAGTCCATGTCCACAAAGGATATAGCTGAGTTCTCTAATGGTGTAAACCATTAGAGAACAGATACTGAGTTACTTGTACCAAAACCTTCAGCCTGGACAGAAGCAGAGTAGTCTCACCCAACTACTATAAAATGCAGTAAAGACTAGTCCAAAACATTAGCCCAAGATCAGCAGCATCAACCCCAAGTTTCTAAGCTAACTCTGTCAAGCCCTATAAGGTACTTTGGTGCCATCTTGAAAAACAGAGAGAGTCTTCAGATTTATTTCCTTTAGGTAGAGTCTAATGAAAATTTTTGAGAATATGAAATGTTGAAAAAGTTTAAAATGAAGCTCTTCCGGAGCAAGGTAAGATAATTCCGTCAGTAAATGGTTTGCTGTGCAAACATAGGGACTTAATAAGGATTCCCTGTACAGCCCACATAAAAAGCCAGGAGTGCTTTAGCAATTCTGCTAAGCCAGAGCAATGGATTCCTGAGGAAGTGTTGGGGAGCATCAGGCTCCCCTTGGAGCCCCAAGGAAGGGAATCTAACATTGACCTCTGGTGCCACTCACATGTGCATGTACTTCACAGACACACACGAACACGTAAGACGCCATAAAGTTATTTTTACCTGCAACACATTAGGATGGGCAGCTCACGAGGAAGATAAGATCTCTTCTTGCAAATACAAAAAAAAAAAAAAAAAACCCTACATATTCTTTGAACATCTGAATGTTGTGGTATATGTATGAACTTAAACTCCAAAGGACTCTGGAAGCTTCTCTAATGAAACACCTGCAATATATTTATTAGCAATTAAGATGAGGAAATGGACAACATACTGATCAAATTTGTGGTGGACGCAAAGCTGAGTGTTACGGTAAACACATTAGGTGATGGAATTAGGCTCCGAAGAGGCAGCCACAGGCTGGCCTGGGGAATCTCATCCAGCCAGAAAAAATTTAATGCGCACAGAGGCAACTGCACAGTGGCTGAATAAGGTTATATAAATATTCGCAGGTTTGCTGCATAAAAGGTGGATTAGATTATGGAGCTCAGGGGTTGGGGAGTAATGAACAATTTTTGACCCTTAACTATGTGCCAGGCATAGATAGCATCTCATTTAACCCTAAGAAATGAACAGTCCTGTTTGCGTTCAATCAGATAAGTTAATGGAGGTTGAAGACCCTAGGTCATACAGCCAGTAAGTGGCGGGGCCAGGTTTCAAACTCATGTCTGCCAGACTTCAAAGCTCAACTTCTTTATATTATACTAAACTGCCTTTCTGACATAAGGCAGTAAGCCTAGTCAGGACCTTCCTCCAAACCTTTAATCCACTCTCGGTATTTGTGACAGAAGTGTGGCCCATTCTAAGACAGTAAAGACCCAGAAAATCGCGTACCAACCTCCAGATAATCCTCTGATTCTGGGGTTTTATGATAACTACTTCTGGATGTTTGCAGAAACCATGGCCCATGCAGGAGGAGGCCCCATCCACATCTCAAGACCCTGTAACAATCCTCTACTCCTCCCTCCAGGGCAGAGGGTGGATGGAGACCCAGCTACAACCAGTCCCTGCTTGATCTCAACCTGGCCCGACTTCTCACTCAGGTCCATGAGGTCATGGAGCGACTGCTACCTGGACACTCTATTCTCCTAGGAAGGCAAGAAGTCGAGCAACACACGCCCAGTCTTCGTCCAGAGCCCTGCAGCCCTGAGCTGCCTAACTCTCCCGCCTCTGGCTCTGTGCTCAGGCAGTAGCCAGCAGTGCCAGCCGCTCCTCCTACAGAAGGACAATCCGGAAACGTCCCCACTATCCCACGGATGCTCATTCATTCCCCTTTCGGTTTCCTTCCACTGGATTGTTTTATTTTATAATTTTGTCTTACTTTGTCTTGCTCTGGCTTTCCACAGTTGATCTTAACGCAAGGTCAAAAGCAGAGACAGTAGAAGCCGCCCACCGTGCTGAAGAAGTGAAAACCCATGAGACCTTGTCGGCCATTGGTAAATACACCAAGAGTCAAGAAGAGTTACACAAACAGGGAGGTGGTTGCTTATTGCTTATGTCTGTAAACGTCAGATACACCCCTCATTTTCACACTGCAGGGCACGCTGAGAAGCACCATTGAAATAAACTCAAGACTGCGGAAGCCGTGTTATCCATTTATTCCAGGGGAGACATACTTCACTTATTTTGTTTGTTTGTTTGTTTGTTTGTTTGTTTATTTGATTTATGTAGCTGGGCTCAACACCAGCCCCTGGGCAATGCTTACATCAATTAAAACCACAGATAGAAACAGAACGCTGAATACAAACAAAATCAACAATTAATGGGCTCTCCCCAACTGTAAGGCACTTCGGCAGAACCTTCAAATCACTCCTCCCTACCAACTCCCCTGGGCAGAGGGCTGGGTTAACAGATGGTTAAGCAACGTTCAGAGAGGGGAACGCAGCTTTAGTACTGTGGATGGAGAAAGAAAGAAACTGTGCAGCGTCCATTGAATAATTTATCAGTGAAGCCATGGGTTGAAGATAGGAACCCAGGCCTCCAATTGGATAAGGTTGTTATTTGGGTGACGGGAGAGAAAGACGCAATTCTAATGATGGAGCAAGACAAGGCCCAGGGTATTTAAAGACAGGTAGGACATTACATAAAATTATGTATGGTGTAACACGCCATCCTGCGCATATGCTGGGAGTCTTGCCAGAGTGAGGGATCTGGTATACATTACTTTTTCATTACAGGCTCAATAAAGTTCTTGGCCCAGCCACAGACTGGCTGGCTTTGAATTGCATGCCACATTTTGGAAATCTCACGAAGCTGCCATAGACTGGACGGTATATCTACATGACAGTTGGGATACAGAAGTTAAAGCTGATCTGGAATTCGATGTGTAATATGTCATTTAATTCCAGCTACCTTTGTTTACGACTTAGGGTTTACATACATATATTTATAGCATATTATGTCCATTACTGAAAAGACCATCACAAGCACACACTTACCTGCAGTGACCTCTTGTTACTGATAAGGTGGAGATTACATACATACATACATACATACATACATACATACATACAGACATACATACAGACATACATACAATGCAAACAAATATAATATATTGTAAACTTGATATATTATGTAAATACATAATACATGAATTTTTCCAAGATGTTTTCAATCCAGTTTTTGTTGATACACCTATCCACCTTTGCATATTCACCATATTTTTAAAAATATGTTTATTATATTTACAGTGTGTTGCCTACATGTATGCCTGCTCACCAGAAGAGGGCACCAGCTCTTAAAGGTGGTTCTGAGCCACCATGAGCTCTGGAAGGGCAGTCAGTGTTCTTAACCTCTGAGCCATCCCTCCAGTCCCCATTCTCACCATATTCTAATATTGTGATTTATAAGGATATTTTTGATATTTTTATTTATTTTTTGTGCATTGGTATTTGGTCTACATGTATGTCTGTGTGAGGGTGTCAGATGGCCTGGAACTTGAGTTATGGGCTGTTGTGAGCCGCTATGGATGCTGGGAATTGAACCAGGGTTTTCTGGAAGAGCAGCAACTGCTCTTAACTGTTTAGTTCTCTCTCTCGGTCTGCTTTCAGTTTTTGTTACTTTTCTTTCTTTTTAACTCTCCATCTTACTGACGCCCCCAGTGCCATTTCTGAGGTTTAATTTTCGCGTCCCTGACAATATATCCTTTGTACCAGAGTTCATAGTTTCACATAACATAAACAAGCATAGGAATTATTTTGGGATTATTTTTGAAGCCTAAAGTAGCAGAATGTATGTCGTCGCATAATCACATTATTGAGAAACAGCCTGGGTACGGTTGCTTGATAGCTGTCACAGCCAGCGTTTCTGTGAAGGGCCAGGAGGCTGGACGTGTGCCCAAGGGACAAGCCAGAACTAAGAGTCTCACCCTATCCTGTGATCCTCATTTATAGGGTCATCTATTTTAAAAAAAAACACACACACAACTTCTTTAAGCAACATCTGTAAGAAAGATTGGAAGCAGGGAGGAGCCCACCTAAGGCCAAACACAGCAGCCAATGGTGTTTTCCTCAGCATAAGCAGAGCCGGCTCTCTGTGAAGGCTCTACGAAGGAGAAAGGGAGTGCGTCCCCACAGTTGTCACCACACATTCACCACTGTACACTCTATTACCTCGCCAACCGCTTTTAAGTGCTCACTCCAGGATTCACAGGCCAAGCCTTCCAGACATAGACGTTTGCCATGCGGCACCTGCTGTGAAGCTCACAGACTCATTGGCGCTCACAGTATAGACCGATATGTGATATGCCGTGCACTGAAAAGGACACCCGACTTCACTCACCCTTCAGGGTGCAGTTAAAGGTGAACTTCCTCAAAACAAGAAAGGTGTGAGAAGCTTTAAAACAACTGATTTTGCTTTCTTTGTTTACTAATATGTCTGCCATTTTTTTAAAAAAAATATGGCTCATTTTATGCATAAGGTGTTTTACCACATTTGTGCAGAACACACAGAAACCAGTGCAGAATGCTGAATCCCTTGGAACTAGAATTAAGCAACTGTGAGCAGCTATGTGGGTGCTGGGAATTGAACCCAGATCCTCTGGAAGAGCAGTCAGTGCTCTTAACCACTGAGCTATCTCTCCAGCCTGTACCTGCCAATTAAAAAAAATAGAATACTTTAAGAACTGGTAGAAAAAAATGAACTAAATAAATGACAGTGGAAAGGAATATCGACACAGAATTAAAATGTCCATAGTAACAGAGCAAATAGAGGGGGGGTTGGGACACCTAGCCCTCAGAATGTCCTGAGCCTAATTCCCAGAGCCCCCAAAACTAGCACTAATATTTATGGGATATCCATGATGCTAATGCAAAGCACGCTGTGTGATAAAACATTAACAAAACAGATTTACGTTCTCTTAAACTCTCCTTAGATACAACCTTTTTGTGTAATAAATTTCACGGGAAGAAAAGAAGTGCCTCTTACTAGCTTTGCCTTCTTCATACTTCCTCATCTTTATAAATTAGCACATGCACAAAACAAGGGTTCTTTAGTTAAATGAGCATGTGTAAGCGCGTCCATTTTCCATTGAAACGGTTTCCATGGACATGTCTGAGCAGTCCAGCATAGAGCAAATATCAAAGGAATTCCTCCTGAAGCCTTCGACGAGGGCACTAAAAATTCTCTCTGTTTTTCTGCTTTTCATTCCTTAGAGGAGCTTGGTAACTCTACCAAGTTCTTCCAGCACATCTACAACCAGGCAAATGCAGAAGGCACATCAGCTACCCTGCAGAGACAGACTCCCAGCCCGGTCAGAGCTCTTGCCTCTGCAGCTCCAGTAAGCAGAGGCAGAGTTTTGTGGGTACAGTGTGGCTGGAGGGAAGGAGGCTTCTGTTTGCAATTGGAACTCCTTCTCAGTGGAGGGCTCTCTCTCTCTCTCTCTCTCTCTCTCTCTCTCTCTCTCTCTCTCTCTCTCTCTCAGGGTAAGGAGCCATCCCGAATCCCTTGCCTCCATGTTTCCGCTTGAATCCCACTCTCACCCTGACATTCTCTCAGGAAGACTAGAGAACATCTTGCTCTCTTATCCCTTGACTGCGACACATCCTGATGAGTGACCTGATGGTGGCAGGAAAGTAAGAATAAAAAAATCTCTGACTAGACCAAACTCCAGAATCCAGAATGAATGGGGCGGGGATGAGGGGGAGGGAGCATCTTGTCCTTTCATAGCAATTCACTCTTGCAGGCCTTAATGGAGGTCTATCAAGAATGAATCACCCCTTCAGTGGCAACACTTCCAACAACCTCCTACTAGGAGGTTGCACTTGCACACGCATAGGGAGTGTGCACATGACTATAGCTACCCACAGTGGCCAGAAGAAGACAGGGTGTGATGCTTTTCATATGCCTGGCACAGGAGTCCCACTATTAGAAGGTGAGGCCTTGTTAGAGTAGGTGTGTCACTTGTCACTGTGGGTGTGGGCTTTAAGACCTCACCCTAGCTGCCCGGAAGCCAGTATTCTGCCAGCAGCCTTCAGATGAAGATGTAGAACTCTCAGCTCCTCCTGCACCATGCCTGCCTGGATGCTGCCATACTCCTGCTTTGATCATAATGAACTGAACCTCTAAACCTGTAAGCCAGCCCCAATTAAATGTTGTCCTTTATACGACTTGGCATTGATCATGGTGTCCGTTCACAGTGGAAAGACCCTAAGACACATGGGATACCATGGATCTAGAATTGCTGGGGGGTTGTGAGTTTCCCTACAGGGGTGTTGAGAAATGAACTTGGGTCCTCTTCAAGAGCAGCATGCTCTCTTAGCATGCCATCTCTCCAAGCCCTAAGCTCTACCTTTTAAGTACGGTGCCACTTTTTCACACCGGAACCAAGCTTCTGTCACATACACGGTTGGAGGCAGACCCATGAATCAAGCGTGAGCATCTAAATTCTTTTTTCTTATTTTGAGACGTGCTGAGAACTCACCCAGGAAAAGATACTATTTATTAAACTTCCTCGGACCCTCCTTCAAGTCAGCTTCTTTGGGAAGCCAACTTTTAAGAAGTTTGTAAATGAGGGACTCCTGTTGTAAATCCACCATGGTGGAAGAGAAGGGAGACAGTCCAGGAGAATGATTGTCTAAAACATTGGAACAAAGTCCTTAACCCATTACAGAGGGAGTTCTGCACTTAAGAGGGATCTCCAGGTTCATCCTGTGCTGGCGAAAGGGTTGAGTCCTCCTACCTACTGCCTCCTGCAACGTTACTGGATGCACAGGACTTTTGAAAAATGGGAACCCAGAGTCAAACAGTTCTCTTCAGTTAAAAATACTTCACAGAGAGCCCGACACCAGAGAACTTTGATCATCAACAAAGAAGAGGTACCCCGTAAGCTCCCAAAAAATGTTATGGCTGGAGTTACTTTCAACTCACCTAGAACCATGCAAATTCCTTTAGTTAGTGGGTTGGGAGTACAGTTAAAAAGATTTCCAAGGGGGCTGGGGATTTAGCTCAGTGGTAGAGCGCTTACCTAGGAAGCACAAGGCCCTGGGTTCGATCCCCAGCTCCGAAAAAAAGAACCAAAAAAAAAAAAAAGATTTCCAAGATCATGTGTTACATGTGCACTCGTTGAAATTCAACTCCAATATTATAGAACCCTAAAGCTGTTGTGATTAAGTTTTCAGAAATTAAATTCTAATAAGGTTCTCAAATTTCCTCTGGTGGAAACTAGATCACTCAGTCAGCCGTTTATCCTATGAGCTTTAGTTGAGCGACTACTATGCTCTGTGCATTGGGATAAACAAGCATTCACACTGTTACTGCCTCCAGGAAACTTCCGGGCTCTTAGCTCAAGTATTTGTGCTCCATGAAGCCTTCTTGATTCCAAATCCCACTCTTTAGCCATTACGCATGACATATTCTTTGTCTTAATATAAAGTTTTATTTAAAAAAAAATCTCTGGTCTCTTTAGTCATTGCTACTGCAAACCAAATCTCTTTCCCTTGCCGCTGTACTCCCAGAGCCCACAGGCAGAGAATAACAAACAATGGGAGATTCATACCATCTGTCTTACATAGTAGTTGATTAACAAAACCTGTTGTAGCAGCAACTGTGTGAGCAACCTCAAGAAAGTATCTGGCATTATGCTGAGTCAAAGCCTTAGAGATGTGCTTAAGAGACTCGGGGAGCTTTCATGATGGGGAGACATGAACAGAGGTCTGGGAGCAGTGTAGACGTCTGCTTGGCACAGAATAACATCAAGGGCTGGAGACAATAACTCAGAGAGATACAGTTATGCTAAGGTCCAGCATGCTTAGCGATCAGATTAATTCAGGGTTTTTAGAACATAGGATGGAGCTGTAGATCATGATCATGAGCTGCATAAATCAAGTGCTTCATGGGACAAAAAAATTAAGGCCCATGAAGTAGATCCATGTTCTTCTAGTTCTGAAGCAACTGGTAACTTCCTTGAGTTAATTCTGGAGTTGTAGCTAGTGGGATGGCCAAGCTTGCACACATTTCAGTACAATGTATTTAGAGTCCCAACAGCAACCGGAAGCCTCAACGTTAATGCCTCATGGCTCCAATGCCTTGCAGAAGCAAGACCGCAGCCTAAAGAGGACATGCAACCTGTCATCGGCATAGCAGTCCTCTTCCTGTGCACACATTCAAAGCATGGGTTCTTTCTATGTGCTACATCATTTTCCTAACAAAAATTATCAAATCCAAGAAGCGCTGACCCAGAAGACTCAGCCACCTGACAGGAGGACTTTTACGAGGCAGCCTCTACACAACCAAATTCTGAGGAAGCGGAGCACTCTGGGAAGTCCTCTGCAGAGGGACCAGTAGGAAGTCAAAGGGCCCTGGTTCACTGCTGTGGAGACTACCGCTAACAGCATCAGCTGAGTGCAAAAGACATCGCCAGGGATGTGAAGAAGTGGAGGAGAAGCAAATGCTTGACAAACTGGACAAAACCACAGCAGTTTCTAGAGCAGGGTTGACCGCAGCTACTGGAAGATGTATCTTACTTTCCGAAAGCATTTAGCCAAGCGAACATCAGATTGCAGTCCATCTGGCTACTTAAACATTATAATTAGAATACCATGAGTGATGGCGCTTCTCTAATCTTAGCATGGTGGTAGGAGGATCGCTGTGAGGTCCCGGTGAGCCACAGCTAATGAGTGAGACCTGTCTAAAAAAGAGAAACATTTTTTTTAAAAAAATTACATTTTAAAGGATTATATTTCTTATAATTAGACACTTGGTTGTATGATAAAATATCCAGAAATAATTAACTTCAGTAATTAAAATTTAATAAAAGAACAGAGTAGTTAAAATTTAGCAGAAGAGAAGGAGGAGGAAAGAAAGAAGAGGAGGAAGAGGAGAGGAAGAAAAAGAGGAAGAAGATGAAGAGGAAGGAGAAGGAGAGGGAGAAGACAAGAAGAGGAAGAGGAAGAAAACATGTTATCAAAGTGGCATCCTGTAACATGACTTTCTACAAATAATTTTTTTAATGTATTTTTCTGAGATTTTTCAAAACTTCAATGGAATCTAAGGTCTCTGAAGTTAGGACTCCCCTTTCCCGGACCTCCTTCTTTGTAACTTTTCTGGAAATGCAACTTCCAGGCAAAGGTTTTTTTGAAGTGTGGAAGCCCTGCCCCCCAATCCTTTTCTCATAGCCAGTGCACACTCTGGCTTGATGTTCCTAAGGCTTATTTCAATTGCACTCCATAGGATTCTGTGGAGTGCTTCCGGTTGTCAAACATCTTAGCAGAATTACCTTTAGAAGTGAAAAGACACTCTGTCCCCGTGTTTATAGAACACGGAGTTTCCTTCTTGGCCAACAGTTGGACAGTGTTGGGATGTAAGAAGGGCCCACCCAGAAAACTCAGAACAATGCTTCCAAGACACTAACTATAAAAACTGCAAGTGTCCACACTGGAGGGTGCTGGTATGGGACTGAGTCGCTGTGACATTTAACCTTCTATTTAGCCCTGAATCTCAAGCTTCAGTCTGAAGTAACAGGCATAGAATAAACGATGCAAGAGGCTCTGACTAAACAAATGTTGCTATCCGGGAGGAAACATTTACTTGGAGAGATCAGGCTTCCTTTATTAAAAGGTTGTACGTGGCCTTTTATAATTGGAGCTTGTCTGAAGTTCCTGTTCTCTGAATTACCCTGGATACCATTTAGACATTTTGTTACTCTCTCAGATCATTTAAAGCTGTGCAGTAAAACCCAATCCCTCATTGTTTCCCAGTTTTCCTAAACCTCCCCCCTTCAGAATTTTGCTGTAGGATCGTGTCAGTCGTCTCCATCCCTTGTAAACCCCAGTCCTCACGAAGCCCAGAGCACATCGCTGCCATTGGCCCGTCTTCTCATTCGTGCTTGAAGTTGGAGGATGACATGGCAAAGACACTTCCCCCCAGGGATTCAATCACTCCGCATCATCAACCAATTTCCCCTTGTGGTTCAGAATTAGGACCAGACTAACTGCTACCCAGCTTCTCCTCTCTACCCCTGAGGGGTGAGATTATCAGAAATTGTGGCCTCGTTGAGTCATGTGGGCAGCGAAGCCCAAACTGGCAATCATCTGGGGCATATTGTGCCTCACTGACTGCCCCTTATCAGTTGAGCAGGAATGGAAATGACCAATTTCTCCCTCCTGAATTCTCATCAGGGCAAACTCACTAAAAATATTAACATAGTGAGTAGGGCTGGCTGGCGTCTCTGCTCTTCCTTCCTTCCACCTCCCAAGGATGTCCTGGAGGGGTGATTCTGCTGAGGACCATAGGCTGGCTCTCACCTTAATATGTGTTTTCTCATAAATTCAACTGAACAGGTATTAGTAAATCTACAACAGTTGGGAAAGATCCACAGGTGTACAAACCTGTGTGTGCAAACACACACAAGCACACACACACACACACACACACACACAGAGGGAGAGAGAGAGAGAGAGAGAGAGAGAGAGAGAGAGAGAGAGAGAGAGAGATTGGAAAGTCTGGGGGAAATAACATTTTTACCGCCTATTTTAATTGTCATGAGCTCAAACACAATCTGGGGGTTAAACTATTTTTTCTTTATTAACTTGAGTATTTCTTATTTACATTTTGATTGTTATTCCCTTTCCCTGTTTCCAGGTCAACATCCCCCTAGCCCCTCCCCCTCCCCTTCTGTATGGGTGTTCCCCTCCCCATCCTCTCCCCATTACCGCCCTCCCCCCGAACAATCACGTTCACTGGGAGTTCAGTTTTAGCAGGACCAAGGGCTTCCCCTTCCACTGGTGCTCTTACTAGGATATTCATTGCTACCTATGAGGTCAGAGTCCAGGGTCAGTCCATGGATAGTCTTTGGGTAGTGGCTTAGTCCCTGGAAGCTCTGGTTGCTTGGCATTGTTGTACATATGGGGTCTCGAGCCCCTTCAAGCTCTTCCAGTCCTTTCTCTGATTACTTCAACGGGGGTCCCGTTCTCAGTTCAGTGGTTTGCTGCTGGCATTCGCCTCTGTATTTGCTGTATTCTGGCTGTGTCTCTCAGGAGCGATCTACATCCGGCTCCTGTCGGTCTGCACTTCTTTGCTTCATCCATCTTGTCTAATTGGATGGCTGTATATGCATGGGCCACATGTGGGGCAGACTCTGAATGGGTGTTCCTTCAGTCTCTGTTTTAATCTTTGCCTCCTTATTCCCTGCCAAGGGCATTCTTGTTCCCCTTTTAAAGAAGGAGTGAAGCATTCACATTTTGATCATCTGTCTTGAGTTTCATGTGTTCGAGGCATCTAGGGTAATTCAAGCATTTGGGCTAATAGCCACTTATCAATGAGTGCATACCATGTGTGTTTTTCTGTGATTGGGTTACCTCACTCAGGATGATATTTTCCAGTTCCCTCCATTTGCCTATGAATTTCATAAAGTCGTTGTTTTTGATAGCTGAGTAATATTCCATTGTGTAGATGTACCACATTTTCTGTATCCATTCCTCTGTTGAAGGGCATCTGGGTTCTTTCCAGCTTCTGGCTATTATAAATAAGGCTGCGATGAACATAGTGGAGCACGTGTCTTTGTTATATGTTGGGGCATCTTTTGGGTATATTCCCAAGAGAGGTATAGCTGGATCCTCAGGTAGTTCAATGTCCAATTTTCTGAGGAACCTCCAGACTGATTTCCAGAATGGTTGTACCAGTCTGCAATCCCACCAACAATGGAGGAGTGTTCCTCTTTCTCCACATCCTTGCCAGCATTTGCTGTCACCTGAGTTTTTGATCTTAGCCATTCTCACTGGTGTGAGGTGAAATCTCAGGGTTGTTTTGATTTGCATTTCCCTTATGACTAAAGATGTTGAACATTTCTTTAGGTGTTTCTCAGTCATTCGGCATTCCTCAGCTGTGAATTCTTTGTTTAGCCCTGAACCCCATTTTTAATAGGGTTATTTGTCTCCCTGCAGTCTAACTTCTTGAGTTCTTTGTATATTTTGGATATAAGGCCTCTATCTGTTGTAGGATTGGTAAAGATCTTTTCCCAATCTGTTGGTTGTTGTTTTGTTCTAACCACAGTGTCCTTTGCCTTACAGAAGCTTTGCAGTTTTATGAGATCCCATTTGTTGTTTCTTGATCTTAGAGCATAAGCCATTGGTGTTTTGTTCAGGAAATTTTCTCCAGTGCCCATGTGTTCGAGATGCTTCCCCACCTTTTCTTCTATTAGTTTGAGTGTATCTGGTTTGATGTGGAGGTCCTTGATCCACTTGGACTTAAGCTTTGTACAGGGTGATAAGCATTAAAAATTTTTAATTACCAGAGGCTTCATGATAAAAATAATTTCTCAAAGACACATTGTTGGGTGTTCATTTGTTAATTGCTTTTTTTTTCTATGCCAAATACATTAAGGGTTTGTCATATTTAAAATGTATTAGAATGATGTATAAAGTCAAGAGAAAGGTAGGCACTATGGTGTTTTGATCTCCATTTTATTAGAAACTATTATTATTGATTATATTTCTCTAAGCACCGCACCCTTCTGCAAAGCCACAGAGACAGCATAGCATCTGGTCTGACTTGGGGCTGACCGTGGAAAAGCACCAGAGCCAGATCCAAGCTGAGCTTCGAGATCTTCAAGTATAGAAGGGAAACCCCTGGCAAATCTTTCTTATGAATGGCTGAATTATTCTAAACTTCACACTGTACACTGAATAAGGAAGATAAGACACCAACGCCAACAGCAGGTAAAGGTGGACTGCAAAGGTTGGAACCACACTTCCCTTGCTGTCCATCTTCCTTGGCAAAATTTTCCTAAGCACAAAGTCTTCACTGCTTAGTGCTAAGTCTCAATTCAGCTAGGGAACATGGGCTTCAAGGGAGGCAGCATAGATATACTGTAGTAGAGAGAGGTGTCAGGGACAGGAAAATGTGGATGTCCTTCGATGAGGTCATAGGGGTAGGAACAAGCGTGCAGGCCATGTGAGGTAACAGAGAGTAGATGGAGTGCCGAGTGGTGAGTTAAAACTGCAATTGGAATCAACAAGATGACTGAATAATCCAGAGGGAGGCTGTCTTTATGATCTACCAGACCCAAGTAACTAGGTAAGTTGTATTTTAAACTCAGAACTGTATCTCTACAGAAAAACAGATTATGTGTATCCTAGATGAGGTCTGATACAACACTCACCTCTTGATGTGACCTACAGGGGAATCATGTGTAAGGTTGTGGGGTTTTTGTGTGTTGGAGGGATTATTCTGGAGACTGATGTTTTGTTCCTCAATTACTGTGGCCAATTGGAGGCTGGACTGGATACCGCAGTATTTGTTTTTAAAACCTTACAGGCGATCTTATAGTCAATGACCTGTGGAACATTTTTTCTCACCAATAACAGCATTCCTCTGAGATAGCCAAGCAGGCATTAGAAAGGAATCGTTCGTGGGTACATTAAGTCTGCCTTGTTTAGAATAGAGGCCAGCGTAAACACAAGGTAAGGGAGGGCTTTGTGGGAATAAAGTGAGAAAATTTATGAGCTAGTAGAAGTCAGGTTTTTACTGGAAGAGACCAATTCTTCAGATCTGCCTTGTGCTGTTGTTGCTGCTGTTTCCAGAAAGAAGAGCGAATGGGAAAGTTGGAATAGACACCACTGGTGTTCTGACCCATGTCACATTCCCTTTATGTAGAGTCTCAGTGATGACTCAAAGCAGTTCTTTTCTCTAGGGAACTGCCATCTGGGTTTGGGTGACACCCAACTCTGTAGCAGGTCACACAGGATGACTTGCCCTGCAGGACGAGTTGAAAAGGGTAGGCAATTCACAAACTATGGTCCCCACTGCCTCAATAGCAGAATGAGTCAAGGCCAGACTGGGCCCTGACAAGGTCCTCCCTAGAGCCCTCACAAATGTGCCCGCCCCAACCCCAGATTCCATGTCAAGGAATCAAGAGGACAGGAATTATGTCACAGAATCTTCTTGAGGAACTAAATAAAGGCCCGGGCTAGTTGTTTTCTTGTCTTGCCATAACTTTCATATTCTCTCTAGTACAAGTAAATCATTTTCATGACAACAGGAACACAAACTCAGATGATTAACTACTCGAGGGCTTCCTAGTCTGCTGAGACGCTGGCTAAAATCTGACGGAATATTGCTGTAAGATCACCATAAAGGGACGAAAATTCACATGGGAGATACATAACAATGCCTAAACAAATCAAATGGTGACAATTAAATTGTGACATTGACCTCAACTGGGTCTAGACAGTCCAGGCTTACACACTGATTTTGGAAGATAACAATTAGTTATTTAAAGTGATACATCCCACAGACTAGGTTCCATTTTGCTTCTGTTTCTCCTGAGTGGGAGGAAAACATTTCCTATCCCTCAGCACTTCTATTTTACTGTAACTTGAACCTCCATGTCTAAAATATCCCAAAGGTCCTTCTCAGACTTGAACTGTCTTGATTGTGGAAGTCTGCCTAGAGCTGTGTTAGCTTATAAATAAAGTCAATGCTGAGTCGAGAGCAGAACACTCAAATGAAGGGAACTTGGAAAGAAGTGATGTCAAAAGGCAAGTTCCCCAGAAATCCCCGAGGGTACCATGTCCAGGAGATGGCATTGTCGATGAGGTCATGTCACGTGGACTACGGTGCATTCTGGTTGGTATGGAAAGGGGGCGCATTTAGGCTTTCTTCCTGCTCAGTTCCTGTCCACCATTTCCACACAATGCGGGAGTCCGTGTACACTTGGTGAAACCATTTAAACTACCTTCAGTTCAGTGATCTGGAAAATACCAATGTCGATCATACTGAAAGACCTTTGTGCATGCCCTGCCACCCCATCAAGAACACAGTCCCCTTCTCAGATACTGCAGGTTTCCTGTCCTCTGCAGAAACGCCCCCCCCCCTTCACCCACCCAAAAGGTGAGCTTTTTACTCCATTCCTGGCACTTCCGCACTTCCGCTGCTTGACGGCTGTAGCAGTACGACATAACTTAGCCCTGCGCCCCTAGGAATCAATTCACCCGTTCTCCACTCATGCATCTCTGTTTTTGTTTGTTTGATTGTTTGTTTTGTTGTTTTTCTTTTTTTCTTTTTTCTTTTTTAATCCCCAGAGCTAAGGACCGAACCCAGGGCCTTGTGCTTGCTAGACAAGCGCTCTCCCAACCCCCACTCATGCATCTCTCTCGAGGGTAAGAACTGGGCCTTCTTCGAGCTATCTAACTTACCATTCCTCCCACTTCCCCACCACACACACACACACACACACACACACACACACACACACACACACACTTACTTCTAAACTTGTTTAAAACGTCTTTCCTTTTATTGAAAATGTATGGTTTTCTTACCTAATATATCCTGAGCATGGTTTCCCCTCCCATTAATCCTTCCAGTTCCTCCCCACCTCTCTTTTCATCCAGACCCACTGCTTCTGTCTCTCACCAGAAAACAGACATGCTTCTAAGGAATACTAATATAATATATATAATATAATATAATATAATATAATATAATATAATATAATATAATTAAAACCAACACATCTGAATTGGACAAGACGGACAAGAAAAGGGCCCAAGAGAAGGCATAAGAAACACTCCTACGTGTTCACACACTCAGGAATCCATTAGAAACACAAAATTGGAAGTCACAATATGTATGCAATGGACCTGTAGGATAAAAGAGAGAGGAAAACTATAAATAAAATAAAAAATGAAATGATAAAATTTAAAAAGGAAAAGGGTGAGAAAGGCCCTGATGTAGACTGATGAGACAAGGACGCACAAAGGATGTCTTTGAGTTCACTTTCTGTTCGCCATCAATGGCTGGGCATACAGCCTACCCTTAACAGTGGTCTGTTTCTCCAGAGAGACTCCCATGGAAAAGACCAAGTTTAATCTGCAAGTGATTACTAATTACAGTTTGCTTCTGGGTTCTGGACGGGGCATGTGTTTACCTCACCATTCAGTTCCAAGGTCTGTCTGGGGGGGTCTCTGCATTTGTTCCCATCTCCACTACAGGGAGGAGCTTCTCTGATGATGGCTGAGCAAGGCACTGATCTGACTCCCTGACTGGAGCGGCCTGTGGGTTCCTAGAAAGAGCTGGTTGGCTTGGGAGGCTGCTTCCCAGGCTAGAAGGGCCTGACTCCACTAAAATCTTTAAAATTACATTTAGTGGTTACATTGCTATAAAGATGAAGATGGTAATATTATTAAAAAACATTTTATTTGACCTAAAAGTTTGCCTTTTTATTTGGTTTTCAAAAATGAAGCACTCTTATATGTTCCTAAAAATATTGTGGAGTCTAGCACTGGGCCCGCTGAGGGGAACGGGCAAGCCAAGTCTTGAATGTGAGTCTCAAGTATTGAACAATGGACATTTTCTGGTAGATATTTAGTTTTAATTATGTAAGATGAGTTGGTGTTCCTTCACTCCTGTTCGAGTAAGAAATAAATCTTTGATTATAGGTTCCTTTGAGTTTATTTTTACCCCATTAGTTATCTTTTAATCCATAAATGATATCACAGGAAATTTAATAGAAATGATCATAAAAACAGTGTTCCGTCCATTTTCAACAGCAATTTACTGGGGATGGTCAAAATTATCATTGGCAAGGCACCCTACTGTTCTTTGAATAGAATAAGAGAAATACATTAAAAATCAAAAGGAAAAATTAATTTTATATACAGTGTGAGGAATGAGGATTTCAAAATGGACTGTATATTATTAGTTCACACCTGCTATCCACAAAATGTCAAGGAAATTAGATTTCAGATGGTAGATGAGGCTTGCTTCACTGCAAAGGGGGGTTTTAATAAATATTAAGCATAAAAGTATGGGGGGGATGAAGACGACGAGGTAATTAAGCATTGGACACGCAGGCAAGGATCCACCTGACAAGAATTAAAGACACAAATAGTGGTCAAGTGCCCCTGACAAGAGACTGAAGTCCATTGTACTTTAAGGAAGGAAACACGACTACTGAAGAAATCTCTCTTAGCCGTTTATGAGTTGCTAGAAGGGCTGCATATAAGGATGTGTCTGATTCTAGAGACAATGGGGTTTTAGGAACAAAGCAGGTTCTTAGCAACCCAGCCCATTTTATATTCAAACACAATGCTTTTGACGTCCCTGGAAATCACCGCATAGCAATGGTTGCAGAGCCTGTTCTATTGACTCTAATCCCAATTGTTTCATAGTTGCCCTCTGTATCTGCCAGGAAACGAATCAGTCTCCCACCAGAACTTCACAGAGATGAAAATCTGTATGTATACTGTTTGCAGGGATAATGGGTGAAACAAGCTTGATTCAGCGTCCAGATGACCCTTAGGCACCTGGGACGATTTGCTTTTTGTTCTGGTTTGTTTGTTTGTTTACACATAAACTATTTGTGACAGGCATCATTTAAGTGGTACAGATACTGGACTCAATGGAGAGTTTTCCATCAGGGAGAGCTGAGTTTGGAGCCTGCCTCACACATTTCTTATTGTCTTCATGAGCTCAGAGAGGAAGTTCAAACCTTTAACGTTTCATTTCTAGTTCCAAACCCTTGACCACTGAGCAGAGTAGATAGTCAGTATAGGCTGCGTTCCCCCTCCCATGTGCGGACTTTATTCTAACATTTTCATGACCTTGAGAGGTTAAGAGTGAATATTAGTTATTCCATAGCACTTTGCCACAAGACACAATGTTTGCCACTGTCTTAAAAGTGTTCATAGAGAATACAAGTTATCACACAGCACTTTGCAATGGGATACAATGTTTACCACTACCTTGAAAGTGTTCATAAACTACTTCCTCTCCTTCTAGGGTTGTTTTTTTTTAACTGTTTCTGCTTCTGTGCACATACTGATAGATACTTCACATTGTTGTCAGACAATTTCTTCATCTTTCTTTATTTAGTCTGATCTGGTTTGGGCAACAAAATAGTTAACAACACATCTAATTAAAATAAGCACCTGTAGAAGGTTTGAGATCATCTTAAGCATTTCCATGTCAAAGCCTAAATTATAGCACATGCACTGTTTGGAAGTTATTATGACCAGGACTACTTAAGAATTGAGACTATCCGAGACCCGAACAAGGGAATAGATGGGAGAAGAAATAAGAGGTAGATGGATGCGTGCTTGCACAAAGAAGTACAAAGGTAGGAAGGAAGAATGATAGATAGGCAGAAAGGCAGACGTGAAGGTAAGCAAGCAAGCATGTAGGTAAGTGGACGAATCTGTAAATAAGTAATAGATGAATAGGTAAATAGATGGGCATATCTTCTGTACTACGAACTAAAAATTTCATACCTTCGCAATGAAAGGCACCTTAGCCAATCTATATCCCTTGGGTAATAGAGTCGACTCCATAAAGTGAGGCAAAAATCATTTAATCTGACCCATTTCATCACCCGATGATTAAACAGATAGAAATGACAACACATGAAAACATGAAAAATAGACATGCGCTTGCTTTACAAATCTGATTGATCAATGCTGTCATCTATGTAGATGATGAATACATTTGCAGATGTATTAAGTGAGGCAATATTTAAATGCCTGCCTGCAGGTGGACGCCTCCTTTTCCCAGGGCCCCCGTTATTATGCTTCCTCCCATGCCTTTGAAAAGCTGGGCCTCCGTGCACAGATCTCATTTGTGAGCTTTGATCCCAAATTGTCCTGTGATTTATTGCTGTGAGACTCAAAGTGCTTTCTCAACAATGCCTTGCCTGGCTCTTTACAACTGGGCAAAAATAAAATAACTTTGCTTATATTTTATTGTGGTAAGTCTACAACATGTCACTTACTGATACATCTGAGTGTGAAAAAATGTATATAAAGTTACGCCCTGACTGGATAGGCTATTTGGATTCTTTTTTGATTTGTTTAGATATAGTCCTGGTTTCTAAATAGCTATAAGAATAGAAAAGGAACTGAAATTTGCATCATATTACTGAAATATTAAAGATACAATCACTTATATTTCTGTATCTGGAAAAACAACAGATTTGGATGAAGTTGCTTCACAGCAATGTACCACCAAATTTTACAGTGTAAAATAAGAAATACGAGGCTGAGCAGATGTTCCAGTGTTTAAAACACTTTCTAGACAATGTGAGGACAAGAGTTCGAATCCCCAGAACGGACACTGGCTCAGCATGGCTGCTCACCTGTAAACCCTCTGCACAGGAGGCAGAGTCAGTGAGTCCAGGAGTGAGTCTAGCCAGATGGGCTGAATCGGTGAGCTCTGGGTTTAGCTCAGTGATCCTGCCTTAGTACATGAGGTGGAGGCACACTGAGGAAGTGCAATGTGAACCTTGAGCCGCCAAGTGCATGTACACACACACGCATATGCACCCATACACAAAGAGGGCCACTCATGCCTGCACACATGCACACTACCCACATATACATAAAAGAAAGGGAGAAAACCAAACTTCTATTGTCTCGGATATTTATAGATCAGGAATTTGTATGGTACACTTGTGCTTCAGGCTCGAGTTCAATCAAGCTGCTGCTGGAGTTGGGGAACCCCCTTCTACTATCTCCTGACTGTAGGCAAGTCATAAGAAAATCCAGGTCCAAGCCCAGCTCGCTTGTGTGAGTCTCACCATGAAGGCTTCTCTAGAGCTTTTCGGGTATCCTCACGCCACAGCAGCAGGTAGTGAGGGAGACAAGAGATGCAGGCAGAGGTTGGTGAGTAATTTCACAGAGCCACAGAGCTCAGAGGGCAAGGGCCACCACATTTTTCTAAAACTGTCTTCCAGAAGTACATCACGTCACTCTTTCTTTTCCTGGTTGTTTGAAGAGCCTCATTGCTTTAGCTCCATTCAACAAAGGGCAGAATTCGGCAGGAGTGTAAGCACAGGGAGTCCTCGGGGATTCCCTGCCTAAGTCTCACAGGAGGCCTCAAGGGAAAAGATGTCTTATACACACTCAGATTTTGCTGAGCCTCATGGTTTTCTCATGCTCTGCCTTTTCCTTTTAAGCTTCACTGTTGATCTTACTATAGCATCAGGAACCATATACCAGTCACATGCTTTGTATGGATCATAGAAAGATCCTGGTTAAGACACACACACACACACACACACACACAAACACACACGCATGCACACACAGAGACAGACACACAGATACACACACACACATGCATGCACACACAGAGACAGACACACAGATACACACACACACACACGCATGCACACACAGAGACAGACACACAGATACACACACACGCATGCACACACAGAGACAGACACACAGATACACACACACATGCACACACAGAGACAGACACACAGATACACACACACACGCATGCACGCACACACAGAGAGACAGACAGACAGACACACACACACACACACACACACACACACACACACAGAACACTCACCCAAACACAGTCTTTTGTTTCATAAAGGCACATATAGCACCATCAAGCTGCTATGGTGGAGCAGACCCTAGGCTACCTATATTTACATAGATTGTTGATAATATCCACACATACCTGATATGAGGCCCTGTCACTCCAAGTCACAGATGAGGATGAAGTCAAGGAAACAGCACATTGGTCTTCCACATTGAGAATGGAGTCGGGATTAAGGTGCACTATAGCAGACCGTGTGTTACTGTGGATCTTCCCATAATATTTTTAGTAAACAAATACCACGGTTTTGAAACATTGGAGGGCATTACATTGCTATTGGTTTCCAAACAGTAATAACAATAAATATTCTATTCTTGCCTACAATAATAATCAAAAATAAATGTGTGTGAATTAATGTGTATGGGTGTATCTGTGTGTGTGTGTGTGTGTGTGTGAGAGAGAGAGAGAGAGAGAGAGAGAGAGAGAGAGAGAGAAAGAAAGAATGAGCTGTCATAAATCTTCTACAGTTCGTGGGCTGAAACTCTACCCCAGCACCTTAGAATGTGACTACATTTGGAAACACCATCTTTAAAGAGATAAGTTAAAAAGATACCCTGAGAGTAGTAGAAACTAATTTATTCGTCCATACAAAGAAGAAATTGAATGTTCAGAGACACCAAAATTACCAACACAAAGGATATAGTGAGAAAGCAGCTATCCAATGCTCAAGATTGAGGCCTCGGGAGACATTGAACCCAACAACACTTCGGTTTCCACACCATCCTTCAGAATTCATAAATAATTTCTGTTGTATGATATCCATTCTGTCTATTGCTAGCAAACAAACCACACATACACATACGCACACACGCACGCACGCATGCGCATATAACATGGAAAGCATGTGTATAGTATAAGTACATTCAGACTGTCAGTCACTCTCGCATCATGCTGACCAGAGCAGCTCTAGGGAGCAAAGCTGTGTTAGATCATGGTTTCAGACATTTCAATCCAGCACAGTGGGGAAGGTGGCAAATACTACCAGGACTTGTCGAGGGGTCATTCACATTGCAGTCACCAGAAAGCAAAAAGCAGGCTCAAGCCAGATTTGTCTGTGACCTAATAAGACCTACTTCACCAGCTAATCACCACCTCCTGAGGGTCCCACAGCCTCTCAAATACCAGAACCAGGTGAGGAACAAGAACGCAAGATAAAATAAGATTTTATTTTTATCGCACAACATAAAATGAACTTTCTACTAATTATTAAGTTGCATTTACTGTGTTCCACCCTGGAAGTTGTATCAGGCTAGCAGATAAGTGTTATGTTGACTTTCTTCTCCCTCTGCCTTTTCTTTCTCAGAGCGTCTGAGACATTTTCCGGTGAGGGCAGAAGCAAAGAGAATTACACCGAGACTCGGGCAAACTGGCTTGAGTCCTGGCTGGCGCTTATTTCCGGCACCGTGACCTTGGGCGATCCGCTTCGGCTTTCTAAGCTGGTGCTTCTTATTTTTCTACTTCAGCTGAGATTTCTAGAGTATCTTCTACAGGCCAGACTGCACTGATCCCCTTTGCATAAATCATCTCAATTTGTAAAATGTGATAACAATGCCACCTAGCAGGGTTGCTGTGACGACCACCGGGGTAATACATATGCAAGGGCTTAGGCGAGAGCGCTGATACCAGGGTTGCCGTTCCTCTGTTTTCCACACCAGTGCCTCCAAATGATAAAACTGTAATTTTGACCTTAGAAACAACTGCTCATCTGGTTTGGTTCTCTCACTAAATGATCCAGAGGTAATTTCAGAGTTATACAAATCTTCTCCAAGCTCGGCTTTAAACCCAGCGCCTCCCCGCTACCTAAACAAACAAACTTCAAAACTTGAAGAAAAGCCAGCGCCCTCACAGGATGCATCCGTGTAAGGTCTTCTACAATCTAGCCTGAAACTATCTTTCAAATGTATTTCCCATTATGCATTCAGGTTTTCAAGAAAGGGAACAAGTAGCCCTCTTCCTGCTCAACTCTGGGACTCCAGGCTCAGGGGAGAGCTCAGGAGGAAAATGCGTACCACCGTGCCACACAATCATGAAGGACCTGAACTCAGATCTCCAGCACACATAATAAAAAGCCAGGCATAGGTGTGGTCCCATCACTGGGAAAGCGGAAACAAGGATTCCTGGCACCCACTAGCTACCCAGTCTAGACCAATAGGAGATGGCAAATTCAAAAACACAATTGAGGATCTCAATTGTATATGCATAAATTATATCCATGCAAGTACATGCATGTGAATGCTTGTACACACACACACACACACACACACACACACACACACACACAGGAATCATGTCCAAGACAATGATTCCTTTCGTCTTGTGCTTAGTGGAACTTTCTGTCTCCATCAGTTTTAATTTAGGATACTCATTACACAGAGATCACCCAGTGTGGACATGACATGTTCCAGACCTTTCAAGTTCCGATGTTTCCCTTCCCTACATGTTAATCGCCTACATGCTGACCCTTGGCAGGAACTCCAGCCATTGTCTGTGGTATGATACCGGCACTCTCCCAAGTGTTCAGGGTGCGTGCGTTGAGGCAGAACCTGTGGTAGGAAGGATGGACAATACAGACAAAGCACATCTTCCCTGGGGTTCCCAGTCTGATGCAGAGGTCAGACAATAAGAACCGTCAAGAGCCATTAAGTCTCAGCTACCTTATGCAAAGTCCTCCACGTGGGTACCTCTAGCTCCGTGCTCGTACCTCAGCAGCAGCAGTAAACCATCTAGGACCCATATCAGATGGAGCAACATGCGTGTTAAGAATGTTCCATGGGATGCCCGCTCTGTTCAGCATTTATTTTAGGAGTCTAGAAGATCCTATGCTTCGCTTCTTTTGACATTCTCCTGGTGCTCTTTCTTACTATATATAGTATTCCCTCAAGATTTCCTACACCAGCCACACTGGCCTACCACTGTCCCTCAACAAGTCTGGTCCTCTCCCTCTCCCTCTCCCCCTCTTCCCCTCCCCCTCCCCCTCTCCCATCTCTATCTTTCCCTAGAAAGATGTAGATCCCTGCTTGGCCAACCCCATATCCCTTAAGTCTTAGCTCAAATGTTTCCTCTTCAGTGGCGCCTGAGTCACTCGTCCTACTTAACTGGCTGTGCACTAAGTGGTTATCAGTTTACTCTCTTTAGCATATTACATGGAGTTAGCCCTTTCCTGTGTGACTTCTATACGCACCTTAGTTTTCAACTGTTAGGTTGGCTTCTTTAGCTCTGAGACAGGAAAGAAAAAGGAGTGCCCTTCCATTCATTGATATGGCCTAAAGACCTAGGAGAATTCATAAGAAAAGTATGGCCTCAGTGTATGGCTTTCTAATTTCTACACCCTTCATTGTAAGGTCAAGAGAAATCTAATAATAATTTATCAACGGAGAGAGCTTTCTGGCTTTTTACCTCTTCAACATTGTCAAGGGGTAAGTTTCTATTCTTAGTTTTAACCCTTCGTGTTTATAATTGTATATATTTTAAATAGGTCATTTATGCATGTCTGTGCATGCATATGCGTGTGTATGTGTCCCTGCGTGTTTCTGTGTGTCTTCAGTACTTCAGGTATTACTTTGTAAACATTTGACGTTTTAAGGCAAATCTTTCCTTTTAACTTTTACAAAAGTCACCTAAGACTTCATGTTCTTCAGGCCTCCCTTTTGTATTTACGGCACTGACAGAAACCGGGGGTATTTGTTGTTGGCAAAACAATAGATTTAAAAATATATTAAGGAGGTAAAAATCAATGCAACTCAGCAAATAATAAATGGGCACCCACCGTCTGAAAATGTTTACAGGTTTTACAAAGATGGAAAAAAAAATACTTCTGCTCTAAAATTGCTTATAACCTCCTGGGTGAGAGAAGCAGAGACAGCTCACTGTAAAGCAAGACAAATGAAGGAAGCCGCAGAAAGCTACAAAGTGGGATGGAGGAATCAGTGAATTGTGACCATCTCCAAAGAAATATTCATCTTCCCATGCTCTCTACCAAGCCCTGCCCTGCGCATGCTCCGCTCAATGAGCAGGTTAGCATTCAACTAAACAGAAAGTCAGTCCGATATCAGTGGCCTTGCTCCTCAAACTCCTCCACCAAGAAGCGTCTCGTCGGGTTGGGGATTTAGCTCAGTGGTAGAGTGCTTGCCTAGCAAGCACAAGGCACTGGGTTTGGTCCCCAGCTCAAAAAAAAAAAAAAAAAAAAAAAAAAGCGTCTCGTCTTCGCCCATCCTTGTGTGCACTTCGCAGCGTCTGTGTGGCGCATGAAGGCAGCGTGCGTAATGATTGAAGCTAGACTTTCAAGCCTATCGTAGTCATTTACTTACTTGACCTTCTGTTCCCCATCCTCTCCCAGCCTTAACGGATTAAGACAGGGGCTACTCCGAGTTCCTTTGCCAGAAGTTGGGCCCAGGATGACTGATTGACAAGTGGAGCTTTTTTCTTTTTCTAGGGAAAAAAAATATATTTCCAGGGTCACGCTCCTTGTATTTGCAAAGAGCCCCGAACGCTCCAGAGACTGAAGAACCAGAATTGACTTCTTGCTGATGGTGGCAAACTTCCTGACAGGACAAACAGAGGGAAAGGGAGACGGAGGGCGAGATGAAGTGTCAGGAGACCAGCCAACAGGAGGGTTTCAAAACGGGAAGTCGAATACTCTGCTGCAAACTATAGTCATTAGCTCGAAGCTGCAGAAACTGACAGATCTCAACCCCAGTCAAAACAGTGGTTGGAATAACAACTGCCAACCCGGGTTGGTCACATTTAACTGGGAAGATGACTTTCTTTTAAAAAGACCCGGTTTCTATCGACTTGTCATTTCTCCAGCGTTATCATACACATGTCTAGGGCAGGGGCAGGAGAACCATATTTCTAACACTCATATTCATATGCCAACAAACCATCTCTCTCCTCTAATACTCATCCTCATTTATTCATAAGGGCCTGCAAAATTCATGTTTCCACGAGGAAATGCCTCAGCTCTTCATATCTCTTTTGCGGTCATTTTGAAAACCCGCATGACTAAGAGGTAGGAGTTTCATCTTGCATCCCCTCACAGAGCAGAAACGAATTCTAGACACTTTCGGTCTTCATTTCTAACAACAGAGTCTTGGAATTTGAAGAGGGATATTTTTATCCCTGAGAAATAATCTTCTTTAGGAAAAAAAAATAGCTGGGGAAAAAAAAAACTAGTTATATTGGTATGTGTTTAAGCCTTTATATTGAGAAGGGAGATTATTAGCATAGCGGTTTGAGAAAATAAGTAGGATTCCTGTTTAATGAAAGCCATTTTCATTACTGCCTGGCTCCGTGACTGGATAGCCAAAGGCGGGAAGGGAAACAGAAGCCGGAGCGGTGCTGCCTGAGAAGCGGAGAGGGGCAAGCTGATTGCTCCAAAATCACTGGGAGGCAGAGTGAGAAGCTGGTGGGTTACGTGGACTACCGGAAGTAGCTAAGAGGTCCGGGATAGGGCGCCGTGAAAAGGGTCAACATCAATAGAGCTCAACCGCGCATCTGACCGAGAATGTTTTTCTAACCCAAACCGCCTAAGGTGTGGAGGCTTCTCTTTCCCTAACTGTATTACCAACAAGCATGACTTGTACATCCGTGAGGATGAAAACAGTTGGATTTCACACTGTGATTCTTGGGAATTCAAGTCACCTTGGACAAACTCTTGTTTATAACCATGGTTCAGACTCGAGGAAGCTCTGTGGTTGTTTAGCTTTGCAAAAAAGAAAGGAGCAAACACACGGGTGCCATGAATTATTAATAAGGACCTACGTGGGCATTTAAAGGAGAAAATTCCGTTTACGAGTGTACATTTAGGGAGTAGTCTGTAGTCATAGGTGCAAACCAGCCAGAGGTATATGATTTGGACTGTCCCTCAAAAAGACAGTTCCCAACATGACAGCCCTCGCTAAACTAAAAGGTAATTACAATTCCCACGTGTCAGAGGCATATTAGCAGGTGAAATTCAATAATTTATGCAAAGGGAACTGAGTTATTCAAACAGATGAAACTGCAGAAACAGAAAGCACCGTAAAAATTTACATCTATATCCTTCACGATGCCCCAGTTGTCAAGCAAGATGTTTACGGAAGTGTTCTCCCCCATAAATCATTTTCCAAACATAAAGTTAGAAATCTCTGTGCCCTGCAAAACATTCAGGAAGAGACACAGTATATAATTAGTCGAGAATGGAGTTGAGGTCTTCACTCCTCTAATACCAACACTGTCAGCTAAGCCTCCAAAAACACTCAATCAAGCCGCTCCATTGTTTACAAGTCAGATGCAACCAGGGTAGCGCAAGGTTAGTCCGTTCTTCATAGAAGCTCTGCTTTAGGCGTGCGGTCCCGGCAAACCCGAGGTGCAGAGATCCCACAGCCCTCTCTGTTGTTGTTAATCTTCCTACTTCAAATTATGCTTGCTGCTATAAGATTTCCTGCTACATTTGCTCTTTTTCAGGTGGAGCTGACAATTCCGAGGTCACACTGGGTCTTCAGTGGCAAGCTGACAGTAGGACACGGCTGTTTGAGCGAAGTTACTAATAAGTGAAC